>NC_049259.1:5881438-6189487 GCF_011100685.1 Canis lupus familiaris | reverse complement strand
TGTTTACTATATACAGAAAACAGTTTATAACAAATATAAAGGAACTAATTGATAGTAATAAAATAATAGTAGGGGACTTTAACACCCCACTTACATCAATGGATAGATAATCCAAACAGAAAAGGAAACAGTGGCTTTGAGGGACACACTGGACTGATGGATTTAACAGAAATATTCAGAACATTATACCCTAAAACAGCATAATACACATGCTTGCCAAGTGCACATGGGTCATTCTCCAGAGTAGATCACATATTAGGCCACAAAATAAGTCTCAACAAATATATAAAGATCAAATTAATAATATGCATCTTTTCTGATAATGATGCTGTGAAACTATAAGAAAAAAATCTGAAAAGAGCACAAATGGAAGTTAAATAACATGCTGCTAAACAATTAATGGGTCAACCAAGAAATCAAAGAGATAAAAAATTACATGGAGAAACATGAAAATAAAATGGTCCAAATTTTCAGGATGCAGCAAAAGTGATTCTGAGAGGGAAGTTTATGATAATATGGCCCTACATCAAGAAGCAAGAAAAATTTCAACCTTAACCTTATACTTAAAGGAGCTAGAAAAGAGCAAACAAAACCCCAAACCAACAGAAGGAAGGGAATAATAAAGATCATGGCAGAAATAAATGATACAGAAACTATGATATCCAGTAGAACAGATCAAAGAAAGCAGGAGCTGGTTCTTTGAAAAGATCAACAAAATTGATAAACCACTAGCCAGATTCATAAAACAAACAAACAAACAAACAAAAAAACACTCAATATCACAAATGAAAGAGAAGTAATAGATACCACAGAAATACAAAGGATAATAATATTATGAAAAATTATATGCTTCAAACTGAACAAACTAGAAGAAATGGTTAATTCCTAGAAACATATAACCTATCAAAACTGAAGCAGGAAGAAATAGAAGATTTGAGCAGACTGATTACTGATTCCATTTCAATCCTAGTAATCACCAAACTCCCAACAAACAAAAGTATGGGGCCACATGGCTTTACATGTAAATTCTACCAGACATTGAAAGAAGAGTTAATACCTGTTCTTCTCAAACTATCCCCAAAAATAGAAGGAAAATTTCCAAATTCATTCTTTGAGGCCAGCATTACCCTGATTTCACCCCCCCCCAAAAACCCTAAAAAACCCCACAAAAGGCCAATATTATCTCTGAAAATAGATGCAAAAATCCTTAACAAAATACTAGCAAACCAAACCCAGGAATACATTAAAAAAGTCATCCACCGCAGTTGAAGGATTTATTTCCAGGATGGTTAGATATTCACAAATCAGTCAATGTGATATGTCACATCAATAAGAGGATAGATAACCTTATGATCATTTCAACCGATGCAGAAAAAGCATTTGACAGTAACATCCATTCAGGATAAAAACTCTCAACAGAGTAGATTCAGAGGGAACATACCTCAATGCAATGAAGGCCTTATTTGAAAAACCCACAGCTAACATATTCAATGTGGGAAAAACAGCACTCTTCTGTCAGGAGCAAAATGAGGATGTCTACACTTAACACTTTTATTCAACGTAGTGCTGGAAGTCCTAGCCACAACAATCAGACAAAAGAAAGGAATAAAAAGCATCTAGATTGGTAAGAAAAAACTTTGACTATTTGCAGATGCCATGTTAAATGTAGGAAACCTTAAAGAGTCTATCAAACTACTAGAACTGACAAATGAATTCAGTAAGGCTACAGAATACAAAATCAATGCGCAGGAATCCGTTGCATTTCTGTAGAGTAATAAAGCAGAAAGAGAAATACACAATCCTATTTACAATCGCACCAAAAATAATAAAATACCTAGGAATAAACTTAACTAAAGATGTGAAAGACCTGAATTCTGAAAACTAAAACACTTGAAGACGACAAAAAGAAATGGAAAGATGTTCCATACTCATGGGTTACAACAAATACTGTTTAAGTGTCTATAGTACCCAGAGCAGTCCACCACATTTAATATAATCCCTATCAAAATCCCAATAGTGTTTTTCATAGAACTAGAACAAGCAATCCTAAAATTTATATGGAACCACAAAAGGCGCCAATAACCAAAGCAATTTTGAGAAAGACAAAACTCACAATTTCAGACTTCAATTTATATTACAAAGCTATAGTAGTGGAAACACTATGATACTGGCACAGAAACAGACACAAATCAATAGAATAGAAAGCCCAGAAATCCATAATTATATGGTCAATTAATCTTCGGCAAAAAGAAACAAGAATATGCAATGGGAAAAAGTCTCTTCAACAGATGATGTTGGGAAAACTGGACCACTTTCTTAAACCATACACAAAAATAAAATCAAAATGGGTTGAAGACCTAAATGGGAGACCTGAAATCATAAAGATCTTGGAAGAGAGTACAGGCAGTAATTTTTCTCCAACATTGGTCGTAGCAACAACCTTCTAGATATGTCTCCTGAGACAAGGGAACCAAAAGTAAAAATATCAGGACTGCATTAAAATAAAAAGCTTCTGCACAGTAAAGGAAACAGTCAACAAAACTAAGATACAACCTACAGAATGGGAGAAAATATTCGCAAATGACATACTGATAAAGGGTTAGTATCCAAAATATATAAAGAACTTCTATAACTCAATACCAAAAAATCCCCAAATAATCCATTTAAAAAATGAACAGAAGACACAGACATTTCTCCAAAGAGGACATTCATATGGCCAATAGACAAATGATGCTCAACACCATTCATTGGGGAAATGCAAATCAAAAGCACAATGAGATATCACCTTATACTTGTCAGAATGGCTTAAATCAGAAATAGAAGAAACAAGTATTGGCAATGATATGGAGGAAAAAGATCCGTCTTGCACTGTTGGTGAGAATGCACACTGGTGCAGCTGCTGTGGAAGACAATATGGAGATTCCTTAAAAGTTGACCCAGTTACTACACTAATGAGTATTTATCCAAAGAATATGGAGTCACTAATTTGAGGGGTCATTGCGCCCTTATATTTACAGCAGCATTATTTACAATAACTAAATTATGGTAGCAGCTCAAGTGTCTATTGAAAGATGGATAAAGATGTATATATATACACACACATAGTAGAGTTTTATATGGCCATAAAGAATGAAATTTTGCTGTTTGCCAACAGCCTGGATGGTTCTAGAGAATAGAATACTAAGTGAAATAATCCAGTTGGAGAAAGACCCATACCATATGATTTCACTCATACGTGGAACATAAATCAACAAAGGAAAAGACTAAGAAAAACTAAATTATAGAGAACAGAGGGTTACCATATGGGAAGTGGGGGGCAGAGCAGAGTTGGGGAGAAGGGGAGGAAATGGGTGAAACAGGTGAAGGCATTAAGAGTACACTTCCTTTGGGATACCTGGGTGGCTCAGTTGGTTAAGTGTCTGACTTGATTTTGGGTCAGATCATGATCTCAAGAGTTGTGAGATTGAGCCCTGTTTCTGCTCCCTGCTAGGCATGGTGCCTGCTTGAGATTCTCTCTCTTTCCTTCTCCTCCCCCACCCTCCCTTTCTTAAGAAAAAAAAAAAAAAGGTATACTTATCTTGATGAACACTGAGTAATCTATGGAATTGTTGAATAGGAGTGTTGTACCCCTGGAGCTAATACAACATTGTAGGTTGACTATGCTGGAATTAAACATATACATATTCGCTGTTAGAAAAGGGGTTAAAATTATTGAAATATTTCAAGTCTAAGAAGGCAACATGAATGTTTGGATGAGGTTTTTAGCACTTGGGAGTAGTTGGTTCTGTAGAAAACGAAGGAGTGCACACTTATTGATAGATATTCCATTAGGGTAGAGGAATAGAGAAACAACATAATAAAGACCCCTGCCCTACGGAGAGATGTCATGGTATGGATAGAGCCTGCTAACTGCCAGTTGGTGACACAATGAAAAAAAAAAAAACTTAAAAAAATAAAAGTATTTTTACCTTTTATGTAGATTTTGCGTAGAATATTAAGTATAAAAACTGAAACAATTGATAAAGAATATTTGAGTAATGTCTGATTTTTTTGACGTCCATTTTGAATGATAGTTGGGTGTTTAATTCCACAGTAAGAATTAGGGGTACATGTATGTATTTAATATTATTAGAAATTTTTATTGTGAGACACACTTAAAAATAAGTAGGTAAACTTTGCTTACCTAATTGTGGTACCAAGCAGTCTTCAGAATTTTTTCAGTGAAAACTATATCTATTAAATATCAATACCCCTTTCCTCTACCTCACCTCTGGCAGCCACCATTTTTTCTGCTTCCCTGAATGTGACTACCCCAGGTACCTACATAAGTGGAATCAGACAGTACTGGTCTTTTTGTGGCTGTCAGCTTCAAGGTTTATCCATGTTGTAGCATTTGTCAGAATTTTTCATTTTTAAGGAATAATATCCCCTTGTATATACATACAATATTTTTGTTCATCTATTGGTGGACACTTGGGTTGCTTCCACCTCCTGGCTATTATGAATATATCTCTTTGAGATCCTGCTTTCAGTGTTTTTGGATATATACCCAAAAGTGGAATTGCTACATCATAGGGTAATTCTACTTTTAATTTTTTGCAAGCCTGCCATATTGTTTTTCATGGTAGTTGCCCTACTTTATATTCTTGCCAGCAGTGCACAAGGGTTCCAATTACTCTCCATCCTTGCCAACATTTTTTTTTTTTTTTATAGTAGTCATCTTAATGAGAGTGAGGTGGTATCTCCTTGTGATTTGGATTTACATTTCCCTAATGATTAGTGATGTCAAGTATCTTGCCATGTACTTGTTGGCTGTTTGTATATCCTCTTTGGAGAAATGTCTATTCAAGTCCTTGATTGGTTTTTAAATTTTTGTCATGTGATGCCCAGATGTAGTCCCTCCTCTTTTTTTTTTTTTTTTTTTTTTTTGGTTGCCTGTGCTTTTAGTATCACATCCAGGAAATTCTTGCCAAATCCAAAGTCCTGAAGCCTTTTCCCTGTCTGTTTGTTTGAAGAGGTTTAGAGTTTGAAGTCTTACATTCAGGTATTTGGTCTATTTTGACTTTGTGTCTATACTGCAAGGTAAGGGTCTATCTGAATCCTTTCTTTTTCATGTAAAGATCCAGTTTTCCCAGGACCTTTTGTTGAAGAAACCATCCTTTCTCTATTGAATGGTCATATCACCCGAGTCAAAAACCATTTGGAGGTTAAGAATTACATTTTGTCAGTACCTTGAAGATTTTGTGGAGCTATTTTTGAGTTTCCATTTTAGTTTTTGAGGAGTCTGCTTTCAATCCCATTATTCTTTTTCTTTTTCTTTTTTTTTCTAGTTGTTTTTAAGACTTTTTAGTTCACCATAGCAAATCTAGGTGTGGATTTTTTTGTTCATCTGGCTTGAGATTTTTGAGGATACCTACGTATGAGGATGGGCATTTTTCACTACTTCCCTATCAGTATTTCTTCAGTTATGCTCCATTTCTTTTTAGAGTCTTTTTCTGAAAATCTGAACAGATCTGTATTCTTCTGAACTTGCTGTTTCCTAGCTTCTTAAACTCTATTTCTCATCTTTTTGTCTCTGGCTGTTATGTTCTGCATTTAGTCTTCAGCTTTTCCAGTTCATTGACTTTCTTCTGTGTCAAATAAGTTATTTTAACCCATCTATTGAATTTCTGATAATATCACATTTTTCATTTGTTTACAGCTTTACTGATCTGCTGAACCATGTTTTTGATAGTTCTATTTCTTTATCATATTTCTTAACTAAATTTTTACATTATTAAATTTTTTTTTACATTTTTAAAAAAGATTTTATTTATTTATTCATGAGAGACACAGAGAGGCAGAAGCACAGGCAGAGGGAGAAGCAGGCTCCATGCAGGGAGCCTGATGTGGGACTCAATCCCAGGACTCCAGGATGATACCCTGAGCCGAAGGTAGGCGCCAAACTGCTGAGCCACCCAGGGATCCCACATTATTAATTTTTTTTAAAGGTTTATCTTAGAGAGGGGAGGGACAGGAGAGAGATCTTAAGCAGGCTGCACTCCCACCGCCTAGCCAGAGGGGGCTTGATCTTAAGCCCCTGAGATGGTGACCTGAGCCGAAATCAAGATGGGATGGTTAGACGACTGAAACACCAGGTGCTCCAGTGGTGGTTTTTTTTTTTTTTTTTTTAACTAAAAAAAACTGGTTGTTCATATTTTATAGTCTGTCTGATAATTTAAACACCTGCAGTTTTTTGGGCATCTGATTAGTTGTTTGTTGGAGGTGTCTCACTCACACAGGATTATTTCCTGTTGTGACTTTGTTTTGATTGTGAGATTATGGTGACTGAGTCTTTTATCTATGGGAATTGTTTGAAACCTGGGGTTGATGTAATTTCCCCGGAGAGGATTTATGTTTGCCTCTTCCAAGTACCTAGGGACACAATTTGGACTAGTTTAACCTAATTTTTTACTTGAGGTTTTTCAGACCATAAAAGTGATGCAAATTCTGCTCCTATGTCTGTTAGGAAGTTAGCCTTATTAGGAATTTTCTGGTAAAACTTTCTCTCCACCCATGGCCTATGCCTGGTCAGGTGATTTTCTTTACTGTCATCCTTTGTGGGGGCTTTTATTTGTATAGGTCACTCTTCTATTAATTCCTTTTTAGGGTAGGGATTATTAGCCTTTTGGAGAATTGTGATCTTATTTTTGGGAAGCCTTCAGGTTTTTTTTTTTCCTCCAATTTTATGTTTAGTAAGTTAAAATCAAGCAACTCGTAGATGCTTTTTGGAGAGCCATTGGTTTCTGTACTTGGCTTCCTCTTTGGCTTTATTCTTCTCAGTTTTGGCCTCCGAAGATTTTTCCTTTTTTTTTTTTTTTTTTTTTTTTTTACCAGCTCAGATGAATTTAAAAAGATACTTAACTATCATATGAAAGGTTTTTAGTTAGAGGAGATTTAGCCTGTTGTAATGCTGGATAGAGAATTTCTACTTAGTTTATATATTTGAAATTTACACAGGTTTAGGTTTCTATTATAATTAGAATCATTTATAATTTAATGTGATCAATTTATTCAAATAGAATAGATTGTATCCCCCATTTCACTTTTTGATTAAATGGGGAACTTTAAAAATCTTTTATGGAATGTTTTGTTATATTCATATTAGCTGCTGTAATAGATGAACCTTAAAAGCTCAGGGTCTTAATGTAGGTGAAATTTATTTCTTGCTCAAATAAATTCCCTTGTGTGGTGGTGGAAAGAAGGTGGCAATTCTTTTATGGAGAATTCAGGGACACAGGCTGATGGAATTGTTGCCAGCTTTAATTCATGAGTTTCAGGTGGCAGAGGGGAGAGGACTACACTAGAAGTTTTTTCCTGGCCAGGTACAGAAGCTCTGTGCATTACCCTTGCCCGTATCCTGTTGCCTAGAGCTCAGTTACAAGGCCCATCCCAGCAGGGATGCAAATGGAGTCCTTGACTAGTTGTGATTGCTGAAATAGGAGCCTGGATCTTTGGTGGGTACTCTGTCCCTACTACAGTCCTCTTCTCTGGCCCCCGAGTATATAGCTATATGCACACTTCTTCCCCTATGCAGAACACACATTTACCCCTTGCCCAAAGAAGAAAACTTGACATCTGTTTATTATGCATCCAGCTGAGAGTTTCGAATCCACTTGGCTTCCTGTGGTGTGGCAGCCTTGTGCAGTAGAAGATATGTTCGTGTTTCTGAGAGTTCTTTAGATGTGGGAGGCCTTAAATGAATCTCGTGAATTAGTCTGTCAGTCATCCTGTGTCTTACCTGACCCCACCTATTTCTCAGAGTTTTCTATAACCCCTCCTTTCCTTTTACTTAAAAAAAAAAAAAAAAAAAAAAAATTCCCTGCTGTTTGACCCCAGTCAGTTTTGCTCTCCAAGCTCTTGGTGCTAGGAATAGTCAACGCTTCTTTTGAAGTAAGTTAAACATTGATTTCCTCTGTGCTGTGAGGTCCCTCGGCAGGGTGGCTTGCATACCTGGAGTGTTTGTTTTTGGTGGGGTAACTCTTTCTGTTTCAAATCTTTTCTTTCCTGGACTGCACGCCTCCTGTGAGTATGGCTGAGTCAGGATGAGTTCAGTTCCAGCCACCACTCCGTGCCTGGCAGTTCCATTCCCCTCTGCCTCTGGCCATTTGCCATGTTTGGTTTGTGATTCCAGCATCCTTATTCCTCAAGATCCTCTTTCCCATGGAGCAGCTTTTACAGCTCCCAACCCTTGCCACAATACTTCAAATATACCTGACACCTACTGGTGGAGCATGCTTAAAATCTCACCCCTCCAAGGTGCCTCACTTCCACTCCATGCAAAGCAGTGAGACAAAACCAGAGCAAAACACACAGTCCCTTTGGGGAAGAAATATTACCTAGTTTCCTATGTCAGAATACCTCAGTCCTGGCTTTTATCCAGATAGAATAATGGAATATTTATTCAGTGTTTCACTGTATTTTATGGTGGTAATACCAGGTATTTATTGAAATTATTTCTTTTAAGCCAAAATGTCCCACAGGAATATAGATAGTGCTGGGAAAGAAGGAAAATGAGAATGGTGCCTGGAAGGGGGGCGGGGAGGGAAGAAAAACTCTATCAAAGCAGTTAATTTTTCCCTCTCCATAGAATATTATCTTTTTGTATTGAGACCAAAAACAGGCATACAGCATGTGGAACAGACAGACCAGCAGCTGTGATAACTTGCCTGGAAGCATGGCTTTGATGTAAAAGTGGAACTGTTTTAGATAAGAGGAAAAATTGGGCCCCACGTGGAAACAAACCTTAACTTAGGAAAACAAAACCCAGATCATTTAGGATTCAAAGATTATATCCTGTTCGGGTTGCTGTACTTCGTGCTGAAGAGTCTCCTGGATCAGTTTATAAACTCGAGCCCCTCCTGGGCTTTTGTAAGGTCAGAAGCATGTTGAGAATTTTAGGAATGCCACCTGGAGCTTTTGTATTCCAGGACATGTCTGAAGGAAAAGAGCTTGTCTCCGTGATTACTTGGTTTTATTTTTGGAACCACCTCTTTTCCTGTCATCTCTCCTCTCTTCTTTCATAATACTACAAAGATGGCAGATAGGCAAGCACAGAACTGAATTTGCAGGAGAAAAAAGGCTAATCTTTACTCAGCCTAAGGGAATTGCTAAGCAATCAGAAGTTAGCTAATGAGCACAAATAGACCATCTATTCTTGAAGATGCAATGTAGAAAAACACCTAAAATAAACCCTGGGGGAGGAGGAGAGAAGTACGAGATTCACACTTCCCCATGCTCTTCATTTCCAAAATGTTGAGAGAAAAATGAGGGATTACTTGAAAAATTAAGTGTAGGTTTGAATAAATTATTTTGATGACAGGGGGCTGTTGATGAAATAAAAAAAAATAGGTTAAAATATGGACTAGTTCCAGGAAGATAAGCGAACGTGATTTATATAAATGTCCCAATATCTGAAGCTTAAAACTGTTTGAGGTCCCATTTGAAGACTTACAAACTGTTGTTATAGGAGAAAATTTTAAAATGCTAAACCAAAGAAGAAAACAAAACTCACATACCTGATGACAGTGTTAAATAGTTTAGAAGAATATAAATCAAAGTTTGATCAATTGGAAGTGAAATCTTTGAACCTTTTAAACTGCATCAGTATTTGGTGATGGTGGGGGTGGGGGGCAATGTATGATTGCGCTGTTAGCAGCCACTTATCTAAATCTTGAAAGAATCTTTTTCTTCCCTTTCCATATCACTTATAGGGAAGGACTACTGCTCGCTGCTCAGTCTCTAGGGTCTCTTCCATTCTGAAGAACTGGGATGATGATCAATGAGCTAGGAAAGTACAAAGAGCAGAGGAGGCTGGGTCCATTGACACCTATGATGTGGGAGCAGGGAACCGGAACCCTCTAGGGCCAGAAAGTTGTGAAGACAGAGAATAGTCTTAGAATATGACAAAAATAAAAAGGAGAGGAAAAGAGAATTTTGCAAGTGTAACTGTCAGTTTAAAATTGGAATCTCTCCGAAGTACTTTGAGGTGTGTCAGTAAGTATCAGAATCTATTTTTTTTTTTTCATATACTTTTGGCTATTCCTTGAAGCAGAGTGGCTGTTGAGCCCCATGGAACTCCTGCTATGTTTAGGTTAGAATTAAATAATAATCCCTATGATGGACTCCAGTATTGAGGATCTTTGAGAGCAATGTCATCACTTTTGTAAAAATTCATCTTTAAAACACAAGTACTCTGGATGTCCAATGATAATTTGAAAATCCCCCCCCCTTATGATTCTCCTGGCCATAAACCTAGGTAAATGAGGTTAAGTGGATTGGCTTTTGTAGTTATTTGTTGGACAGTGAGTAGAGAATAGGGGATGATTTTTGGGGGCATATTTTTCAATAGCTTAGTATACTTCTATGATCCTGTAGCCTGTTCAAGTATTTAAGAGGCATGGATGGACTGAAGTTGGGAATATGACTATTACAATTCTGTTAAAGTACTTTTCTGGTTTCTCAAGGCCCCTGGGCTCTATATTTCTTAGGTACTGAAAATTATGCTACTTGAGCAGTTCTTTGGGAATGTCTGGGCATCAGTCCAGGCACCTGCAGGGCTGGCTTATGCAAAACAGAGAAATACAGGCAATTTCTCTTTGGCACTTTTCTGTCTCGTGTCCCTGGTTTCTTGCTGTGACTCAACTATCAAGAATTATCTTTCCATTTGTAAGTTGTCTTTAGTGCCCATCAGGGATGAGTGAATCTGACCCTGTAGGTTAAAGGTTTTGGATAGGAGAACCTGTAAGACTGAAAGGCTTTCCCGAAGAAACATCATTCTTTCATCCATCCATGCATCCATGCATCCATCCATCCATGCATCCATCCATCCATCCATCCATCCGTTTATTCATTCAAGTCCTTAGATAGGACTGGCCAGGCAGTAATAATGAGTTCATACTTAGCACATCCCAGGAACTGTTCTAGGCACTTCACATGTATTGTAAGCTCACTTAACTTTCACAACAACTGAGACAGGAACTAGATAAGTTAACAGGTGGGAACATTTTTCAAGATTCCCAGGGTTCCACAGTTTGTAAGCAGGTATCTAAGGCTAGATAGACCAGCTGGCTCCCGGGCTGCTTACTTCTCTTTCCTTGCTATCTCTCAGGTCAGGCACTGTGATGCCAAGATAAGCAAAATGCTGTCCTCCAAATGTAAACTTGAACTCACTTGTATGAGTGCCTGTCTTATATTTGACACACTTTTTCAAAGTCTATTTTTAGAGGTGGGGCAGAAGTCAGGCAAAGATCAGCTACATCACCAGCGACTCCTTAATAGTAAAGGAATAGAAGTTTGCTTTGGAGGTTGCTTTATGCAGAACTACAGTACTTCATGTAATCCTTGCTTTATTATCTGCTTCTCAGTTTTTCTACAAATAATAGTGACACGTGGCAGATTAAAAGTTCAACGTTCAGACTTGTTTCAAATACTTTAAAATACTTAGTTTTAAATTCTCTGAATCTGAAGTCAATATTTCTCAGATGTTTATGAAACAGATCATTATTGCAATTGCTGCAAATCAGATCAATATCTGAGTCAAGGTTCGAATGTACTAAAGTTTATTCCAGTGCTGAACCTTAGTGCCTTAGGCATCCTATTTCTAGAAAAAAACATGTAAATGCATTTAAAAGATTTTGTATGGAAGCTCTTTGACTTCATGATCTTATCCAAGAAAGACATTGGTATGATAAAACTGGTTGACAAGAGTATATCTCAGCCCTGGCTAAATATTTTAGTCACCTGAAGAATTTAAAAACAAAAACAACAACAACAACAACAACAACAAAAACTGCCTGAGCCCAATCACTAAGTTTTTGATTTTGGATAGAGCCCTCATATCATACATTTTTACAAACACTGCAGGGAATTTTTTTTTTTTTAAGATTTTATTTATTCATTCATGAGAGACACACACACACAGAGAGAGAGAGACAGAGAGAGAGAGAGAGAGAGAAAGAGGCAGAGACAGGAGCCTGATGTGGGACTCGATCCCAGGTCTCCAGGATCAGGCCCTGGGCTGAAGGCAGGCACTAAACCACTGAGCCACCCAGGCATCCCATACTGCAGGGAATATTAATATGTTGAGTGCTACTGGATTAGGGTATAAAATGATTTCATTTCTCTCTCCATGTCACCTTTTATAGTCTTTTCCATCCTTAGAACTATACATTAGTTAATGAAAACCTATTTTCAAAAATGAGTCAGGAAATAAACCCCGAATAGAAATGATTTATAAGTGATCAGTAAGCTTATACTTTGCTCATTTTTAATATTCAAGGCATAGCTAAATGGCATCATTAGAATAAAAATCAAATTATAGCACAGCTGTGTTAATTATGAAAACAGATTTAAGCTATAGTCTTTCTCATTTGGGTACCTTATTTTGAGTAGGCTTTTGTGTTTTCTCCCTTACACTCCCTATTCTCATTTCCTCTCTTCCATTCATTTCCCCTCACTCCATTTAACATTTTATTGGTATACAGAAGCTTGACGTGGCTGTGGCTTCCTCAAGGTCTTTCACAGGTGCCACGAGACACACTTTGCATTTCTTATCTGCAATAAGGCAAAGTGTGAGGAGTAAGGAAGATTAAAAACAAACTTTACTGATATATACCCTCACTCTTGGATTTAATCTGTGCCTGAAGGTATTTTGACCCAAATTACAAAATATATTAGAGTCTCAGGAAAGGCAGCTGCTCAGGTTCACTCTTAGCAAGTTCAAATTGAACTCCATGGAATATGGAACAGGAGAAATTATTTATAATCTATTTGGTTGGCAGCCCTTCCTTTGGGCTGAAAAACATATACATTTGTATTCCTGTTATATTCTATTGTGCTCTTCCATCTTTCACCATCCCTTAGGACAGGGAGAGAGTTGGAAGGAAGGAAAGAGATGCTTGCTAAGCTCCCCAGTTCCAGACAGAATGAATAATGTGAATAAAATGCATGTTTAGCCCAACAGTCCTCCTTAAGTGGTACATAAATAAATCGTATACAATAATAGATTTTTATGGTGCAATTATTTTTATTCAGATGTGTGGATACATGGATATACAATATCTAAAAACACAGGGATTTTTTTTTTCCTCCAGGAAACAATATTAACACTTTCAGAAAAGCAAATGGACTCAGAATGATTATTATCTGGAGGCCAAGAATGTAACTCTCACAATTTTCATCATTACTAGATCTGTTAAAAAGAAAGCAGGTTTAGTGGTTAGTTATATCACGACCTTTCCCTTGTGAGCGACCCTGTAAAGAAAAAGTATAAGATTAGTAACTCGCTCTGAAAAATATCAGAATCCTTGAAAAATTTTCAGCTTTGTTTTTAAAGGGTCTTTGAAGTGGAAACTGATATGCATGAAGGTAGTACTTTTCCTTTTTAACGTTTAATAATGAAAGTATTGATCCATTTCGTAATAGCCTTTGGTGCTGATGCAATTCACAATTGGTGTCACATTATAACATTGGACTATCATGTTTCTGTAAGTGGTTATGCTATTCTATAGCTACTGTTCACTGTTGAAATGGCAATTGGAAGTTTCCGTGACCATGAATTCAGTGCATTAGATAGTTAATTTTGAGTGGAATCAATAATAAAGCAAACTAGTTACCATTTACCATTTTGGTTGAAAGGTTTGCTTTTGGAAGTGATATTTCCAACCTGCCTTGAAAATTGATGCCAAAGACATCATTCTTCACCTAATGAGAGACTTTCCTGGAGTCTTAATGAATCCGGCCATTTTCCAGTGCAGTGTTCAATACTGACTTGTGGACTGTGCTGTTCCAGGCCTGAATAGAAATCCATCAATGTCTGTCTTGTTGGTAAAATCATTAGGAAGCTATGCATTATTGAAGAGTTTTTCCCACACACAGGGCTTGGAATTGCTATTGATAACAAATGTTGCTAATGTTTTCCTGCAAAATAGCCAGTGTGAAAAGTCAGGGATCTAAAGCTTGAAGCGGTTCTGAGAGCATAGAGTGGAACGTGTATGTACTTGTGGTAGGCACGAACTTTGAGTGATAGCTCCTTTGCCCATTACCTAGGATCACGTAGGAGTTGGACCAGCAAGCATGGTATCTCCAGATAAGATATTATAATACAGAATTTCTTTTTCACAAAAGAACTTTGTGGCATTAAAGACTTCATTTAGATGAGCTCCTCTGCCTTTATTGAAGACAACCAGGTCCAGAGGTCAGTGGATAAATAGAGCCCATCAGTGGCTGAGTTTGAAGTCTGTTGATTTTATGAGCACCTGGTAAGGAAAAAGCGACTTAGCTATAAAAAAAAAAAAGTACAGCTTCAAATATATGTTGTATTTTCTGAGACACAATTACTCGACTCCTTGGGCTGTCTTTGGCTTTTACACATTTGACTTGATCTTTTCAAAGCTGCCATTTTGGTAATCAACGTTTTCATTGTAGATTTAAAAATTTACTTTTTCATGTGGGATTGTACTGTGATGGTGAAAGATTTTATTCAATTACTTAGCTGTATTCAGCATGGTTATATTTACTATTTAAATAGCCTTTGCCATTCCCCAACCACATTTACCCTGAAAATGACGATCAGGAGCATAGCACATAAAATGGACATTTAAATAAAGTATTTGTGTATTAATTACCAAATTTTCCTCTGAATAGTTTGGACCTCATTTATAATTAACAGGAGTTGTAGCAACCTAAATGTTGGCTTGGAGGAGTCTAACAGAAGCACGTATTGAGTTCCTATACTCTGTCAGGAGCTACAATTAGAAAGCTAGAGGTGTGGTGAAATAAGTGGCATAGTGGCAGTTTGTAGAATATTTAGGCCTTTTTGGGACTTAGAGGTCTCAGGTGTTTTCCTACTCATACTATTTCAAAAGTAGGATTTTAAGTAATTGACCTTACTTTCTAACATTTCTATATGCCAGGCTCTGCTTAGGACTTCATATGTATAAACTAAGTTATTTTTATTTTCTTTTGTCAATATATTTTTTTTTCATTCATAAAAGACACAGAGTCATAGGCAGAGGGAGAAGCAGGCTCCCTGTGGGGAGCCTGTTGAGGGACTCGATCCCAGGACCCTGGGATCACGGCCTGAGCCAAAGGCAAACATTCAACCACTGAGCCACCCAGGTGCGCCTGTATAAACTAATTTAAATCTGACAACATCCCTAGGAGGGTAGGTACTAGAATTAATCTCCTTTAAAAAAGAGGGTTGTTGTGTTTTTTCTATACACTGCTTTACACAGAGCACCATTAGTAGAGCTCCATGGGGCAAGATTTTATCCATGTCCATGATTTGGTTTCAGATGTATTTGAGGGAGAGTAACGAACTTGGCAGAATTTGAAACCTGGCAGTTGTCCTCATTATTAACCTTATACTCTCTTCAGTGTTACCATTCCAAGGTTCTAGGTTTGGGAGAGGCATAAGAAACCCAATGTAAATCTGGAAACTGGTATGTGAACCCACAATTAAAAAAAATATATATATAACCTAAATAATTACAGTTTGTGGCAAAACAGGTGTCCTAGTGCCTAGTGTATGGTGGGACAGGCTGGGGATGCAGCTTTTCTGCTGTGCCTCTTGCATGGTGGTGTCGAAGTAAAGCCTGGGGGTGAAAGCCCTTGCTACCTAATAACTGCCTCTGCCACTGCTCAGTTTGGTGAGCTACGTTGGCTTAGCTTCTCTGGGATTTCATTCCTTCTTCTTCAAACAAAATGATCATTTAGTCCCCTCCTCTTTTTGTTTTGATTTTTAGGATTTAAATTTTTCAGAGCATTTTTAGGTTCATAGCAAAATTGAAAAGAAGATAGAGAAATTTCTCATAAACCCTTTGCCATACATGTATCTTTAAGCTTTTTCACTTCTAAAATTCTATGACAGATTTAGTTTTTCTATTTTTTTTTAAGGACCTCTTAAGTTCTTACCTGTCATGAGTCAGCCATTTATGTAAAAAAGGACATGAAAGTGTTCTCCTGGGGGGTAGTTTTATTGCTAAATGGAGTCAAACCATGTAGGGTAGAAAATTGGACTACAAAGTTTTATTTTTTTCTTCTGATGCACAGTATTTTTTAAAAATTTAAAAGTATTTTATTTAGTTGTGAGAGAATGCAAGAGTGAGCACAAGCAGGGGGAGCATCAGGCTCCCCACTGAGCAGAAAGCATGCTTGGCAGTGGCGGGGGGAGGGGGGGGGGGCTCAATTACAGGACCCTGAGATCAAGACCTGAGCTGAACGTAGACCCTTCACCAATTGAGCTACCCAGGCACCCCTGATACGCAGTATAAGAGTTTAGGAAGGCCTAGGTGACTCAGTGGTTGAGCGTCTACCTTTGTTTCATGTAGTGATCCTGACATCCTGGAATCCAGTCCCCACATCAGGCTCCCAGCAGGGAGCCTTGCTTCTTTTTCTGCCTATATCTCTGCCTCTCTCTCTGGGTCTCTAATGAATAAGTAAAATCTTAAAAAAAAAAAAAATTAGTTTAGCGAAGGTAAGTTACAAACCATAAATAGAAAGTGCATTAGTTTATTTTTGAAATTTATCCTTTTAGAATTGAAATTTTAACACACATTACCTTATGAGTACAACATAGCAGATGCCTTATGTTAAGGAGAAGCTCTATAGCTCTATGTTAAGGAGAAGCTCTTTGCCCTGTCCTGCTTTCATTTTTTTTCATAACACCTCAGTACCTGAAAATGTGTTACATTCTTACTTCTATACTTGTTTATTGTCTGCTCCCCACTAGAGTGAGAGTTCTGTGGCGATGGTGGCTTGTTTTGCTCATATGGTATGTCATCAGGAGCACAGGAAACTTTTTTTTTGGTAAAGGGCCAGATAATACTTCAGTCTCAATGGGTCACATGGTCTCTGCTACAACTTACTTAGCTCTGATGTTATAGTATGAGAGCAGATAAGTGAATGCTTAAGAATTTACGTGTGGCTGTATTCCAATAAAACTATTTACACAGGTAGGGGGTAGGCTGGAATTGGCTATCAGGTCATCGTTAGCTAACCTTTGATCCCAGAGCAGGTTCCGCCCTATGGTAGAAGCTCAATATCTCTTTACTATTTAAACTAATAAAACAGTAACCATTCATACGATAAACATTTCAAGAATTCTAATGCTTCTCTATTATCTTTATACCCTTCTAGGCTAAAGCTTCTATTCTGGAAGACCTATTCTTCCTTGACACATTATTTTCTACAAGACTTCATTTATGTAATGTTTGGCTTTGTGGACACCTGCTAAGGTTGGATCAGCTTCTTATTTGCCTTCAATAAGTGTCCTTTCTCTTGTTTTTCTGTCCTATCTTAAAGCCTGTCTTTTTATAAACAGTCTCTTATTGATTTTTTTCATGACATTTCCACCTTCTAAGCTTGTACTATTGCCCCAAGAATCATGTTTCTGGCTTACGTGATTTCTTGAGTGTAGAATTTTGAACTCGGAAACTATTGTATATACCCTCGTGATTCAAATAAATTCAGAGAAAGAAGTTCTTCAGGGTTCTTATTTAGACCTTATTTTGCTCTTAAAAGGGTTGTTAAAGTTGTACTTCTTCGTTGGGGAAGTGGGAAGAAAAAGGAATGAAAGGCAGTTTAAAACTGAGAGGCCCTTTAGGAATCTAACTTTTACATTTAAAAAATTATCTCCACCTTCCTCTGCACACCCCCCACTCATGCTCCCTTGCATGCACACTCTTTCTTTCTCTCAAATAAAATCTTAAAAAAAAAAAAAAAAAAAGAATGAAAGCAGATCTAGAAATCCAAGGATTTTCCATACTGCTTTTGATTCCTGATTTTTGGGTTCTTCATAGATTTTAATTGACCAGAAGCTTAAAATTGAGTTATCATTGATACTGGGTCTGATGATTTTTCCCCTACCTAGAAGTTAGTCTGTTACTGTTTCATAGATGCTGGCAGAAAATAGAAAGCTACTGGTCAGAGGGCTTTATTGCTTGTGATACAGCAAGCAGCAGGATCAGCAGCATATTTGTAGTGGGTTACTTAACCCCAGGTCCTGTGGAAGGGACACAGTACAGATGAGATGTGTGCTAAGCATATGGTGGGTTTCCTTGTGACTGAGGAGCACTGAGGTTGGGGAATCCACTGCCTCTATAAAGCAAGCAGTAAGCAAAACCTGCTTTGGCCAGGGGTGGGAGGTAATTTCATTTGTTAAGGTTATTCATAGTGGATACAACTCTGAAAATGGGACTGAAAAAGATGGATCAGGGCTTTGCATTCTTGCCACACCCAGCATGACACATAGGAGAACTCCAGGGGTATTTTACCTAACAATAGGAGACTTAGTGGAAACCAGAAATTCCATGAGTCTGATTTGAAGCAGCACAAGCTACTGGGTCAATTTCTAGATAAGAAATAAAGAGAAGCAGAATCTTAGGGGCTCCTATGGGCTCCAGTGAACCCCAAGTGCTTATTTCTTAGATATGATCTCTACTAGAGAATGAATAATGGCATATTCCATCTCATTACCTCTTTCCTCTTAGACACCAAAGTTTAAAACACACATAGCTAATTAAAAATAGATGACTTCTGACTAAATAAATATTGCTCTAGAAAGTGAATATTTGAAGTTTCTTAGTTAAGGTTTTCTACAATTCTTAATACCATGGCTTAGTCTCTCAATCTTGAAACTTGTATCAAAGTTTCTTTTTTTTAATTTTTTTTTAAATTTTTTTTATTTATTTATGATAGTCACAGAGAGAGAGAGAGAGAGAGAGAGAGAGAGCGGCAGAGACACAGGCTGAGGGAGAAGCAGGCTCCATGCACCGGGAGCCCGACGTGGGATTCGATCCCGGGTCTCCAGGATTGCGCCCTGGGCCAAAGGCAGGCGCTAAACTGCTGTGCCACCCAGGGATCCCCAAAGTTTCTTATTAAAACATTGGGTTCTTTCATTTTGTTGGAATGTTGTCAATTTGAAACTTTCATAAAACTCTGGCACTGAAGTAAAAGGAAGTCTGTAACACTGGCAAATTATTACAGGATTTTGATGGAATACATTTAAACCTAAGGAGTGCAGACACTGGTGTGGAGCTAGTAAACTGGATTTTCTTGGTATTTCTATCTATCTCCATTGCCATCACTCAGTAGGCATTCAGCCTGGTTTACTAGACTAAAAATGAGGGAAAGTTGTTCATATTTTTTATTCAGTTATTATAATAGGGTATTAACTTTTTCAGTTATTATAATAGGGTATAAAGACACAAGAAAGGTAATGAAAATCTCTCACATTCTTCAAAAGGACAAAGCAACTGAGTGATATAAAAATTAAGGTAAAAATATTTGGAAATCTGGATGTAGGAATATGACTGGTCAAGGGTTCTTTTGGACAAAAGCATTTAAATGGAATAATTTTTCCTGTTGGTTAAATAGAATGATAAAATTAGTGAGGGAAACATAATAAAAGTAGGGATTTTGAAATGCTAAGAATACATCAAAAGGAAAATTTTATTTGGTTATTCAAATTTAAAGTTTTGGCTTACTAGAGCTCAGTATTCTCTAACACCACTAAGTGGTGTTTAGCTATCTTTCTCTGTGCATCTGAGTTTTGTACAGAGTTGGTATTCCACATACTAAAAATGGATTTATAGAGTTGGTCTAAGAGAATACACTGCATTCCCTTTGATTCTGGCCATGGCAATCTTTTATCTAATTTTGTGATTTTAACAAGTATTACTGGATCCCTACAATATAGAATGCATGTTTTTCTCTGCATATGAACAGGGTGGGAGCATATATATGTGTAATAGAAGACAAATACAAACCATATTAATTCAGATAATAGAGAGTTATAGGAGTTCATAAATCCAGGAAATTGATTGATGCGATCCACTGCATTAATAGACCAAAGGAGAAATATTATCTCGGTCAAAACAAAACACTTGATAAAGATTAATACCATGCAATGAAGGACTTCTTAAACCTCAAAGTCACCAACCATAAGGAACACGGTAATTAATTTGATACCCGAATTAAGATTTTCTCTTTGAGGGCAGCCTGGGTGGCTCAGTGGTTTAGCGCTGCCTTCAGCCTAGGACCTGATCCTGGAGACCCGGGATCGAGTCTCACGTTGGGCTCCCTGCATGGAGCCTGCTTCTCCCTCTGCCTGTGTCTCTGCCTCTCTCTCTCTCTCTCTCTGTCTTTCATGAATAAATAAATAAAATCTAAAAAAATTTTTTTTTTCTCTTTGAAAGTTACCATGTACACAATTAATAGGCAAGTGATAGAAATAAGAAAGTATTTGCAAAGCCTGATATTAATAAGGAGTTACTACCTGGAACATAACTAACTCTTGCATGTCCATAAGAGAAGAAAATCTAAAAGGGTACAAATAGGTAAGTGACAGAAGAAGAAAACCAAAGGGCTAGTGGACATGTAAGAATGCTTAATTTCAAGTAACCAGAGAAATGAATATTTGGGCAATAATGAAATATCACTTCTTAGGCTCATCAAACTTTTTCTTAAAGGATCAGGTAATAATTTAGGTTTGGCAGATCTTTGTAGCTTGTTGAAGTTACTTAGCTCTGTCATTTAAGCATGAAAGCAACTACAGAGAATACATAAATGAACAGGAATGGCTATACTCCAATAAAACTTTACAAAAACAAGTGGGTTGCCCACAGGCCATAGTTGGCAGTCCTTTTCACTGCCAACCATTAGAAAGGTAGACCATGCCAAGTTTTTCAGGGATGCAGACATAATGAAACAGTCACACAGTATCGGCGGGAGTACAGATTGAGGTGGCAACCAGGTCTTACCTTGTCATATTAAATATTCTGTCTCACTAAGTAGCCTACAACCTAGTCTTTTTGCTTCTGGGTAAATATTCCAGACATTCTTTCAAAAATCCATGTGGGACATGCCTGAGACTGGTGAGAACTGGAGGCAGTCACTTATAGGGGGAGCAGGTGGCCAAAATATGGTCTATAGACTATATGGAGACTCCTGTAGAAGCTCTGTACCACAGAGTAAATGAACAGGTAGCTATATGGATAGAGTTAAAATGCATTTCTACTGAAAGGTAAAAACAGAAGGAAATACAAAGCAAAACTGCATTTGTGTAAATTAAAATCTATTTACATATCATGAAAATAATGAAATTTCTGGAACACAAAAGTACAGGTCTGAACATATTGGAATGCTTCGTACGGAGCAAGAGAGTGGGAAATGGGAATCAAAGGTGGTGTTTTGGATCCATGGTGACAGGGTGCTGTGAATTCAGGAAGGTAATAAACTCTACTCTGTCATGGAGAGAAAAGGGCTGAAGAGGCCTTACCTTTAAGCAAGCTGAGCTGATTGGAACCGGTGATAGCTTGCCACCAAAAGGAAGCCCAGCTTATACTTAATGTGAACAGCCTAGCTCCCTTAGCAGCTCATCCTGCTGGAGGGCAAGGCCAGCTTTTCTTTTCCAGGATCTTCCCTGTTTGAACTGATGCCATAGGAAACCTTCCCTGGCTCTGCTTCTGGTTCATGGACCCAAACCCCACCGTTACCAACTGGCTCCTTGTGGCTAATCTGTGTTCAAGGGCCTTTGTTTCAGGACCTGTTTTTGGCTCTCTGCCCTTGGCACTTGGTGTTTGCCATTTGCCATTACCTACAGTACTGTGTTAAATCCCTGCTCCTTCTCTTCTACAGCTGCAGGTCAGCCACAGTCAATCCCATCCCAGCTGCGGTGCCTCAGACTAGACCCATGAGACTGTAGGTAGGAGATTCCAGGTTTAAGTAGCAAAACCCAGATCTCTGTGTGTTAATTCAAGCTGCAAAGAGATGTCCAACACTGCTTTTCTAAGTCAATCCCTAAGAGGCTACTTACCTAAAATAAACAAATGAAGGAATAAATGAAGGACATAGGATCAAAGAGCCTTAGAAAATTTACTTGAAAGTTTAAACCCCGAATATATATAAACTTCTCTAAGTGAAAAATTGGAAGTATAGCAGATGTGTGTGTGTGTGTGTGTATATGTAAAAAATATATATATAAAATAAATATATATAAAATTCAGTGTTTCAGAGTATGGATAGCCTTATCCTTGCCAATCCACATACTTTCTATTTGGTGTTTCAGAGTCCCTAAATAACATTATATATATATATATATATATATATATATATATATATATATATATATATATATATATACAGAACTAGGGAAAACAACTACTTCCTAAGCTTTTTGGAGGCTATTAAGAGTAGAACAGAAAATAGTATTTCTGGAAGGCTTTAAGTATTACCCTATCTCGAAGCAGATGAGATTTGGCCACTTTCTTCATCTACCTGCTTGGGTAATTATATATCCTACAGCAAGACAGCCTATATTTGATGGTAATAATTTACAGAGGTGAAATATATGCTACTTTCTTCAATGTAGGATGTTCATTTTTACAAAAGGGCTTAGCACAGTATTTTAAAAAAATATTTTGTCTTAAGAGAAACTGATTTTTTAAAGTGAATTTGTTATATTTCCCATCTATATGTATTACAAACGAAGTAGCCATTTTTTCCAATGCATCTTAGTATACTTCATATGTACCTACAAATTCTTCATTTTTTAAGAATATTTTTTCCTGCTCACTGTGGAAATGACTCATTGAATAACTTCAGCTTACATTCCAATTTCCTGTTGGTTATAATACAAACGGCCTGTTCAATAAGAAAGCAAAGACCTTAAAGAGATGACTCTTTTTCATAACCTTATGGAAACAGTTTAGCCATAGCTTTTGTAATTCTGATCAGCCACTAAAGTCATTAGCCATATTTCATTCCCCCAAATCCCAACATGCAAACATGTTTAACAGTCTTATTCTGGCCTTGATACTGTGATCAGCAAGTTTCCTCTCATGGTGACAATCCATTTTCAATGTCAGACCTTCAAGTTCTTTACTTTTGTCGGTATGCTTGGCAGGTATCCCTCCTTCTCCATTGCTCCTTGATTTTTTTCTCAGCCTCCTGATTGTGTCAGCATTGACTTTTTAGTGAGTGTGAGGAAAAGTTTGATTTCTCCTGATGGAATGACTGGTTATGGATTTCTTTTTATTTTTTTCCTTTCTCTTATGAAAGTAATCATTTTTCTTTCTTGTGACAAAAGTGATCTGACTGCCTAAATTGTCAATTTATTCAAGCTGGGCAGGAGGGATGACAGGGTGCAAAAGCATGGTGGTATTAGGGGAATGGTTCTGGCTCTGAAGTCAGTGTATTTTTGAAAGGTTTTTAAAAAATTAGTTTGCAATTTTATCAGAAGAAACTAAACGCCTGTGTTTTTAGGAGAATATGTTTTATAAAAATAAGTAAACATATCTTGAGTAGTATAAACTAGCTTGACTCTAGTAAGTCAAGCAAAAGTACTGGCTGTTGGATTTATGATGTCTTAGGAGGATTTTTTTTAAAGGATTTTTTTTTTCTATTTCATTCTTTCAAAAACATAATCCTCTAGATTTAAAGGGATTCATGGTTGTTTCAAAGGAGGGGGTGGGTCTGAGCTATTAAAGGTCTCTTGGGCAGCTGGAATGCTGAAGCCTCTGAGTGGGTAATGTAAATCAGCAAGATGTTTTTTCTTTTAGTTACAGAGCTGTGAGGGGAAAAAAAAAAAAGCCTTGCTTACATGAATCCAGGGGGAGTAGGAAATTGGATATGAACCCTATTTTAGTAAAACAAAACAAACCTAATCAAGGACAAGAGCTGTTAACTTTTTTCTCTGATATATAAAGCAGGAATGAAGTACAGCGTTAGGTAACTACCCATAAGGCACTTCAGTGTTTGATGACTGATTAAAAATACCAGAGAACTTTGCTATTGCTAGGAAATAGAGTGAAACCATACATAGTTGTTCACATTGGGTGGCTGGCATCTTTGGACGGGGGAGTCTTACAGTATCAGCTGTTTAGCCTCATATAGCTGTATAAGTTTAGCAGAACCACACATGAAGCTCATGCTATAACTCAGATACACAAAAAAGCGTAGTTCTTTCTTTTATCTATAAACAATCTGATTTAAATGTTAGTGTAGTCCGGTAAGAATTCCTTTTGGGTAATTCCCAGTCTTCCTTGGATAAGAATGCTTATTCTGTTTCAGCAGAGATATGAGGGAAGGGACATGGCTGTGCAATAACACGATGAGCCAGAAGCATTGGAGCCCCTGGCTAGAAAGTCTTTCCTCTCCTCTGGTATCCAGGGCAAAACCTCTTACCAACTTGGGTTCTTTTCCTTGCAGGCACTTGTAACCAAAGTCTGAGACTGATGTTGCTATTATATGGTCTCTTTCAGATTAGTTTCTGTTAGGTGCAGGTCTCTGAATGTCTGATATGTCCTGAAGCCACTGGCCTTCCTTTTTCTATCCAACCCAGACTGTGCACGGGGCCCTTTTGCTTGGCTACTCTTCAATTCAGAATCCCGTACATAGAAGTTCCTTGGTGATTCTAGCTGCATGAGTACACAGCACCTCTCCCTCCCCCATGGCACATTTGCTATGATGTGTCTTACTCAAGATTAGGAAGTGACAGCTCTGCCGGCCTTGTTATCCTCCTTTGATTATTGGGAGCTGTGACTACTTACTTTACCTTCCTCCCTTCTGTTTCTTTGCTCTCTGCCTCATAACTCTCAGGGAGAGACTTAGAGTGACTGACTATCCTGATTTTGCTCAGGACTGAGGGGTTTCCCTGGACACAGGATTTTCAGTATTAAAACCTGGAAAGCCTCAGGTGGATTGGGATGAATTGGTCACCTTCCTTCTCAACACCAATCTATTGAGTCATTCTTAATAGTAAGTAGGGATATATTCTGCACAGATAGAACTCTATGATCTAAATTCCTCCTGCCTTGTTAATGATATTCTGATGAGGGAGCTAAAGGAATCTAACAAATCTTTTTCAAGATTTGCTTCAAAATCCTATTTATAAAAGTTCAATACATAGTCTCACTCTTGTAGAACTCGCCGTTCCCATCCCAGAAGAAGGCTATCTGAAGCCAACTATAGTGAAGATCACACATTTAGAAAAAATGAAGGAGAGAAGCATGAAAACTAGTAACAACATTATGTAAAAAAAATCTTTTAAGATTAGAATAAGCCTATCCACAAACTAACCGAAATACTGGATTTCAAAGTGTATTTGTGTGATAGCAAAGTTTTACCAGAGCCCTTTCCCAGGTTCAATTTGGCTTTTATTAAGCAATATGTGCATACACATGTGTAGATATTTGCATGTACATGTACACATATGTATTTATATATAAATAAGTTTTTATTTAAATTCAGCATACATCCTCAAAAAATATGTTCCTTAAAACTACCTTGTGCCATTTGCTAGTGTTTTTCCAGTGTAATGCATTTCTTGATTAGTATTTTATAGAAATTCTGGTAGAAATAAAACAAATCTTTCATCATCTCATTCATGACTGTTTACATTTTAAATTACTGCATATGAATAGACACCATGTCTTTCCGGTTTGTTTTTCAATTTCCACTGCCTAGCATATTTCGTGGTATTCAATACTTTTTGAGTGAGTGACTAAATTTTGAGGTCGTTTGTAACTAATGTTTAAGAATCAGGATTTATCTCTGTATCATGTGTACGAAGCAGACATTTGAAATAAATGGAGAATGAGGTCTGTAATAGCTCCATGAAGAAGTATTTCTATTTTGTTAGCTTTGTTAGTTATCCCTGGTACATAGAATAGGTTCCATCCCTAACCAAGGTTTCCTTCCATACATGTTTGTTGGATTAGTGAAACAAATAACCATTAACTGCAAATATTTGTAGTTATCTGTGGTAGATAGAATAATGGTCCCCTAACAACATCTACCTCCTAAATCCTGGAACCTGAGAATGTTACCTTAACCTGGCAAAAAGAAATTTAAGTGGCAGATGGAATTAAGCTTGCATGCTAATCAGTTGACCTTAAAATAGGAAAATGTTGCTGGATTACCCAGATGGTTCCCATATAATCAGAAGTTTCCTTAAATGTGAACTAGGGAAGTGGAAGAGTCAGTCTTAGTGGGATGTGAGAAAGTAAGAAGAGAGTTATTGCTGATTTTGAAAATGGAAACAGGCCACAAGCAATGGAATGCAGGCAGCCTCTAGAAGCTGGAAAAGGCAAGAATATGGAGCCTCCAGAAAGATTTGTGGTTCTGCTGAGACCTTCATTTTAGCCAAGATCCATTTTGGACTGCTGATCTTCAGAATTATAATATAACAAACCAGCCACTAGGTTTATAGTAATTGTTATAGCAGCAATGGGAAAGTAATATGTGATCAAAACAGTAAATTTACCATTATTTTCATTGTTATAATATTTTAAGATAGAACCTAAAAAGCACTTATACTAGTAAAATGTCACTCATTTTTAAATTTGTTTCACATTAAATGTCATTTAATAAAGGGTTTTCTTTTTAAGGTTAAAAGTATAATTTTTATCTGAACAAGGCTCAATAGAACTAGCTTTTGAAGATTTTAAGATTATTTTCTCTTAGCCTTACTAAACAATTAGGGTATTTTTAAAATAACTTTCATAAAATCCTTTTCTCTTGAGAAGATTAACTACCAGATTAATCTTCATTGTTGAATATATTACCAAACAAAAGAAGATACCCTGCAATTGTAAAACCTTTTTATCCAGATATACTCGCTGTTAATGTATTTATGTATACCTATCTGGTTTTTTGAAATGTTTATGCATATATTTTTTTATAAATTGTTTTTATAGTATATGTATGGTTTCACCTGGTATTAAACACTTCATAAGTATTTTCCATATTATTAAACATTCTCTGTAATAAACTTTTTTCCTATCTTTTAACAAATATTGACTTTATTTCTGGTATAATGGTTATATTAGTTTTAAGTGTACAGTATAGTGATTCAAGAATTCTATACATTATTCAGTGCTCATGATCATCAGTGTGCTCTGAATTCCCTTCACCTATTTCACCCATCCCCCCAACTACCTCACTTCTGTGACCACCAGTTTTCTATTTAAGAGACTGTTTTTGATTTCTTCCTTTGTTCCTTAAAGATCACATATGGTGAAATCTTCTGGTATTTGTCTTTTTCTCACTGGATTATTTCGCTGAGCATTATACCCTCTAGATCTTTCTCTGTTGTTGCAAATGGCAAGATTTCATTCCATTTTATGGCTGAATAATATCCCATTGTGTGTATACACATACCACTTTAAAAAATGTTTTAAGGATTTGTCTACAGTGTATATGAGCAAGGGTGGAGGAGGAGCAGAGAGAGAGAGGAAGAGAATCTCAAAGCAGACTCCCCACTTAATTTGGAGCTGATATGGGGCTTGATCTCATGACCCTGAGATCATGACCTGAGCTGAAACCAAGAGTTGGACATTTAAACAAATGAGCCACCCAGGTGTCCCTGAATACTACTTCTTTATGTCTTCATCTGTCCATGGACACTTGGGCTGCTTTTAGTTTGGCTATTTTAAATAATGCTGTAGTAAATACAGGAGTGCATGTATCTCCTCAAATTAGTGATTTTGTATTCCTTGGATAAATACCCACTAGTGCAATTACTGGATTTTAGGGTAGTTCTATTTTTCTTTTTGAGGAACCTTTATACTGTCTTCCACAGAGGCTGCACCAGTTTGCATTCCCACCAAGAGTGTCCAAGGGTTCATTTTTCTCCACATTCTCACCACTACTTGTCTCCTGAATTTTTTATTTTAGTCATTCTGACAAGTGTCAGATGATATCTCATTGTGGTTTTAGTTTTCATTTTCCCGTTGATGAGATGAGCACCATTACATACGTCCATTGGCCATATGAGTGTTGCCTTTGGAGAAATATTTTGTTCATGACTTTGGCACATTTTTTAATTGGATTATTTGGGGGGGGGTTTTGGTATTGAGTTGTAGAAGTTCTTTATATATTTTAGATACTAACCCTTTACCACATATGTCATTTGCTAATATTTTCCATTTAGTGGGTTGCCTTTTAGTTTTGTTGATTGTTTCCTTTGCTGTGCAGAAGCTGTTTATTTTTATGTAGTCCCAGTAGTTTATTTTTGCTTTTATTTTCTGTGTCTCAAGAGTCCTATCCAGAAGGATATCGCTATGATCATGGTCAGAGAAATCGCTGCCTTTGCTGTCTTCTAGGATTTTATGGTTTTAGGTCTCACATCTAGGTTTTTTCATTCATAAGTTTATTTTGTATATTTTGTACAAAGACTATAGTCTACTTTTATTCTTTTGCATGTTGCTGTCCAGTTTTCCCAATACCATTTGTGGAAGAGATTATCTTTTTTCCATCACATAGTCTTTTCTTTGGTCGGAGATTACTTGATCATGTAATTATGGGTTTGTTTCTGGCTTTCTGTTCTACTGATCTATATGTCTCTTGTGCCAGTAGCATACTGTTTTTATTATTAAAGCTTCATAATCTAACTTGAAGTCTGGAATTGTGATGCCTGAAGTTTTTTTCTTTATCAAGGTTTTTGTAGTTCTTTGATCTTCTCTTCCTCTTTTATGGTTTGCTGGCTTTCATTAGTGATATACTTGGGTTCCTTTCTATTTTTTGCATATCTGTTACTGGTTTTGGTTTGTGGTTACTATTAGGTTTGTATATAACATCTTCGGCATATAGCAGTCTATATTAGGTTGATGGTTGCTTACGTTTAAGCCTATTCTTTACTCCTCTCTCCCCGTGTTTTAGGTATATGGTGTCATACTAAATCTTTTTATTTTGGGGGGAGTCTCTTGTCTGGTTTTTACAAATATATTTATTTTTACTGCTTTTGTATTTCCTACTTTTCTTTTTTTTAATTTTTTTAAGATTGTATTTATTTATTCATGAAAGGCAGAGAGAGAGAGAGAGAGAGAGAGAGAGAGAGAGTCAGAGACACAGGCAGAGGGAGAAGCAGGCTCCATGCAGGGAGCCCGACATGGGACTCAATCCCAGGACTCCAGGATCACACCCTCTGCCGAAGGCAGGCACTAAACTGCTGAGCCACCCAGGCGTCCCTTTCCTACTTTTCTTAATCTGATTTCATAGTCTTTCCCTTCCATTCAAAGTCCCCTTTAACATTTCTTATAGGGCTACTTTAGTGGTCATAAAGTTCTTTAACTTTTATTTGAGAAGCTCTATCTTCCTTTCTATTCTTTTTTTTTTTTATCTTTTTTTTTTACTTTTATTTATTTATGATAGGCACACAGTGAGAGAGAGAGAGAGGCAGAGACACAGGCAGAGGGAGAAGCAGGCTCCATGCACCAGGAGCCTGACGTGGGATTCGATCCTGGATATCCAGGACCACGCCCTGGGCCAAAGGCAGGCGCCAAACCGCTGTGCCACCCAGGGATCCCTTCCTTTCTATTCTTAATGGTAACCTTGCCTGGAGAGTGTTCTTGTCTGTAGATTTTTCCTTTTTAGCACTTAGACTGTATCATTCCACTCCCTCTGGCTTGAAGAATTTCTGCTGAAAAATCAAATGATCATCATATGGTTTTCCTCTTGTATATAACTGTCTTTTCCCTTGCTGATTTTAAAATCACCTTTGTAACTACTTTTTGCCATTTTAATTTCCATGTGTCTTGGTGTGGACCTCCTTTGGTTGATTTTGTTTGGGGGCTCTCTGTGCCTTCTGGATCTGGCTGTTTCTTCACCTGGATTAGAAAAGTTTCCAGCTACTTATTCAAATAAAATTTCCCCTTTTTTCTCTCTCTTCTTCTGGGTTCCCTATAATGTGAATGTTACTATGTTTGATGGAGTAACTGAGTTGCCCTGGTCTATTCTCACTTTTCATAATTTCTTTTCCTCTCCCCTTCTCAGCTTAATTACTTTCAATTACTCTGTCTCCAGATTGCTAATTTCTTTCTCTGTTTTTTTCTCGCCTATTTATTTTATCTAGTGTATTTTGTTTCATTTACTGTGTTCTTTATCTCTGATTGGATCCTTTTTATCTCTATCTTCAGGGTCTCACTGATGTCCTCCACTTTTTTCTCAAGTCCGATGACTATCTTTATGATCATTACTTTAAATTCTGTATCAAGCATTTTACGTACTTCAATTTTGCCTACATCTCTTGCTGTGGTTTTGTCCTGTTCTTTAATTTGGGACATGTTCCTCTGTCTCCTCATTTTATTTAACTCCTCATGTTTATTTCTCTGTGTTAGGAAAAACAGTTATGTCTCTCCTTGTGAAAGTAATAACTTTATGCAGAAGAGGTCCTATAGTGCCTTACAGTGCTGTATCTCCTGTTCATCAGAACTTGGCACTTCAGGGATGTTCTCTGAGCCCTGCTGTTGTGTTTTGGCCACTCTTTCCTCAATCCAGTCATCAGCAGTGACTCTTTTTGCCAGTTACAGGCAGTATTTTGTCCCTGTGGCATTAGTGGACCAGTATAAGGCCACCTTGGGCTTAGGTTTAGTCAGAACAGGTATTTGCCAAAGATTCAGCAGCACTAAACTGCAAGGCATTTTTTCCGTGTTGTTCCCTGAAAAACTTTGTTGGTGAGATGAGCCTGCAATTAGATCATCTATCTGCCTCCAGCCTCCTGCTGGGGCTGCAGTCTGAATGGTGTGTGTTTATCTTCCCCTCTCACCAGGGCAGGAGTCACTTTGGAGTTGTGCTAGCCCCTGTGGGTGCTGGTTTTGAATGGTCTCTGGCCAGGAGTGTATTGGAGGGGGTGGGGCATGTGTTGCTCACAAAGTTTGCATGTCCGAGAGGCCATGGCACTGAGCCATCCCAGGCATGCAGTTTTAACAAAGTGTGGGCAGGTCTTCCATAACAGGGGGCCTGCCACCACCAGGACTGAGGCCCTGCAAAGTGTATTTGTTTAGAGACACAGTGTTGGAAAGGTTTGTTTGGTCTTATGGGGGAGGAATCTTCAGTGCTAGGACTGAAGAAAGTGCCGGTAGAAAGGGCAGATGCACGGAAGCCTAGGAGGATGTGGCTTGGTGTAAGCAAGTCAGATAGTGAGTGTCAGCCCTGTGCTGGTCTGAACAGGTGACCTTGTGTTTATGTGGTCAGATAGGGGAGAGAGATGGCACTTGCGAGCTCTTTTGTTCTTGGAGGAGTCTTATATTGATTTTTATCTCTCCAGATGGATTCCGAGATGAGTAAACTACTCCTTCCCTCTGTGGCCCAGGTCGTTTTTCAGACTGCCATGTCAATGATGTATCTTAATGAGCTGTTACTTTCGTTAAGGGTCTGGACTCAGTTTCCTCTCACCCTCCTGGCTCTCCCAGAGCTAAACCTGTTAATTTTTAAAGTTTTCAAAGCCAAGTGTTTTGGGAATTCATCTTTTCTGTGTGGACTCACTGGTATGAGTCTGTTTCTTTCCCCTCCTAGCATTCCTGTGGATAGATAGACCTGTTTAACTCCTCACCATGTCTCTGCCCTTCTCACCTTCTTCTTGTGCTCTCTCTACATTTAATTGCGGAATTTTTTCTGCCAGTCTTCCAGTAGTTTTCTTGGCTATTTATACTGACATGAGTGTTAGCCATGTGGGACAGAATGAAGTTAGGGTCCTCCTACTTGGCCATCTTCTGAACTTTCTATAAATATTAGTAAGGTTTGACCTTTCCATTTTTTTTTTTTTTTGTGAACTGTCCATTTTATGTTGGGATAGTTGGCAGCTTATTGATTTATTATAGTCCTTTACATACTAAGTATATTAACATTATTTTATGTTTGTGTTTTACCTTTCAATTTTATAATTATTTTTTTTTTTTTTGAAAGTGAAGCTTTGTAATCTTATGTAGGCAAACATGTCAGTCTTGTTTTTAAAGATTCTTCCTTGGTAGTTCTTTTTTTTAAGATTTTTTTTTTTAAATTTAAATTCAATTAGCTGACGTATAGTATATACTCAGCTGCAGATGTAATGTTCAGTAATTTATCAGTTGCATATAACACCCAGTGCTCATATGCCCTCCTTAATGCCCATCATCAAATTACCCCATCCCCCTACTCACCTCCCCAAGATTTTATTTAGAGAGAGACTGAGTGTGTGGTGGTGGGGAGCAAAGGCAGAGAATCTCAAGCAGATTCTGTACAGAGCATGAAGCACAATGTGGGGCTCAATCCCACAACCCTGAGATCATGCCCCAAGCCAAAACCAAGAGTCATCTTAACTGACTGTATCACTCAGGTGCTCCCTCTTGGTAATCTTATATAGAAGAAGACACTTATCCACTGTGATGTAAATAGTTGCCAATTTTTATTACTAGTGTTTTATTTTTTTAATCATTACTCAACTGTTTTTGTTATATATAGTCTTAAATGAAGATTGCTTTTTCATTTCACATGATTAAATAATTGTGAATTTATTAATTTACTATGCTAGTTTCATACCAAAATGTCCTGTGATAATTTGTTATTTACTGGGATCTTATTTGGCTCTTTATTTTATTGGTTTATCTCTTAGGCTAGTATTTTTATCACACTCATAAATAGTATTTTGAAAATGTTTATAGACCCTTAAAAAGAAGTGCATTCAGCATTTGTAGGTTCAAAATCTTAAAGCTTAGTGTCTGTTAAATCATCCTTATTAGTTGTAGTTTGCTAATTCTCTGTATCCTGATTTTTTCTGACCACTTGGTCTTTGCTTGAAGATGGTATGTCTTCTATTATTGTTCTTTGTCAGCTTTTTAAAAGCATTTGCTTTTTAAAGTATTTTACTATTGTGGTATCTGATAAATAGCCACTCAGGATATATCATTTCTAAAGATTTCATTTTTATTAATATAAAACAACCCTCTTTATGACATATGCTATCTTTGCCTTGGATTTGACTCTTTCTGATATAGATATTGACATACTCTTTATTGCTCCACCTGATATAGCTTTGACTTTGACTTTTAATTTTCTGTGTATTTTTGTCTTAAATTGCTACTTGAGTGACATTGCTTTTTCATAATCATTTTTTTTAAAGGGTCTAATTCTTGTGTGTGTATACTTATTTCTTTCCTGTGTTATGTTCTTAAAATAATTTCTGGCACTTTTTTGGCCTTTTTGTTACTAGCCAGTAAGACTACAAGTCAGCAGAGTAGCATAATATAAGGTCCTAGATAATACGAACACTCCCATATACATTGTATAAGTTTGTCCTGGTCAGAAACCTCATTTATGAACCTTTTAGTTAAAAAGTTGGACCTTTGGGATGCCTGAATGGCTCAGCGGTTGAGCGTCCACCTTTGGCTCAGGGCATGATTCCTGGTCCAGGGATTGAGTACGGCATTGGGCTCCCTGCGGGGATCCTGCTTCTCCCTCTCTCTCTCTGTGTCTTTCAGTAATAAGTAAATAAAATCTTAAAAAAAAGCTGGACCTTTGACATCCCATATCTACCTCAAGAGTAGTTTAATATGTTGAGTCCTAAGTCCTATGCCAGTGTCACAGGTATCCAATGATTGCATCTTTGTTGGATGTAGAGATCTTTGCTTCTTATTGTCTTTTTCTGATAGTTACCAATTCAGTGCGCTGAAAGCTACAGTTTGCAATATATATTTTCTTCCTGTGTGGGGTCTTTGTATATTAGAAACAGTTCAACCTAGGATGCATCAGACCATGGTTAGTACCTAATACTTTCTGATTTACTGATTTCTCAAGGGTATAGCTATGAATTTTAAGTGAAGTATAATGGAGTAAAATTCTCTGGTTGTCTGAAAAATCAGTATGTGTGGGTAAAAGATATAATACCAAACCTAGGTGTGAGGTTCGAGTGTGTATTTGGAGTCATGTCGTTATACCGTAGAGCATGCATTAGAGTCAGCTTACGACTGCAATTCTCCTTCTAGCTTCCAAGGTTTTATAATTAGTAGGTAGTCTTGGGGTATTGCAACAACAGGTGTGCTTTCATTCTTTTCTAAAAGGATTATTGAAATACTGAATCTTCTTTTTGAATTTTTAAATGCATTTTACTAATGCATTTACTTTATGCATTACCATTTTACTCAATTCCTAACCAAGCTTAGTTGAAAACTGGTACTTGGCCTTTCTCACTTCATTGCTATTCCTGTATGACTAGAAGATCAGTCTCTCCATATTTCCTTCTCTTCCCAGTCCAGTCTGCCTTGTGTACAGCTGCCAAGTTAATGTTCTTAAAGTTTCCCATGGCTTTAATTCAATGCATCCACCCCAGTATGGCATGGAAGGCTGCCATCATTTGATTTCAGCCTTTTCCATGTGATGCTTTTCTGTTGTATCCGTCTGTCCTCCTTTCTGTGTTCTGAACATTCTGGTTATCTACTACTGTGTCTTCTCTCATTGTTCTCTCTACCTGGAGTGCAATTCCTTTCTCTTTCTCCTATTACCAACTGTAAAAAAAAAAAAAAAAAAAAAGCCTTTTTAGTCTTCTAGGCCAGTCTTAGCAGAACCTACTCCCTGGGGTTGTTCCTAGTTTCTCTGTGGCACACAGACTATTTTCAACTTTGCTGTTCTATAATTCTCTGTTCTTGAGTGATTCTTGCTTTTCTGTATCTTGAGTTATCCCTTGTTGACTCCTATTTTCATCTAATGTCTCTATTACCTGTCTATCCTCTAACTGCCTGGTATCATTTTACAAGTAACTTGGTAGGTTGAAATTGGGACATTTGAAAAGTTTGACCAATTGTGACAATTAATTGCCATGTGTTTTTTTTCTTTTTTTAATTTAAATTTTGTTAGCTAACATACAGTGCAATATTGGTTTTTGGAGAATAATTCAATAATTTATCACTTCACAAGTGCCCTCTTTAATACCATGACCCAGCTAGCCCATCCTCCACCCACCTCCCTCCATCAACCCTCAGTTTGTTCTCTTAACATTAAGAGTCACGTGGTTTTACTAGCCATTTACCCCTTTTGCACTTCTGTGTACTCTGTGTAAAATGGAAGTGAAGGTGCAGCTTATCCATATACTCTTCAAGGGCATGTTTTTTTGCTCTTTGACAGACTTTCACCAAAATGTTAAAATGAATTCTCCCTTTTATACTTTATTAGCTACTGTTTGGTAAACTTTCTGCTTCCTAGGATGGATTTTTTAGAATTCTTCCATTTTCTTTTTGTTCCATTTTTCCTCTTGCCCTAAATTAGCATCACTGTAGCATAAGAACTTGTAAATCTCTTTTGGAATTTTCATCTAGTAAAGCTCATGGACCCTCCAAGATCTTATCTTAATTAGACATGGAAGAAAGGAGTTGAGTTATTAAATTTGAAACTTGACTTTTATGTGAGAATTTGAATAAGTAATAGCATTAGAAATATTCTTTCCCTAAAAAAAAAAAAAATCTTTCCCTGATTTCATATATGTAGAAACACTGTAGTGGAAATTTTATAAAAGGTTATCCTCCAGGTCCAGGAAGATGACCTGATACTCATGTGTTGCCTACTTCCATCCCTATAGCACTGACAAAGTGCTCTCCACATTTTATAGTGTATGAAACTTTTCATGTTTTTTCCTTTATACTCCCTTCACTCAGCCTCTGAAGAGACTCTATTCATCATTTTTTCCTTTTTAGAAATTTCATGCTTTTTATACCTTTTCATAGTGTCCAGGTTATTTTTCTTCTTAGGTGCCAGCCACGGACATTTTTCACCAATTTTCAGAGGTTCTCAATTATAATTTTCTGATTAAAAAATGATACAGCAAATGCTTTGATGTATAAATCTTGATGTATCCCCTCTGGTACCATTCCATTCCTTTGGTGGGTTTTAGAGCCTCCTTTTACCTTATGATTTGAGTGTTGGCTATGTGTATTGTCTTATCAAAATTCAAACTGATATCTGTTTAATCCCTAAATGGTGGATCTATAGTAACAAACAATACATGTTAATAATCATTTTCATTGTTTTGTTAGTGATGGAGGACTCAGCATCAGTGTTGAATGACTTTAGAAGACTTGATAAATTACATGGTTTCTAATTAGCCTCTATTAAGTGAATCCCTTTGATGGGAAGTGAGGATCGAGAAGAACAGCAGTGTTTGTTGTGCAGTGTTTTAAGTGCTTCCTAAATGTTGTCTTAGTTCATGCCAGATGACATTTTTAAGATGATGGAAGCCAAATAGTTGAGATTTTTCTTTATAAACACTTGGAGAGAGTTTGATAAAAACATAAAACGAGGGGCACCTGGGTGGCTCAGTGATTGAGCATCTGCCTTTGGCTCAGATCATGATCCCGGGGTTCTGGGATTGAGTCCTGTGTCAGGCTCCCCATGGGGAGCCTGCTTCTCCCTCTGCCTGTGTCTCTGCCTCCTTCTCTCTCCCTCCCTCCCTCCCTCCCCCTGTGTCTCTCATGAATAAATAAATAAAATCTTAAAAAAAAAAAGTTCTCTGCTCAGTGGGGAGTCTGCTTCTCCCTCTGCCTCTGCCCTTTCCCCTTCTCTCTCTCAAATGAATAAATAAAATCTTAAAAAAAAGTCCCGGCTTCCCAGTCCATAAGGTCTATTTTTTGGTTCAACCCACTGTAGAACTTTGGAACATCTATCTTTCTATTCTCAGCTTTTGTTTTTCTACCTGATAATTTCCATACTTTTCTTTCAAGATAAGCTATTTGAATGTAATATTTTAGCTAGTATCTCTAGGTGGGATTCTAAAATCCCTTGGTAAAAGTTATAGGAGATGACCAGCAGACAGCAGCTGTGGTCATAGGAGAGAAGGGTGGCCACAGTGACCAGTACCTGGCAAGGAGGAGAGAGGGTGATGGTGGTGGGGGAAACAAATACACAGATATCTCTCTTCCCCTCTTGTCTCCTGATAGTAAGTTATTGTTTCTAGGAATATACCTTTTTTTTCCTGTATTTCCAAATTTTTGGCAAATATTTATAGTATCATTTTTTCTGTAATCTTTTAGCATCTTTCTAATCTTTCTAATGTCCCCCTTTTATTTCTGATATTGTTTATTTGTACTTTTTTTCTAAAAGATTCTATGAACCTTATTCTTGATTTGAGTGATTAGCTCATTAAATCGGCCTTTTATAGGATATAAACAGTTAAGATTTTTAATTTCCTTGAATACTGCCTTATTTGCATCCCAAACATTTTGATATGTAGAATTTTGTCATTCTGCTTTACATTGTTTTCTAAATATCTGTCTTAGTCAAGTTGGGCTGCCATAAAAAAGTATTATAGACTGGTGACTTAACAGAAATTTTGTCACAGTTCTGGAGGCTGGAAGTCTGAGATAAAGGTGTTTAGCATGGTTGGTTTCTGGTGAGGGCTGCCCTCCTATTTGCAGAGGGCTGCTTTCTCACTCTATTTTCACCTGGCAGAGAGAGAACAAGCAAGTTCTCTGAGGTCCCTTCTAGGAATGGCCCCACCCTCATGACTTCATCTAAATTTATTTCCCAAAGGCTTCCAACTCCAAAATACATACATAGTCTTATGTACATGTATATATACACGTATGGTTTAAAATTTCATCAAGCTTATAAATTAAGTTGGTCATGTGTTTTTCCTATCTTTGATTTATCATTGTTGAGTGGCATGTGTTTAAATCTCCCATTATATAGGGTAATTTATCTATTTTTTTGTTCTGATTCTGTCAACTTTGCTTTCTATATCTCATGCTATGTTATTAGGTATGCATATATTTGGAATTGTAGCTTTCTGATTATTTGAGCAATTATCATTATACATGCATCTTTGGCATCTAGTAATGTTTATTTTAAGTGTATTTGGTATTTACTCAGCTACATCAGCTTACTTGGTTTACATTTCTAGTCTTTTTCCATTTTAGCAGTTTATTCTATTTGTCCTTCACTTTCCAATGTTTTCTTTCCTTTTTATTTTTTTACCATGTTTTGATGATTTTTCCTCATTCCATTTCTCCCCAGTCAGTAGTATTTATTTGCTCTTTTCCTGTTCTCAAAATATTTACCTTAGAAATCACTGCTCTTAATTATTAAAGTCAAACTTAAATCTGTATGTTTACGCTTATCTCCAAATGAAAGGCCTATATGACACTTTCATTCAGATCTCTGAATAATAAATAAATAAATAATAAATAATAATTTATTATTATAAATAAATATTATTATAATAAATAAGTAAGTAAGTAAATAAATAAATATAGACATACATACATATATACATACTGCTTTGGTCCATTTTATTTCTATTTTGTTTTACTTTTAACCCCACTCATTAGGCATTGCTACTATTGTGTTTCTCAGACAATTTTGTCATGTAGATTTATCCACACATTTACTGTGTCCTTTCTCTTCATTCCTTATTCCACCTCTGACCCGATGTATAAAGTTTGTTATGTGCCCTCCTCCTTCCTGTGACAGATGTTTTAGAGAGTCTTTTGGTAAAGAAATTTTTCAGGGCAGTGTACTGAATTATGCTGCTTTTGCCCCTCGTAGCCTCCTTGTTTCTTGATAATATTTTGTTTTCTCTGTTAAACCGAAAATTTGGTTCTAAGCTTCTAGTGTGTGTGCACACATGCGCATTTTCTTCTTGCCAGGTTCTCTCTTTTTTTATATGCAATTTCCTTAAATGAATAATAGATAAATTGACATGGACTTCTAGAAAAACCTTCACATTAAACATTTCTCAATCTAAAATGTGTCACTATTGCACTTTTCCCTCCTTAATTTCTTGAGAGCATTTTGCTTATAATCAAATGATAAAATCCACACTGAGGTAATGTCTGAAGTGGTATAATAATCTATCATAGCATGTAAGAAAATAGGAAGTAATTTCAAAACATGTAGGTTTTAAAAAAATTTAGAGAGAAGCTATTTTGGTTTTTCAATACTTAGGAGCTAAGATTTTAAAATAAAGTTCTTTGGATGAGTTTTTGTGCAAAAGTCCTGTTAATGATTAAATAATGGCTAAACCAAAATCAATAAAAGCTAACAACAACCAATAATGAACAGGAATAACTGCTTGTAATTGAGATGTTATAACAGCTAAATTGCTGTTTCTGTACTCATCCTTATTCTTCAGACATTTGACAGAAATACTGTTGCAAACTGTAGGCCTCTTGAGTAGATGTGATGCTTGCTGACCCAGTGTTCTGGACTGTATTACAATGTAGGCAGATACTCTTAACAGTGAGGAGACTTATCTAGTCTGCCTATTTTTTTTTTTTTTTTTTTTACCCCCAGAATCATGTAATTCTGTTTCATTGCGTTCATATATCTAAATATACTAGTATGAAAATCACTTACTTGGTAACTGTGTAAAGACAACAAAACATGACTTGAGAATGTTATCATATACTTCATACTTCACTGAATGGCACACACCCACACACATGCACACGTGAAATAGGCAAACCTAAAATGATGTCTAACATGTTTCTGGCATTTTTAATATTTATTCACTAGAGAATTGGTGTTACTTTTGGCAAATATGTCTCAGGGAGATCACGTTATTCTGGTCCATATTCTCTTTTATCCTCATTCTGTATCAGCTTCTGCTGGTCCATATTCTCTTTTATCCTCATTCTGTTTCAGCTTCTGCTCTAGTTCAGAATATGGCTGTTTAATACCAGATATTTCTTAGTTCTCCACTATGATGGCTAAAACTAAATAGGAACACAATAGTGTTCTTTCTTTCTAAGTAGGTACTCTGCTAAATGGTGGCTCTGTTTTTCCTGGGTGGCTTATACCTCTTTCTGGATGGTGGTGATGGTGTTGATGGTAGCGATGGAGTAGTTTCTTTTTGCTTGGAGTGCTTCAGTCTGCCTCCCTGAACTCTCTTCTTATTCTGCCAATTACCTACCAGGTGTGCTTGGCTCTCAGTTAGTTGCTACTACATAAACCTAAAAGTTCTTCTCTTTCCTCTTCACCACCAAATAAGTGACTATGTCTTGGTAATTTCACATCTCAAGTACTTTTTAATTTATTCACTGCTATTTGTTCTCCCTATCATTGTTCTCAATGTTATTCTTTCCAGAACCCAGATGCCAGGAGATGGTCATTTCAGAGTAAGCTCTTCAAAATACAGTTCTGCCCTTCTCATTCCCTGGCTTACCCTTAGAACACCTTCTGAGAGGGCATATTAAAAAGCACACACTCATCACGACTCATCTCTGCTTATTTCTCTGGTCTTTTCTGTTTGTCCTGTCTTCACCAACCTTTGCATTTCATGCTGTAGTGCTCTTAAAGTGGTTTTCACCCTCTATCAAGCTGCCTTTAATCATATAGTGTTTTCTACTGAGAATGTCCTTCCTGTCCCTTTTTTATCTAATTTCTATTCATTTCTTTAGTCTGTTGCAGTATCTCCATCCCTATGAAACCTTCACCTGGAGGCTCTGGACTTCACACTGAGCTAAGTAGCCTGTGTGTTCCAGGAGCACGCAGCACTGCATGCATAATGTTGAAATGATCAACTTGTATGTCTTTCTCTCCCTGCACACAACCTGCTGTTCTGACACAAGGACTTTCTATTATTAATTTTTGTATATCCAGCCTTCCACATCGTATGTGCTCCAAAAATAGCTAAATATGTAATTTCTTACATATATCTAAAGTGAATCTTAAAGAAGACTCCCAATATCATCCAACAGGATCTTCAAATTTATTCACAGGATAACTTCAAAAGATGAAAATTTGCTCCCACTGAGGATATTAAATAGAATATGCTGTATATTTTGAAGGTAGTGCCAAAGGGCAATTTTCAAGAATTTTGTGTATGGATTGCATTGTTGAAATAAACCTAGTATCTCCCCCCAGATGACCAATTTAAAGAAGTAAACAACCATTTGGATGTATGTAAAGAAACATAACAATTTTATGTTTTATCATTCATCTTTTTTTTTTTTTTTTTTTATATAGTTGTACCAACATCCAAATCTAAGGAAGTGTGATTTGGAGTCTCTGGTAATGTAGGGCTCCAATGGAATGAGGCCAAACAGGGAGAAGAGAGTAATTTAAATTATTTAAAAATCTGTGAATTATGATCATAATAAAAGCCATGAATTTCCCTGAGGTTGTCATCATTCTAACATCCGTTCTGTGTTTTGTCTTTTGTTCAGTCCTAGGTCTTTTCCTTCTGCATTTTGTCTTCTGTCCTTTTTTGCCCCTGGTGTGTGTGTGTGTGTGTGTGTGTGTGTGTGTGTGAGTGACTTTATCTCCAGGTGTGACATCCCCTACAGCATTCAGGAAGACAGGGTTGTATTTAAGAGAACAGACACAGCTGCAGCACCTTTATTAAACGAACACTAAAAACTAGTGAGAATGTAAATCATCCAACAAATTGTGCACCATTAATTCTTGATGCCAGTTCGAGGTAGGAGAATAAAAATCTTTACCTCCTACCAAGTGCACTGTGAAAATTCTAAAATTTATTTTGATAGATCTGTGTTGCAGTAAATCACACAGGACCAAAAACTCCTATAAATTAAACAAAAGAATTACAGAGGATGGACTTTAATGATAGTAGGAGATATACTTCGTTTTCTTTTACATTTAATGGGAGTACATAAATTTGCTGGTAAGATACCTGGTTCTCAATTATATAAAGAGAGGAAGCAAAAGATATTTGGCCAAAGTAAAGTTCTTAAAAATCTGTTTTCATGGACTTCTAGAAAGTCCTCGCTGGTGGGAGAAGATTCTGGTTGCTTCCTGAAGATGTGTGGGTTTCCAGTGCTATTCTGCAGCTGAATGCACATTGAAGCAACTGCCCTATTAAAGCCTTACTCCCTTGAGGTAAGACAAATACACACTTCGAGTTGGGATGACAAAGGAGTGTTTGAGGGTGTGTGTGTGTGTATGTGAATTTCTGTTTGTTTCTATGGGGACTGATGAGCTTGCCAAGGCTATTGTTATATGACACTAAGTGATTGGTGGAGGGAAGGAAAATAATTTAACTGGTTATTTTCTGTAGACCAAAGAGCTCTGATTTGTTTTTTCCTGAGCCTTTATCTAGTTGCATTGATTAGAGTTGTTAACCAAAGTTCTTGTACAAAATACTCATTGTGTATCATGGAATGTATAGCATCACAAGAGTGGGAACTAATGGGTTTCCTTATATAAAGAAAATTCCCAGGCTAGGCTTTGGCCATATAGACGCTCTTACTGACTTCGAGCCTGCTGGAGAGGTCCTGGTACTTCTGTTACCTTAAGCACAGACCTCCTCAATTAAACTTCCAGAGGATTTTTAATCTGTGTGGTGTTCAGTGCAGGGCTTTTAGTAAAACCTCTGCTCAAATGAGTAGTCTAAGATGGAAACAGACTAATTGCATCCCAAATTTAATTCTGCAATAAAAGGAAGTCACGTGTACAAATAAGAGGGAGCCTGACTGTTCTAGATCTCAGTTGTTCCCTGACAGAGAGGAGTGAAACAGGCCCTGTGACAGTTGATGAACACAATCATCTTATTTTAAATGTAGGATGATTATGAAACAAATTGTGCCTTACATGAATGGCTGTCCCCCCCCCCCCCCCACTGCAATACAATCTGGATGTTCTACCAAAATTTCTAAAGTTTATTTGGGGATTAAGTGCAACAGCAATGCAAACCTTAAGCCATAGTCTAGTGCCCAAAGAGACCATATTTTGTGTTGAAATAATACACAATAGGGAAATAAAGCTGAGTGAAGGGGATGAAATCCTTCTTTCAGAAAAGTAATCTTTAACTTATTAAAGTTTTCAGACTCCTAGGTTTTTGATGAGCTTATTTAAAATCTATGGGGGGAAAATTAGCAGCTTAAAATGCTGACAGCATTAAAAAAACAGCGAGAAACACTTGATTCCTCAAAGACTCCTTCCATCACCCCTCAAATAGTTTGATTTTCCTATTTATCTCCTTTGTATTTTGATAAAAAAGAAGGGAACCCTTTGAGAGGACAATTTTGAGGTCTTAATCCATACTTCTTTCCAGTTTATCTTTTACATTCAAAATAAACACCTTTAAAAGAATCCTTTTTGGTACTGGAGAGCTAAATGCTAAGCTTAGGTATCAGCAGCTAATTAGCTCCACATCTAGGGGGGATTGTCAATGAACTCCATCTCCTGAATATTTATTGAAGGATTTGTAAAGAATAAGCTATTTTCAGAAAACTGGAGCCTATTGAATATTTTTACCTCCAGTCAGTCGAGTGGGAGGAGGAATATGCATTGGCCCATCACAAACCTGCCTTATAGATTCAAACAGTCAAATCCAGTGTCTGCCCTTTAGCGAGAGCATGACATGTCAAGCTCATGTTAAATGCTGCTTTTCATTTAAACATCTTAATTGACTTCTCCTTTTGAAGAAATTTCACAATATGCTGTGGAAATCCTGTGCCAGTGCTAATGTTCTGAAACTCAATTTGGCTTTTGTCATCTTGTTTGCTGTTCTTGTGTGCTCTCTTGGCTGCTCAGAGAGTCTTGGGGAGCTCTCAAAATGGGTGAACTGTTACACGTAAGAATCTATGATTCCAGTGTTGTGGGACTATGTGGTCCACTACAGACCTTGTTATTGCATAGAGTTTCATTATACTGCCCTCCACCACCACCTCTGCCTTTGCCAAGGCCTCTGCCAGTATCTCCACAGCCTCCTGCACATAGATGCTGCTGCTTTGCCAACACAATTGCCAACCTGTGCCAGCACAACCATTCCTACCACTGCTGTCACAGCATTTCCTAATGCCAGCTGCCTTCTGTAGTGAGGTTGCCAATGCCATTCTCTCCTCAGACAGGGGGATGTCTCACCTTTAAAAAAGATTTTTTAAAAATGTCAACAGAAAGACACAAATCAAAATCAAAATGGAAACCAAACTAGAACATAATTGCTCCCTGGGGGTTCACATAGCCTTGTTAGCATCCTTCCTCTTTTCCTGATCTGGGAGCTGAGAACTCAGAGGATCTTGAGGTCTCAGATTTCTCATAATCTTTTTGGGCGACAGTCATGCTCTTTCACCAGGTTGGGGAAAATTAAGGGATGGGGTGAGTACAGAGAAGGGGGAGTCCCAGAGGCACAGCCAGTAATGCTTGGTGATTGTTTTTTTGGAAGAGAGGTGGGGAAATTTTAAACTCAAGCTCAAGTTTCTAACTTATGAAATTGAGATCTTAGCAATAATAAAAAACCAGAAAGAGGAGAAAATTAAACCTCTTAATTTCTTGTTCTCCATGGGATATAAGGGTAAATACATCTGTGAGGAAGCAGGAAATTCTTGGAGAGGCTATATTGATCTTACAGATCTTGGGAAAAATAGTGACAGCTATAACTGATTGGGCAACACTCTCAATTTAGGGAGGATAAAGTGATAAAATGTGAGGAGAAAAGTAGAGACTTAAATTTACGTGGAAGAAGGAAGAAACAAAAATGACAGGCAAAGTTGAGATAGTATTGCCACAAAAATTATTAGGGGAAGAGCATTTGAAGAGGAAAGGAATGATCAGATCATGTGTGGACATCTAGAATAATAGCTAGGATGAAAACTGTTTTTGATAATTAATGTCACAGAGTAACTTCATTAGAGTGGTGGTAACCAAATTGCTATTACATTGAAGATCCAAGTTGATAGACAAATAGAATTCACCCATGTGTATTTGGCAGTGCTTTTAAAATGTTTCAAAAAAAATTAAAATGTTTCATGGGATTTTTCCTCAAAGTTTTAAGGTTATAATCGCAAATTGTGCAAAGAAACAGGGAGAAAAATCTTCATTGTAGCATTGTTTACAGCAGAGGACAACTGGATACCTAGCTTAAGTAACCAATACCAGTGACTTGGGTAAATACTTCTACCGTCAAATAAAACAAGCTTTTTTTTTTTTAATTTTTATTTATTTATGATAGTCACACAGAGGGAGAGAGAGAGAGGCAGAGACATAGGCAGAGGGAGAAGCAGGCTCCATGCAATGGGAGCCCGACGTGGGATTCGATCCCAGGTCTCCAGGATCGCGCTCTGGGCCAAAGGCAGGTGCTAAACCGCTGCACCACCCAGGGATCCCAAAACAAGCATTTTTAATGGTGATAGGTTTCCTTTAATTGGCATGGAATGTCATTTGTCATGAATATTTGTCAGTGAAATATTTATAGTATATGATCAATTTTTACTAAAAATACATGTTTGTTAATACCTTTAAATAATCTTAGTTATTACTGAGTGGTAAGATAATCTAATTTTCTTTTTTAACTTGTAATTTTGCAATGTTTAAGTCAAAGTGGTTACTACTTTTGTAATAAAATGCGAATGGATGTGAGAAAAGAACTCGGAGGGAGATCAGTGACTTTAAATAAATTTGAGATGGAGAGGATTTGAGGGCTTGGGAATTGGGCATAGATCTAGTTAAGAAGAAAAAGGAAATGTGAGGTTAGAAATACAGAGATTGAGAGGAGTAACTTGATGAAGCGAGATTCTGAAAAAGATGCAAAGGACAAGGCTCAGACTAGATTTAATTCCATGAAGAAGGAAAAGTTCTTTTAAGGTAAAAGGAAAAAAAATCAAATATATAGAAATGTTTTTATTTTGACATAGATGAAATGTGAGATGGATTGTTGAAACACTTTAAGATGCCACATTAAGATGAGCTAACAGGAGGGAGAAATGGACAAATTCTGGAACATAGAATCTCAGTAGAGAAACAGTGAAGGAGGGAGGAATGTGAGCAGTGACAGTACGGCTGCAATTGGACAGACTGATCTTGCAGTGTAAAATTTTGTTTGAATCCCTTTATGTATAAATAGGGTTACAGTCAACCTTATATATATAAGAATATATATAATATATATATATATATATATATATATATATTCTTTCTATCTCTATCTCTATCTCTACTTATACCTATATCTATATATGCTTTAGAGTCCAGAAAGGTGAAGGAACACTTCAGTACTAATCATGAGTGATATTGAGCTGCTATTGATCCAAGCAGTGTTTGGGAATAAAAAAAAAAAAAATTGCTTAACAAAACTAGGTGAAAGCATAGATACTCAAGTACAGAAACTATCTGTGTCCTCACAAAACACATTTTTAAGAACATAAACACATCAGTCCTGATGGCAGATATTTTATTAGGCCACTGAATTCTTCAGATTTTCTGCAGCTTTAAAAATCAAATTTGCTTGACTGAGTTTTCTAGCCTTGCTTCCCACATACTTGCACTGTTTTTATTAGCTTGAAGTGGGGGGTGGCTTTGCCTTACAAATTTGGAAGGATTGATAGGAAGGCGTTTCTCCTGCCTCCCTTATGGGATTCAGGTTAGCAACTCACTTGAGGGCATTTTCAATATTTCTGAGTTTTGTGAGAAAAATTAAGCTGATTTAAATATATCGATAGGCGCGTAATCAGCTGTTGGTGCACATTTTCATTTCCTTTCAGTTTATAATGCACAGAATTTTCTTAGAAGAAGTGCTGTATTGTAGAAGAGCTAAGACTGGTAGTCTGAAGTCCATTCTGTGTTGTAAATGGAAAGGGGGCAGAGAAGGAAGCATAAAGATTAAAGAGAAGATGGAATGACTTTTTTCATCCTGTCAAATGACTGTTTATATTGGGCAATACTGCAGGCTTGTAGGTTCAGCTTGGAAGTTCTTCAAATCAGAGGAGCCATTTAATATATAATAGAGAACTGTACTGGCAAGTCATTTATAAAAATGAAAACATTTCATATCTGCTTTTTCACAGAACACGTTTCTCACTTCTGAGACATGGCTGTTTTTTGCTCAGATCACGGAAATAGGAACTAGTAGAGCTCCACATTCAATAAATTAAGGACGTTAGAAATGAGTTCAGTTTGTTTTGATACATACATTTGGTTATATGCATGCAATAAAAAATGTATTTGTATCTGACAGTCACTGATCCCTGATTACATATTCAGTTGATGAGATTATACGCTAATTAAAAAGTCTAATAAGGACTTCTAGTTCCTGGCAACCATTTTGGCCTGAAAAGACAAAACAAGTTCTGACACATTGTGCTCCTTTATTTTAATCAAACCCATTACTAAAGGTGTTTGAATAACAATTCTTGTTTTAAGTTAGGTCATTTGATACCCATGGTAAATTGACTTTCTCAAGGTCAGGAATGAATTTGAGTAACTAGAATAAAATAAGCAGTTCCTTTCAGGATGGCAGTATGTCTGTCATCACATCTTCTACTCCTTTCTCATAACTGCATTTGTAGGACTTGGGCTTGTCTTAAGGGTAACAGTGAAAGAGGAGTAACCAGGAGGCACTCAGGTCCTACTGTATGTAAAGATGTTGACTACGAGGTTGAGAGAGGGTCTAGCTTCAGGGGGTCTTGCTTAAGCAAGTGTTTAGTTTCTCTGAAGTTCACTTCTTTTTCCTGTCTGTAAAACATGGTAATACAATAATTTCCTGTTAAGTTTTTTTGTCATTTTGTTTACTTCTCCCTTTCCCCAACACACCTCTTGTACATACACATATAAACACATAATAGGCTTTTGTTTTTTTTACTTTTTTTTTTTTAAGATTTTTAAAAAGGATTTTATGTATTTATTTGGAGAGAGAGAGCACAAGTAGGGAGAGAGGTAGAGGGAGAGAGAGAAGCAGACTCCCCACTGAGCAGAGTCCGAGGATGTGGAGCTCTCTGCTCTGGGATAATGACCGGATCCAAAGGCAGATGCTTAAATGACTGAGCCACCCAGGTGCCCCCTTTTTAAAGATTTTATTTGACAGAGAGTTCAAGCACAAGCAGGAGAAGAGGGAGAGGTAGGTTCTCTGCTGAGCAGGGAGCTGATGCAGGACTCAATCCCAAGACCCTGAGGTCATGACTTGAGCTGGAGGCAGACGCTTAACTGACTGAGCCACCCAGGAGCCCACACATAACCCTTTATAAGATATCATTAGGAAGAATAGTTGGTATAATTGTGAAATAGCTGCTACTAAATGGTGATGTCTTTGGTTGAGTGTCATTTTAAGGCATCAAGTGCATTTAATCTTAATGTTAAGACCACCAGACAACTTTTTCTCCCCATTAGAAAAGCTCTGTTGGTGGTGACTATGTAAATGCAAGCTCTGTGGTGAGCGCAATCGATTCTGAAAATATAATTCTTGTACTAAATGTTCTTCCAGCTTGTTTTATAAATTTACTTAGTTGGAATAGGAAAGCAACTTTTTTTTTATTTTTTTATTTACAATGATCTCTCCCAACTCTGCATTTATGCTTGAAAAATCCTTTTTTTGCTTGGAGAAAGAGCATCAAATATTATTTAATTAAAAGATTCATTCCTTCAACAACTGTGCAATATCCATTCTGTCAGGCACATGTTAGACACTGAAATTTAAAATTTCAATGGTAAGTCACATGGGTAAATATGAAATGACTATGCCCTATGTTGTTAATAGCCATAATAGACCTGTGAAGGGGCTGTTTAAACTGAGTAGTATATTGAATGACTCAGTCTGAGGAGTTCGAGTAAGATTCATGGACGAGTTGACATTTGGTTAAATTAAAAAAAATGAGTAAAATTTAGTCAGAAGTAGTGTGGGAATCGTTTCCAAAAGAGTATGTTTTTTTTAAAAGGAGCATGATATATTCAGGAATGCCAAATAATTCTTTGTGATAGATGTATAGAAGGAAATGAGATTACTGAAATGGATGGGAGTAGTAGGGCTATGGGTATGAATTAAAATTTTAAATTAGCTAGCAATTGATAAGTTACCATATATTTAGGTTTAGTTTCTTGATTTCCCTGAAACCAGTAGACTTAAGTGTTTTTGGACTTTGATCTAGGACCCTACAAAAATAAAGATCTATAGACAATTGGATAGTACGTGTGCTTTGTTTATTTCATTTCGTCCTTGGTTTGCAAGTTTGGGGCGTGGGGCTTCCATGTAGATATTGCCGTGAAGACTTACTAATTAGTTGGGTATATTTGGTATTCATATTCAGTTATATAAATCAGGCAACTAGGATGGGAATCCAGCTCTGCCACTTACTATGACCATCGGCTAATTATTCAAATTCTCTAAGAAGGCATATTGAATCAACTGATAATATTTTGCTTAGTTACTTAGACTTGCAGTATTCTTTACTTGAATCAATCTAGTGGCTTCCACAGGCTTATGAGAGCTAATGATGTTTACTGGTAGTTTGAAATTGGACACAGCGGGAATATTTACATTACAGAAATCATTAAATGCTATACATCGGGTATAAATACTTTATGAAAATAAGGCTGGTTTATATTCATACTATTGCATACATCCTTGCATTGTTCTATAAATCAATGTGTAACTCTTACAAGCAATAAAAGAAGGCAAAAAAAAAATTGACTCAAATTCTTTACTATGTTTATGGCAGTGTTGTAGCTTACAAGTACCAATTTGGATGTAACTTGAATTTTTCTTTATATGCCATGGATTTAAAAAAAATAGCTTTATTAAGGCAGAAGTTTTTTCCTAATATGCAGGGATTTGTGTGTTTCTGTGCTTTTTAAACCAGGGATTGTTCATTTTTATGCAAGACAAATTTGCTCTTTCTAGCTTTAATGAAGGGAGATTTTTTTTTTTTTAAAAGGATAAACCAAGAAATTCAAGAATATCTATGTTCCAGAACACACGGTGATGTGGGACATGGGAATGCAGGTATAAATGACACTTGTAGATTTAATTTATACCTCACATCCTTGGAATTGGGAAGCCTGTTCTTCCAATCTTGCTCCTTTTTTCAAAGGTTAGATTTTTCCAGTGTCTGCTTTTCTATTGATACCAGTACCATTCTTCCTTATTTCCTTGTTTGTTGGCTTTCTGTGCTTACTCATCAGAAGCCACATGACCCAGAATACTATTTGATTCTTCAGTATGCATGTCTCTGCTGTAAGTATCCCCCCTCTGTGTGTCTTAACTTTATCTGAATTTTTGTGAGAATGGACTCAGTTCAGCTTGTGGCTGTGACCCCCTTGTGCCAGAGTTCCAGACCTGGTTCACTCTGTTGTGGCCACAAGAACAGGGGTCCTGTGATACTTGAATATCCAAGTTTCCACTTTGGGTGAAGCCTATCAGTGGGGGGCAGATTCTGGAGTAGGGACCATGGTTTAAGCAGATATCCCAGAATGTGTTTAGTAAAATTTTAGCTAAATGATATGGTCTTATTGGAATAATTGAAATCCTAATTTCTCCTCTCAGCACATGAATAGATGGATGTTACACATTTATTTCTATATTTAGCAACCTGTCCAAATACGAGAAGTTACTGATAAGGCTTTGCATTCTTTCCAACATAGCAGATTATTCTATGACTTACGTGATTGTCATCACACATAGGAAATGTTTTCTTTTATTGTTTTCAAAATGCTTTTTATATTCTAGAATTACAAAGTGACCTAATTAACTGAAAAACTATATAATCAGCTCTTTAAAAATCCATAAAGGAAAACAATAAGCATAGTAACCCAAGAAATAATGAAGTATAAATTAATAATACAGAGCAGTGGGAAACATGCCTAATAAACATTATTAGTTCGAAAATAGAAATTTCATGTTCCCAGTACTAACACATAATTTTTCAAATAATACTTCTTTCTTGCTGATAGAGATCTAGTGTGGATTTATTTCTCTGCTGTGAAGTAAATGTGAAAAACTGCCAAAATGTTCTGAAGTTTTTCACCTCGGTTTTCATCACTGAGACTGTAAAAATATCATTTTCTTTTCCTAACGGAGCTGTTGAGGAAAAGTACCACAATATGGCCCCTTTTAGAAGACCACATTTCAGAAGGTTGGCCAGAGATGTTGGTGACTGGAGGCAAATATTTCAATAGACGAATTACATTTCTGTTGGTCTCATCAGTGCTTTACTTCAGACTAAATACCTTTTTAATCATTGGGTTTTTAAGGAAAGAAAGAAAAACACTCCAAACTATTGGAAATGATGTTGTTTGTGGATAAGGGAGGTCTTGGAGATAGCTGGCTTCTAGAACACCAGGGGCCAGGCTCAGCAGCAGAGAGCACGGGTGTGCCCTCTGCATAACCTTGAAAATATGGAAGTGGACCAGCCCAAAGCAAAGCTCTGGCACAGGCTCATGCTCTTGCATGGTTTTGCTGGGGGCCCCATTACCTCTAACTGCATGCTTCCTGTGATCTTTGAAAGTTACTCCATTCCATTAGGAACAGATGAGTTTTTCACATGCAAGAGTTTCCTCCCTTCCCTCTGCAGGGAAACACAAAGTGATCATGATAGCATGTGACTTGCATGCTTTCCTGCTGAGAGAAGAGGTTTTTGAGCATGGCATTTAGGGAAAGAGGAGGGCAAAGTAGGATCAGATATGCCAGAAGGAGTGGTGAAGCAGATCTAATATTTCTCTAAGGGAATGTTTTCGTGTATTTTCCAGAGGTGGAGTTTAGCTTGGGTGACACAGGCAGTTGCCTCAAACGTTTGGCGCTCTCCTACTGCCACTGCCCAGGGAGAGCTGTGCCCCAGGGACTGATGGCAAGGCTCTTCATCTGGCTTGGGGCATCACGAGGAGAGAGGAATGTTCTGTACCCAGGGGCTGCTGATGTGAGCGGATAGGGAGTTTGAGCCCAAGAGACATTTCTTTTCATATTTGTTTCTCATTACCAGCTTTAAAGAAGTTACAGATCTATATATAAAAATCTTTGCTGAAAGCCCAGAATTGCTACCTCTGCGAAGAAACCGTGAAAGTGGGACTTAAGTGTTAGGGGGGAGGAGAGAGGAAGATGCTCAAAATTAAATTTTTCCTTTTCTTTTTTGCTCTTTCAGAAAAGGGAATAAATGAGAAGTGGCTTTCAATTTTTTTTTTCTTCCATCAGAAGTACTGAAAACATTAAGAACGCGTCAAAAACTGGGCTATAATCTTTATTTCTCTGCATTTCGAGTTAAAAGCATGATACCCAGGGCCTGTGATAAATAGGCACATGTGGCAAAAGACCTTAGAATCTGTCAAATGTGGAATTAACCCCATAATATGGGTAAAGTTTGTTGGGTGAGGTGTTGGGAGAATGCCGCCAGGCATTTAGTGGCTGGTCCTTAACTTCAGGTAGAGTCAGAGAAAGCCTCCCTGAGTAAGTGGTGTTTCAGCTGAGAGGAGAGGGGTGGTTTCTTAGTGAGGTGAAAGAGAGTTCCAGTCAGAGGGAGCACATGTGCAATTCGGGAGCAAGGGAGCAAGTGCATTCAGAATCTTTGGCATTTAGCCCACTCAGGAAATAGTGTGTGTGTGTGTGTGGGGGGGGGGTGTTAACAGAAGCTGGCTGAGGTCCCATTAAGAGGTTTGGATTTATCCTGAGGACAATGGAGAACTTCTGAAGGGATTTCCTTAGGGATACAACAGGCCTGAATTTTTATTTAGAAAATCATTCTGACTGCTGTACGAGGAATGGCCTGGAATGAGTCTAAGAGGCTGTCACAGTGGCTGTGAGAGCAAAGAACAGGGGTCTGTGGCTGTGATGGAAATGAGGAGGCAGACAGATTAGAGAGGTATTTATAGACAGAATTCACAAGATTCAGTGCAGTCGGAGGTGGGGAAGAGGGGGACTTCTTCCAGAGTTTCTGACTGGCCCCAAACCTGCAGAGAGCAAATGATGTGTGTTGCAATCTTGTTGTTTGTATTACCTCTGCCTGCAATATTGTTTAGATCATTTTATACATTTATTTTTATTATGGAGCTTTAATGAATAATAACCTGGTGCTCTGTGGTACTTCCCATGTCTTCATATCTCACCTGTATCATCCCCACTGGTGGCCTGTTTAGAGATCCAGAAGCAGATCTAGAGAAGTCTTGAGTAACTTGATGAAGTTCATTTAACGGGTCATTGCTGGAGCTGGGGTTGAAGCTCAGGTCTCCTTGGTTACACAGATTTTTGCTCTTGGAACCACAGAAATGTACTCACAGCTGGTTACATGAGAGAATCCCTGACAGGTGTTGGTATTCATGGTACCCCTTGGCCCTGAGGGGTCGCCTTATGAGGGGGATACTGCTATGCTCTCCAATTTACAGAGAAGGCAAAATTGGCTCAAGGATGTAAATTATCACCCGAGTTTCTACGGTGCAAGGAGACAGGAGTTGTGGTTCCTGGACTCCAGAACTTAATCTTTTACCAGTTACCTAACCTACCAACTTTAAAGTGCCCAGTGAAGGGAAGTCATGTTTCATGGCCAGTTAGAGCTGCGATTCTTCTCATTTTCATACCTGTAGGATCTAGCACAGTGCATCTTAGAGAAGGATATACGGTGTGATTTTTGTCCACAGATGATGGAAAGGGTGTGTGTGTGTGTTTGAGTGTATAAGGGTGTTCATTCTGGAGACATCGAGTAGAATTGGAGTTTCCTTCCAGAGGGTAATCTTTCTTCATTTTGTACTTAGGGAAATCTCTTAATAACTTCTATTTACTGATGACATTTAGTAAGTGTTTAGAAGGAATTTACTGATAAAACCAAATGCAGATACCCGAAGTAAATGTGAATATATTTAGCCCACAGGGAAATGAAACATTTCATGGAAATTCTAATTCTCTGAGTATGACTTGCTTGAATCTAGTAAGCCCGTCATTGTTTGACAGTGAATTGCTGGCAACACAACCATGGGCGTGGGGCTCGTGTGCTCCTCTAAACTATGTGCCTGATGCTCCTCGGGAGCCCTGACAAGGCTGGGGAGCTTGGTTTCTGACTCTGCATATCGTGCCAAGGACTTCCCTCAAAATCTGGCTTCTAGAATGGGAGAAAGGTGAGCTAGGAAATGAGTTAATGCAGAATATAGTTTCTACTTGTGCTCTAGCCTCCTCTAATTTGCTCACCTAGAAGAGTCTTCTCACCACTTTTTGGACTTTTATGAAATGATTGTTCTAGCCTGTGGTTCTGGCAAAGTGACCTTCTACAATTCCCAGTAAAAAACTTTGCAAGGTGCATTCATCCTTCCCGATGGACAGGAGTGGTTTACTAAATGGCACCTTAGTGCCTCATTTTCCAAAACACCTGCTTGTCAGCAAGAGAGATCAGGAGCAGAGATTTTCAACTGATCCTGTCCTGAACCCTGCTCCATTTCAACTTCATGGCCAGTGAATGTTGTCATGTCCTACTATTGATGCCAAGTGAAGTAGGATATTGATGTAGATCTCTGAAATCACGAGAAAAAGCATGCAGTTGAATTAGTTTATGGGCAGACACTACCAGTAGGAATCATGGCAGAGATGTGTGGAAGGATTAAAAACTGTGGCCCTGACCCAGCAGAGTGATAAAGTGGTCAGAGTTTTATAGGGAGTGATTTGGGAAGGTGAGGAGAAGTTTTTTGTCTGCTGCCTGCATTTTGTTCCCAACAACATCAGGGGATGATACGTGCTATCCTTATGTGCTATAGACATTAACGGGGAAATGACCTATTACTCTATGACAAAAATGCTCTTGCAGTGATATAATCTGATGGTCTCCTGTTAAGCTTTTGATTTTTGAGCTACTGGCATCCAAACTGCAGGGTTTCTTGCCTATGTAACTTAAAATAGTTTGCAAAAAGATAATGGCCTGGGAAAAGGGGCATAGGATGAAAAGTAGATCCTAAGCAGTCAATTCTTCTATGACTTTCAGTTTCTAGAATTCCCAAAAGCAATTTATATAATAGAAAGAATGGAGTCATGTGTCATTTTGGCATAGGTTTTGACAACAACATGATTTGTAAAAACAGACCATGACCTGGGCCTAACCTAAACTACAAATTCTTTGTAAGAACACATTCTCAAACACACACACTGACTCTCTCTCTCTCTCTCTCACACACACACACACTTGCACACTCTTTCTCCTTCTGCTCATAGTACTCCGAATACATCTCTACATACAGTTCTTTCCTTGTATGGCTATAAACTGAAACTGTATACTAACGTAGATTAAAAACTTGCTGTTACATTCAGATGATTGCTTTTATTTCTGAATCTTACCACAGGATCTATTTCTTTATGCGGTTTTCTCTTAGTCAGATACTTGGGTACTTTAAAGCTGTCTTTTTTTTTTTTTTTTTTTAGATTTTATTTATTTGTTCATGAGATACACAGAGAGGCAGAGACATAGGCAGAGGGAGAAGCAGGCTCCCTGTGGGGAGTCCGATGCAGGACTCCATCCCAGGACCCCTGGGATCATGATGTGAGTCAGAGGCAGACGCTCAGCCACTGAGCCACTGAGATGCCCAAGTCTGTCTTTCATTTCAGTCTGTGACTCCCTCTCTCTTATCTGTAGATCTGTCATGAGACTCTTCCCTTATGTTTCTCTCTTTTTTGTCATATATTCATAATGCGCTATATCTGGCACACACATAGGCCCCCATGTGTGAACAGCAGCAGTCACACTGCTGATAGAAGCTCTAGTAATGGAACGTGCTAGATCTACATAGGATGGTAATGACCAAGTTAGCACTCTTTGGCCCTTAACGATGAGAAGCAAGAATCAGCACTAACTCCTCTGCCATGTCTCATTAGTTTTCCCATTCTTTCCCTGGTCATCATTTTGTTTTCTCTTACTCCCATGTTGGGGAAGCAGATTATCAACCCCTTCAGGGAGCCCATAGGAAATCATTCCAGATAGGAACTAGGAATGCCTTCACTGCCTCTTTCATTTTAGCACAAATGAAAGGGATGTAGGATGAACATTTGAAAGGAAAGAACATTTAAATGTCAATATATTTTCCATCTCCTTTTGATTATCCCCCTCCTTTCTCCTTCTCCATCTGTCTTTAACACATAAACAGGCATGCTCATTTAAAGTGTTATTTCAATCTAGAGGTACTTTTTAGGAATATAGAAAATTGCTGAAGGAAGAGAAAAACATTAGCAAACCCACATTCTGATTAACGTTGCAAATGATAGGAGTTGCTCTTCTTTTGAAAGTGGAAGTGAGACTCTCAAGTGTGAACCAGAGTAAGATGCTCATATGATCCTCTTAATTCCGTCTCTTTGAGGGAGAGAATATCAGAAGAAAAAGGGGAAATTATGGAAGTAAATATGGTAGCATATAAAATCTACACCTGCCAAATATTCAAATCTTAACTGTTCATCAACTTAATAACTTATGCATCCTAAAGGAAGCAGCAAAACTTAGTCTGAATGTGTGCAGAGTGTTAGCCTAACTTTGTACAACATATAAGAAAATATTTTCATGCATGTATATACTAGTTTTTGACTCTTTGAAGTTACTGATACTCAGAATTTTTAAATGTTATAAAAACAGACTTGTTTGATTAGCAGTATCCACAACCTAACACAATGTGTATAAATTTGAAAAAAAAATACTACACAGGCATATTCTAATACATTGATAGATATTGTTTCTTACAGAATCATTCCATATATAATAGGATATTTTCAAGTCTGTTTTTTAATTTTCATTGGGAGATTTTTTTTCTACTAAATTTTCCACAGGCTTTAGTAATTCAAGTTTGGACTTAAATCTGGGAAAGAAATGCTCTAGCTTTTTCAGGGATTGCAGGAATTATTTCTGAGGCACATGATAGTTATGATTTGTGAGTTACATGCTAAAGGTCAATGAGAGTTTACTTTAACAGAATGAATCTAGCCAAAATCTTGAGTACCATCATCAACAGCGATATCTTTTTTTTTTTCCACGTAAAATTTGACTTTTATATTGTTGTGCTGAGCTTTCTGAATACAGGGATTACATATACACTAGGAAAGAAAACTGAATATCCTAATTGCCCTGAATGTGCAATAAGCATCAACTACGGAGAGAAAAAACATGAATCAAGCATTAAGCCATTAAACTGTATCTAATAGGCATTTATTCAATGGGCCTTATGAATGCGAGTCGTGCCCCATTTAAAATCTAACCGAAATGATTGCACATTTCATTAGTGGAGATAATTACCAATTTGTTCCTTCCCAAAAAATCATGTATGTATGAAAAACACTGTTAAAAGGTAAACAGTATTACCTTCAGAATACAGAATAAAGATAGCTTATTTAAGTCGGGTGAATAGAGTAATAGATTCTTTCCCCCTTTTTCTTTTATTATTTTTGTGTTAGAATGGAGACTTCAGAAAAAAATGCCAATTTTATCTAAGAACTTAGTGTATGGTGATTCATTCTTTATCATTTTCCGATGAGTTCAATATCCATTTCTTATTATTAAAAACAAAACTCATACTTAAAAATACTCAAACGATTGTAATATGAACTTTCTTCATTTTCGCAAGTATGTCTTCTATCTCTAAATATCTGGGTAATAAGGAGAAGGACCAGTGTTCTTGGTAAAGTTCTGCAACCAGCTAGCTGTGTGACTTCAAATAACTGAACCCTTTGGGGTTTGGTGACTTTTTCTGTAAAATAAGAGGGCCCAAATAGAGGATTTCTAGACTCTTTCATCCTAATATCATTCCATTGTAAAAACACTAATTCCACACTCAAGCACATATCAGACATATTCACAGCTTGGTATTTTCTTGTATGAAGGGCTATATATTGATTTCCAAAATAGATGACACATTATTATTATTATTATTATTATTATTATTATTATGGGGGTTTGCATTAATTTGCATATTATTCCATTTGGCTTTTTTGAGGGCTTAATGTGATTATTTCCTTCCCAAATTGTAATAATGAACTGACATTTATTAAGTGCCTTTTATATGCCAGGCATAGTGCTGTGTTTCAAGGTACAATGCTGAGCAGTACTGATTGTGAATCATCCCTCATACTGCTCAGACTCCAGTGAGGAGACAAGTGTTAATCACGTATAACCCCATCATTAAGCCCTACAGTGGCTGGAAAAATCTGCTCATTTAGTCCATTACCAGAAGCCTCAAAAACAAAAATATACAACAAATAGTTAAAAAAAAAAAAAACATTTTTGCACATACTCAGAAATGCCCTCAGGGTCCAGGGAATGGTGCATTCATTTCAGTTTTCTTGGCTTTTTTTGCTTGATGGTATTCTCTTTAATGTTAGTCTTCTTACTTTTTCTTTCTCTAATTCCTAGGATTTGGAGTGCTTAAGCAAGAAGTAGAGTTTTGCTTCCGCTAAGTCTCAGGTCTCCTTTCCTGCCTTTCTATCTCAAATCTGTAAGATAAAAGCACTATTTTGTTTGGCATCCTCAATTTTTTTTCACATGCATGGTTTCCATAAAAACAACCAAGACTTGTCAATATGGGTGACTTTTATAACATTTATTTTTGTATTTTTATTCAAAAAAACAATATTCCTTCTGTGGATGGGTAATAGGGATGTGTCAGAGGTGCCTGGGGGTGAGGCAGGGAGGTTTTTCAGGTCATTAGAATAACTATAATAAACGTGCAATTACAACTTGAAATATTAAATGCTCAAAAGTATTTTTTGAAAACTTTCAGAGAAGACTTTCTGGAAGAAGGGGCATAAATCATGGGGAATTGGAAGCTGATAAGGCATGTAAAGGAAAAAAAAAGTTGGGCGAGTCGGGAGGAGAGATAGATTATTCTCAGAAACATACAAAATGGTAAATAAGGATAATATTCACTCCCACAAGAGAAATATTAGTAATTTTGGCATAATAAAAATATGTGGTAGAGCAGCTAAACTTACTATTCTAAAAAGTTCTTTTTCAGTTTTGTATACATTAGAAATGGGTTGGAGAGTACTGTACAAGGATATACATGAGTCCATTACTGCATTGTGTGTGCTAATCCTAAATCTGAAGCTATTATTAGAAAGTCAAAAACATTAACAGTAGAGGAAAAAGCCAATGTCCCTGTTAGTTATAGAAGCTTCAGTTTTAAAATGTGCTGACTTTTTAGGTGTCAAGTGTCTTTACATTCTAACTGTATATTGTACACTGATAGATATTAAAAATGTTTTTAATCCTACCCAATTAAAAATAATTCGTAGGAAATTATGAATTCTAACAGCAAATTCCACCTTTTTCCCCTAGTCCTGTTACTTCATTTTCCATCCCTAATTAAATTTTTACCTTTTGCATTCATGGGACTAGTATTCCTCCTCAGGCAATGGGGAGATGTCCAGAATGGCATGGTAATTGTTTAATTTATATTTGGTGTTTTTATGTTCTACCCAATTTTATTTTTTATTACTGAAGTTCTGTGATCTTAAATGCTTTTAGTTTTTTATTCGAGACTACCATATAAACTAAAAGATTCCCTACCCTGTATGAGTTAAAAAAATCCCTTCTCCTTTTTTTCTACTAATTGCCGTTAAAGTTTTTAAGCCACTTTCGATTGTCTTTCTCTTTTTTGTATTTTGCATCCATAATCAATAAGCAGATCAAATTGATAAAAAGTGTTTAATGATGCTAGTTTCATTGGTAGTGTATTTATATCTGTGTTTATGTAACTTCTGGGATCAGACCTTTCACATGAAAGAGCATAATCCAGCCACTTTCTGGACAGAAGTTGGTACTCTGAAAGAGGTTCTCTGAGAACATGGGGAGACCTGCCTTTTAAAATATTTTGGTGAGAGTTTTAATGTAACAGAGATAAGCTCTGAAAACACCTGCACATGATTATTAAGACAAAAAAGGCATTTGAAACAGATGAATTTGGAGCAGCAGTTGGCCCCAGCTATAGCCTAGGAAGAGGAAAGGCTTGGAAAACTTTAGCAAGAGTAGTAAAATGGAAAAAAAAAAAAAAGTTTGTGGCAAATTAGATAACAGTATAGTTCAATTATTGTGATGATTTCCTTCTGAAGAATTTTGTCAAGATAAAAGAATTAGAATTAAATGTCTAAATATTTGGATAAATTATTTAATCAAAAAATAAGGCTTTAGGTCTTTAATCTTGCATATTCTCTTGCAAAATCGAGGAGTAGCACATCCTTAATTTGTATTTTCAAATTTTGGACTTTGAGAAATTGGAACAGGGAGATATAGCGCCTTCCAAAAAATTGAAAAGGGAATAATTTTGAAATTCAGAAAAAAAGTAGAGAATCAATGTCCTAGACCAGTTTCTGAAATTGAACTTGGTCTTTCTACCTTGAAAACCCAAGATGCGAGGTGAAATACTTTGGGAAATGTGCTAATAAATAGCAAGCTACAAAGGCAAACCAGATAGTAGAATTAAATTGATTATATGGCAAATGCTTGTGGAATCTGATGCTGCAGCTGCTTTAGCACCTGTAAGGTATGTGCAGGCAGGCTCCATCACAAATAGGGATGCATGCCATAGCCGCTGGTGTCCTTTTCCTGGGATAGTATCTAGCATGTAGAAATTATTCAATAAACAATGAATGAAAGGGACATCAAGGTTTTCTATCTCATTCCCTCTTTTGCTTGCTTTTAAAACTGATTATGCATGTTTAAATGTGAGAAGTCCAGAGTGATTTGGAATATTTGACAAATGGCACATACCTAGGTTTTCTGTTTCAGAACACTTTATAGCTTTTCTAAGTGAAAATAAGTAGGGAGTATAAAATACCATTTGCTGAAATACAATTGAGTGCTTTTAATGGAGACACTGTGCTAAATACTGGGGCTCCTCATATGTGGGGAACATGGAACTTACAGTTCTCAACCTCTTGGGGTCCAGGAGTATGGACAGTGAATGAACAATGATAAGTGAGATGAATATTATGATGGAAGTGTTTTGCAAGCCAGTGATTGGGAGGCTTGAAAGTATTACTTAGAAATCTATTGATCTTCTCTTTAGATATTATTATTTGAAGGGAGTAGTTTTCAAATATTTTTGAAATCACCCTTCTCTTAAAAGTATTTGAAAACCTTTGTGCTCCTCTTTCCAAGTTGATATTTCAATTTTTCTCTCATAAATGTAAAGAGTTGCAAAGGATGTATTTTCCAGTATACTGTCAATATTGACATTTAAATATAAAAATACTGCATAACTCCCTTGTATACCCAGTGTTACTAAATGCACGAATACTTTGATTTTCAACTTGATCCATTGAAATAGAAGTAGACAAGAATTTCTTTAAAAGTCAGACATCTTTTTTCCCCTTTTTCTACTCTGAGTTTATAAATTTTATAATATTTATCTTTATGTCCTACATATGTTTTAAAGTTTTTTATTTATCACCCCAAATTTCATTAGAAAATTCCTTTGACTTGATTAAACAAATTTAAACTGGCTTAAGTTATGCCAATTGCCATTAGTACACAACTTATCAGAAGGATAGATGCAAATTTAGATGAACTACTAAATATAAAAAACTTAAATGCATGTAGTACTTAAATGGACAGATCTAGTATTTTTAATTAGCTCATAAATCTTTACTTGAGTGTTAGTTACTGCTAGAAGGGTGGGCTTAGAAACAACTTCAATTCTGGTTTTCATTTTTAAGAATAGAAGTCCTAAGGAACCATGGAAATAGGAGTTTTCCTACAGTGGTGTCACTTACTATAGTTTTCTTTCTTTCAATTTAAATGACCATGTGATTTTTTTACTTTGAACATGTATCAGCAAAATGTTTATAAGCTGACAGCACTGGTCAGATCTCTTAGTTTTACTAAAAGCAAAACAGTTGGACACACTTGACTTGTAAGATGACGTTACCTGTTATTAAAGTGATTCATTTGCTTAATAGTCAATTTCAGAATTTTAATATTCCCTCTTGTTTGGTGCATCAGAAACCTTTTACACACTAGAATGTTATTTCTTTCTTTTTGTCAAATAGGAAAAGAGATTGTAAAAGAGGAAATAAGAAAGTTGAGTGTGAATACTTTTTATTTTCGGGGGTATGTGGGCAAATCAGTTTTGGGAAAGAGTATATATGGTTTAGGCAGGCTTGAAAGTTGATTTCCTTAAAACTGACCATTTTCACATACTAACTTCAAAAGTCCACCTGTGCCCCCAGGGCATTTGTACCCTCTTTTGAAAGGCAGTTGCATTAAGGTATCAAGAAAAAGGACAATGAGATTCTATTATAGACAACTAGTAATATAATATCAAGTATTGGCTCAGTCTTTTATTTGTATTAACAATCCATTATATTTAATGTTAGAACTTGAAATATCAGGCATATTTCACTTCTTTATGAATGCCCCCTTTGTGCCTCTTATAAGAAACAAAATATTTTCAATGGATCAATAGAATACATGGCAAATATAATACGTATCCAAAGGCATTATAGTTATAAATTCAATAAATGTGCAGTGAACACACTGGGATCATTTTGTGGCTCTAAATTAAACAGCTCCATTTATAAGATGAAGACTGCTGTAAAAGTGTATTTCCTATAGGAAAAGAATTATAAGATTCTATGAGTTCTGATATGAAAGCTGGAATAAAATGGAATATGCTTTTACCTCTTGAGAGATCTCATGGATATTGCAACATCTTACAGAAAATAGGAAACATCTTTCGATTTTGAAATCATTCCATATCGAAGGGATAGTGATTACATGCAATTAATCTATACTAGTATTTCTAATAATGGCCTAGTATTCTCCCTTCTTATAAAGAAGGAGAATCAGTGATGAATTTCATCCCCAGTAAATTTATATATGGACTTAACACAATTCTTAGTACTGATATTTGAATATATATGGGTCATTAATCTCTCTGGGTCTTAGTTTTCTCATCTGTCAAATGAGACAGATGATTTCTAACCCTCCTAGTGGCTTGAACTGTACTACCAGTCAGTGATATTATGGAACTGTGTGCTTCAGACGGTAATGAAAGAAAGCTGTAGCTGATTTTTTTTTTTTTTTTTTTTTTTTATCTCTGGATTCAGAACACAAACTCTTCAGTATATCCCACTGTAGGAAAAATCCAAGTGAGATCAAACCTCTGTTCTCTTGGCTTTAATAAATATGTGATAACAGCTAGTTTCTCCTCTGTTTATAGTTTGGTTTAATGTATAAGTATAATCATATAATTTATAAGTATAATCAAAGGCTTCATAATTTTACCTTCTCTTAAATGCAAGGAAAAATAAAATCTATTCATAATGTTAGGATTTGATATGAAGCGGGAGTAGGTAACTAAATTTAGTTCAGATGGAGTAAGATGGTAGATGTGTGTATTTCAGATGAGAAATACCAGTTGTGTGTCAGACCCTACTTCTTCCTCCCTAGTCTGGGCATGTCTCAAGGGGTTATTCCAAAAGGGCTCTTACCTTAAGGCTTTGAGGAGCTTCCTTATTCCAAGGAATAGGCAGTCATATACATGTTCTCTGAATATGGCCTCTGATTTCAAGGGAAGGGGCATTTTTCAATGTATCTTTACAAGATTGTCTGCTATCTTGGGTCTATGGAATTAGAGACAATTGGACAGGGTCTTGAAATAAAAGCATGAGCGAAGTCTAAATGGACTGTTTCATTTGAAGCACCTCTCAGCATTTTGGTGGGAGAATAGTATCAACATCGGGACCCTAGATAGAATATGTTTATGGTTCTGGCTGCATCATGACCTTCCTGATGACCTGTCAGCATTATGGTGAAATCAGCATATTCAAGTACTCTTCAAGTGAGAATGGTCACTTTTGACATGGCCATTGCAGCAGCCATCATGGCAGATAAAGTGACAGTTATCAGAGGTTAACCAGGAACCCACTCAGACATAACTGAGATTTGCCATGGGAACTCCCAGAGAGATGCGAGGAGACATTTGAGGGGACTGTGTCTTCCAGACAGTTTGTCAAATCAGAGAGGTAGTGTTTTTTTTTTTTTTTTTTTTCCCTTGATGTTTTCCTGATTCAGTGATTATCTTTGCCCTGGTGTGGCCCAGAGTGCTGTAAAATTGTTACCCAGAGTACAGTTGTGTAGTGATAGAAGGCTTTAAAAACACAACCAAAGGTTACAAGTCCTCTTTATGTAGGTGAAGGGTACAACTATAATGAACAGACGTAGCACCACTTTAGCTGGTGGGCAGGCTTTATTACTTTCAAGTCCTCCCCAGAGTAAACAGTGATACTGGATCCTGTCAGGGTCTTGGAGCAGCTCTTTGTGTTCTCCTTAGGGATGTTAAATCCTCTTGCTCCCCCCCCCCCCATTTTTTTGGGAAATCTTGGCTATGTACCTGGTCACCTACCAGCTGCAAGGTATTTGTAATAATCCAGGCTTTTTCCTGAGTGCCTCTTGAGGGATTCAGGTGTCAGTTTCTTGATACAACTTTCCATAGTAGATGGAGGTGTCAAACTTACTAGAGATACATTCTCACAAGGCTGATAAAGTTTCTATTTTCCTTAATATTATTTAATTTTAGAGTTCTGTGTTTCTAGCATTTGATCATCTGGGAGGTATTGATATACAGTTGAATCTTGAACAACATGGTGATTCAGGGTATCAATCCCTTTCTCGTCCCCCATATAGTTAAAAATCCGTGTATGGGGTGCCTGGCTGGCTCAGTCGGTATAGCATGCAACTCTTGATCTTGGGATCATGAGTTCAAGCCCCACGTTGGGTGTAGAGCTTACTTATAAAAATCCATGTGTAACCTTGAATTTCCCTAGAGTTGAATAGCCTACTATTGATCAAAAGCCTTACTTAAAACATAAACGGTTAATTAAAACAGATTTTGGATGTTCGGTATATTACACACTATATTCTTAAAGTAAGCTAGAAAAAAATTAAGATCAAGAAATAAGAAATCATGAGGAAGAGAAAATACATTTGCAGTATTATACTGTATTTATTGGAAAAAAATCTGTGTGTAAGTGGGCCTACACAGTTCAGACCTGCGTTGTTTGAGAGTCACCTGTACAAAGCTGATTCCAGGACAGAATATAGGATGTAATAAAAAAAAATCTATTACAAATGTATGAAACAGTTTCACTGAAGTGTGTGAGGGAAACAGGTGTTGATCTATGGGACTCTAGTCTATAAGACAAAGGCAAAAGGGACTGTAGATAAGTACTGTACTCTAGTTGATAAAGTTGTCTGGAGCTGTGGATGTGGATGTGAACTATTCTGATATTGCAATACTATATATCTATATTTATATATAATAATTAACTAAATGTATGGCAGATGATAGGATATAGATTCTCACTATTGTAATGGAAGGTTACAGATAAAGACATGAGGATGAAATGATCCACATGTTAATGGGTAGGAGTTGGAAGCATTCATATGCACTTGTGCTTAACATATGTACAGATGGTTACATGTAGATATATTTACAGATATATGCATTTATCTGCATACATATAGTATACGCACATGTCTTTGTTTTGCCAACTAAGAGTTTGGAAACAATGACATTTCAGTGGCAACCAGCACACTTAGTGTTCGGATCTTGGTTTCTAATATTATTTTCTAGTACGTGGAACTGAGGCTCCTTGAAGGAATGTCTCATTCTAAGACTGGGACAAGGAGAACAGAATATGAGCCAGAAGCATCTTTTAGTGCCAGATAGTAAGGAACTTTTTAAGAAAAACTCACAAGGATGGGACTATGACACAAGCACATAGGAGGTGGCTAAGAGAGCTCTCAGTGATGAAAGCTGGAATAGTTGACTATCAAAGTATTATTGGAGTATAATCCAAAGTGCAAAATAAATATCTGTAAGTCCACATTGACATAAATGAGTAAATAATTGGCAGAATTCCAAATAATTTATGTAGATACTCTACCTTTAAGGAGGAAGAATTATAATGTCCCACTCCTTAAGTGTGGGCTGCATAAGATAATGTTTCTGAGGACAGAGAAAGGAGGGAAAAGGAGTAACTTCGTAGTGTAGAAACCAAGCATCACTACTTCATCCAGATGATGAAGGTTAATGATGTTTAGTCCTATTGATAGCATTTACCCTTGATCTGTGATGAGAATGGTACTTTATCTCTGTGGTCGTCTTCCCCAAAACTATAATTTCAGTCTAATTAAGTGAAAAACAGACAAACCTCAGTAGATGAACATGTTGAAAAATATCTGACTCTAACCCTTCAAAGTCTTCAAAAATAGGGGAAGTCTGAGACACTGTTAGAGCCACAAGAAGCCTAAGGAGACATGATGTCTAAGTGTAATACGGTATCTTAGATAGGATCCTGGAACAGAAAAAGGAGTTTAAGGTAAAAATAAGCAAATAAAGTATGGACTTTAGTTAATAATGATGTATCAATATTGGTTTGTTAATGTTGACAAGTACACTGCACTAATATATGTTAATGCAAACTGGGTGGGGGGTTATATGACTCCTCTGTATTTCTGTAATTTGGGGGGAAATCCGAAACTATTTTTTAAAAGTTTGTTAAATAAAAAAAATCACCTGTATTTTTTTTTAAGATTTTATTTTTTTTATTTTTTATTTTTTTAAATTTTTATTTACTTATGATAGTCACAGAGAGAGACAGAGAGAGAGAGGCAGAGACAGAGGCAGAGGGAGAAGCAGGCTCCATGCACCGGGAGCCCGACGTGGGATTCGATCCCGGGTCTCCAGGATCGCGCCCTGGGCCAAAGGCAGGCGCCAAACCGCTGCGCCACCCAGGGATCCCTCACCTGTATTTTTAAAAAAATGTTCTTGGGAAATATAAGCTTTATTTGTATTAAAAGTCATCAGCCATCTTTATCACAAATATTCAGTTAACCAAATATCCACGAGTTAAAGAAAGGTTGCCACTGTATCATGCTGTGTTTTTCTAATCCATGTGGAGAGAGCATATAAATTTATTATAAGCACATTTGTGTCACAAATAAGTGCTGTGCAGTTAATCTCCTTAAGGATAATAGAGATGATAGATGCATACAATAGAGTATGTGGATGCCTCTTGTCTGGTTGTCACCAAGTTAATTTGTGGGAGGTCTAGTGTACAGGAAGCACACAAGAAACAAGAGATTAAAGATTTCAGGAAATGAGCTTTCCTCTCTCACTGGTTCTGACAGAGCTTCCTCGAGGAGACTTCAAGGATGAAGTCAAGTGAATGCTCTTTGCTCTTCACCCAGGGCAGACTCCCTTTCAGTTGTTTTATTACTTAAAATGTTTCCTCTGTTCCTTCGTTTCTGGTATTCTCATGTACACGTATTTGACACTTTCTGTAATTGTCCTAATAGCTCTTGGATATTCTGTTGTTTTGTTCTTTTTTCTCTTTGCATTTCAGTTTTGGTAATTTCTACTTACATAACTTTAAGCTCACCGAGATTTTTTTCCTTGGCCATGCCCAGTCTGTTAATGAGACCAAGGAAGCCATTCTTCATTTTTGTTAGTATTTTTGAGTTCTAGCATTTTCTTAAAGTTTCTATCTCTCTGCTTGCATTACCCATCTATTGTTATATGTGTCTATTTTTTTTCCGTTAGAGTTTTGAACATCTTAATTATTTAGGATTCCATACTCTCTGCCATATCTGAGTCAGGTTCTAATAGTTGCTTCATTTTCCCAGACTGTTTGTATGACTTATTTCTTGTTGGAAAGCAGACAGTGAAGGGTTGGGTAAAAGCAACTCATGCAGATAACATTTCAGTATGAGGTTTTATGTTTATCTGGTTAGGAGTTAGGCTGTATTTGCTGTAGCTGTGGTGTCAAAGGCTAGAATTTTATTTAACATCTTTGTTTTGTCTTCTCTTTGGTCTTTGAATTTTTCTAGAGACTGTTTAAATAGGGGTCTGGAGCTCATTCTTTTAGCTTTAATCTCTGTGATTGTACCTGAGCCCTTCCTGATGTGGAAAGGAACCATTTTATATGATTAAATCTCAGTATTTTAGTGACCTTGAGTTCTGTATTTGCCTTTTCTCACGTGTAATGCTACTGCGGGCTTAACATGGATATTTAGTTGCTCCTATGTGAAAGGCTAGAGGGAGCTGGAGTTGGGAGATTTTCCTTCCCCAAAGTTAGTTAGGTTCTGGAAAAATAGTTTCCCTGGAGGCAGGCCTTATTAAGGAGAACAGAGAGCTCTGGATGTATTTCAAAATGGTAATTTCCTCTCTTCCCAATAAACAGGAGCAAGAAGAGATTTTTATGTAGTTCTCAGCGAGAACCTCAGGAAAGTGTGGGGACTTCGCCAAACTGCATCTCCTCAGAATATTTAACTCTCAAACTAATCCACGTTGAGCCTCCAGTAACCTTTCAGATATAATTTAAAGAGTCCCTATGGATATTGGTTCCAGCTGTGGGCTTCTGCCCTTGGGCTTCTGTTCCCAGTAAGCTGTGATTCTCCGTATCTCTGCCTGTGGTTTCAGTTCTGGGGCAGCAGTGTGCCCTGTGACCTCAATTCTCTGATAGATCTAAGAAAAGCTATTCATTTTCAAGCTGGTTTGTTTGTTGTTTCCTTTGTTTATCTGTTTTTTTCTTGTGAGGATGGGAGTGACATCTTCCAAATTCTCTGCAGGTTGGGCCAGAAACTAGAAGATTTGTCTTATTTATATATCTATATATAAATATATATTTACAAAAATATTTATCTATATATTTACACATATATATTTATATATATATATATTTAAGGTTTTGTGTACAGTTTTGCTTGAAAATGAAGATTTCAGTGCTAAAATTTAACATTGAAAGCTTAGACTTTGCCCTAGGTCCACTCTGGTTTTGATCCAGTGGATGAGGTCTGTTTTTGGAGCAGTAGCTGTAATTTCAGTGTGTGGTGAAGTAATTCCATATTAGATAGGTCATTTACTAGAGATAAATCTTTGGCTTTTAAATAGGCTTTAAATATTAAATGAATCCCTATGTGTGTAGTGGCAGTACCTGAGCAACATCTAAAGTAATTATCATTTTATCAAGAAAGCGAATTTGAAATTGTTTAATGTATTCAGCAGCAAAATTAATCTAACAGTAGTTGTCAGATAATTTGAGCAATGAATTTATAGGAGTGACTTTAATTTACATCCAGCAATGCAGGCAATTCTCACCCAGCAATTTATATTTGACGGATTAGGCATAGGAAACAATGTGGACCACATCCTATGGAATTTTTCATAGCAGACAAAAATGAGCAATTAATAAAACCAAAAGAAACAAAGGACTAAGAATTTTATGCAGCATATTTGTCATGTGAGAGTTAAACTCAGAGAATATGTGGCTGGAATTTAAAAAAAACAATGATAAAATTTTTACTTGTCTGTTTTTATAATTGTAGCAAATTGTTTTATCCCTGATGAGGGAATTGTGAGGTTTTGTGCCTTGGACTTACCTGTGCCTCCCAAGTTAGTGACACAGATGCTACAGTGAGATGTCTCTTTTTCAGATTTTTCCTATTCAGGGCACAATTACTTCTGTCTTTAAAAAGGAATTATCTTTTAATGAACTCCATTTAAATTTCTCTTTCCTATTTTTGTGCTCATCTCATTGAATAACATAATCTCAGAAAATATTAACTTGAATTATTTCACAGTTGAGTCTCTAACACTATCTTAATGTAATCTTGCCATATTTATTCTGCTATTCATTGGTTTGCACTATTCTTTCTCAAGTCCTCATATGTAAGTGTAATGAAAAAGCTCTGTTTGTTCTCTTTTTCAGATTAATAACATGTTAAGAACTGGCTCAACACCAATCCCTGGGGACTACAGTGGATCCCTTCCTTATTATGCGACAGACTGTTATTTATCATTCATGCCTGTTGTTTGCATTCCTCTTGACAGTTTGCAATCTTTGCAGGAGCCATCCTATCAAAGTCAGTTTGAGTGGATTTTTAAATTAGAGCTTTGGAAGGTACTGTATTAAATGTTTTACTGAAATCTAACACCCATCGTATCTATTTTGTAACCTATAGTCATTAATTAAAAAACATTACCACTTACATCCATTTAGAATGACTAATGTTTCTGACTATTGGTAGGAGGTGACACTCAGGGATATCATTTTATTGTCCTGTTTATTACAGATAACTCCATAAAGTCAGATGGTTCATGTGAAACCTTCCAGGTGGTTATACAAAAGTTATTGAAAATGAATGAGAGAATCCCTAAAAATCATTTGCTATGGCCTACCGAACCTGTCCCTCCAACATTTACCAATTTTTAAAAAACAATTTAGATCAGGGTTTGGCAAATTACATCTTAAATCTATCCATGCCTTACTCATGTGCATGTGATCTGCAGCTGCTTTCTTCCTATCATAGTAGAGTTGAATGGTTGTGTCAGGGACTCCATGCCCTGCAAAGTCTAAAATATTTACTATGTGGCTCCTTACAGAAAAAAAAATGTATATTCCTGTTTTGGATCATGATTCATACTAATAATAATGCTTATTATACATTGCCACTAATAAGAGAAAATTGTGGAAAAGAGGAGATCTGGGACATATAATTGGACAACATGCTGCTGTGAAGTGAATCCCTTCATGGGATAAAATTTCTGAAGTCATTTATCTGTATTGAACTCTAGAATCTGTGATAGCAAATGGGTTCAAATTTACTAACATTCATTCTGGAATGAATCCAAAGTCCAACTCCTAAAACAGTGCAATTAGAATGTCGTTGCCATCAAATGAAGTGGTACATTTTATAATACGCGTCATAAGAAATGGAAGACATAAGTATAGGTTGACATCCAAGTATATATGTATGCCAGATAAACTCTCATACATTCCATCAGTTGACAAACATGTGTCTGTTAGATTCCAGCCATTCTTTCTCTGTCTGAAGATAAAGTATCTGTTCTTGTGGGACCTTCTGTATTACTGGTGGAAGGAGACCAGCCATATAAATTAAACATATAACTGTTAAGTGTTGGGTGGTAAAAAGTGTTACAAAGAAGTATAAGTCATGGTAGGCTGATAGAAGAATGACAATGAGTATGTACTCTTTTATGTAAGCTGATGAGAGTGTTACAGGAAGGGCAGAGAGCAAGCCAAGCAGGCATCTTTGTAAAGAGCATTACAGTTAGAGGTGATAGCAAGTTTAAACGCCCTGAGGTGGTAGGAGATTTGGGATGTTGGAGGATTGGTAGGAAGACTATAAAATCCAAGGAATGGATAAAAGAGATGGTGGTCAGTAATGAGGTTCTTGCTGGCTCCAGTTTTTACAAACTGGAGTTGTCTCTGAGAAGGAAACGTGAGAAGGTTTTAAGTTGAGGGAAGACCCGATGTGACTTGAGTTTTATCAGGAAGCTGTTGTGTGGAAAATGACACAGGAGCTTTTATGGAAGTGGGAAACCAGTTAGGTGATTACAATAGTCTGGTACCTTCTACTCCGTGCTACCAAATGGCGATTTGGTGGAAAGGTGGTGGTGGTGGTGGGGAGTGAATGAACCTTCTGGAAGTATTTTCAAGATAAATAACCTATAGAATTTCTGATAGATTAGATATGGAATATGACAGAGGAGTCCAGGATCTTGCCAGAGTTTTTGGCCTGAATACCTGGATGAAGGAAGTACTATTTACTTAGTCGGAAGAGACTGTGGGAGGAGTAGGGTGAAGGGCAGAATCAAACATATATTTTATTTTGTTTTTTTACTCTGATGCATATATTTGTGATAAGAAACAGAACCATTTTCTTGGTCAGTAGGGTGGTTCAGTAGATAGATAGGGACTCACCTGGGATTCAACAATCCTATCTATCATTTGCAAGGTAGAAATCATATAGTCAGGATATCATGACCCAGCATGAAGATTATTAAGTATCTTTCTAATGTGCCAATATAAGACTATATTTAAAAAAAATACATGAACAGTTAATTACCATCTATCAAATCATAGCTTGTCAGGAGACTGCATTATTATGGAACTCTTTGTATGCAAAAGGATTTCTTTTGTGTGTGTTAACATTTCAGGTAAAACGTACATACTTACACAATTACACTTACACCGTTCAATATAATAATACTTATATTTTTGATGAGTACATTCAGCTCCTTGTAAACACTGATAATTGGCACAGTGGTGGATCAAGTTTATTTTAGTCTCTTTTCTCAGGGAATCTGCAATCAAGAAGGAAATATTGGGAGAGACTTGTTGTTTGACTCTTAGTGAGTTCCTCTCTCTCCTTGTGTGAAAGTAAGATTCTTTTCTTTTTGGTCCCCTTAGCTTAAAAGGATCCAAATAAAATGCATACAAAAAAGTGCAAAGAAATTGTTGTATGATCCCCATCCCCAGATGTTATTTTTATAGATGGGAATCAAGACTGGTCATCTGAGAACTGTATTATTATTTTTTAAAGATTTATTTATTTTAGAGTGAGAGCAGGGGAGGGGTGGAATGAGAAGGAGAGAAAGTCTTAAGCAGACTCCTTGCTGAGTATAGAGCCTGAAGCAGGGCTTGATCTCACAACCCTGAGATCACGACCTGAGCTGAAACCAAGAGTTAGATGCTTAACTGACTCTACCACCCAGGTGCCCCTGTATTATTTTTAATAGCTTCATTGAGGTTAACTTTATATACAAAGAATTGCAGTATTTAATGTATATAATTTGATCAAGGTAATAAACATAAGCAGCACCTCGCAAAATTTCCTTGTGTCATTTTCTTGGTTGTAGGAACTCTTAATGTGATCTACCCTCTGAGAAAATCTTTAAATGAATAATACTGTATAGGCTATATATTCAGTAAATCTCTAGAACATACTCATGTAACATAACTGGAACTTTATTGAAGATTAATTTTTGACTTTAAAGTCCCTGGACACATGTTAACATAAAGCATAAAAAGACTAAATGCTTTTATTTAAAAAACCACTCAGTCTTGTTTTAATGAAATGATATTATTATATTTCCAATTTGGAAAATAAACTGTTTTTGGGAAAGACACATCAACTTGTATATACTGTCTTTGAACCAGACAAAACTCAGTTGCAGGCTGCCTGAGCAGTGCACAGAAGTAATGATTGTGAGTCAAGGCTCACAGGTCAATGTCAGCTCTGCTGTTAACTTGCTTTGTCTTGTTTGGCAAGTCACTTCCCCTCTATGAACTTCAGTTTGCTCATCATTGGCTCAGATAATAATTGGGTTTTAATAAGCAGTCAAGTTATATGACCCCGAATATTCTCTCCATTTGCACAGCGCTGTCATTTCATAATAAGATTTTGGAACAGGAGAAAACTGTGCTGTGGCACGCATCCCCAAGTCTCAGTGTAAGTAGTTAATCTGGAAGGATTCTCTTGGAGAGATGGTTTTCCAAAAGGACAAACCAAATTCAAAAATGGAATAATTACTTTACATTGATGGTAGATCAGAAGATTTTTGTTTGCTTGTTGTTTGTCTTTTGTAAATTACAGGTCATTAAAAATCCACTTTCTCTGTCTTAATAACTCTCTTAATATGTATTTTGCTCTGAAATTTGTAAATTTCCGTGTGGAAGGGATACTGAATAGACCTTCTGGTGAATTTAGTAATTGTCTGGCTTACTAAGAATAATGCTGTGTTTCTTGTATCAACTTAGAAATAAGAGTACAAATTTAGTACAAAGAGGTTTGGACTGAATCTGTCTATAAGTACAACCAATGTAGATAAATATGAGAGCATGGTATGGCCGTTCCCACCTACAGATACTTTCTCCCTGCCTCCCACTTAGATGATTTGAATCTCTTTCACATACAATTTTGAGATTACAGAAGTAGGGCATTGCCATGAGAAAAACTATTTTTAATCATACTTAGATTTCCAGAGAGTTGAAGGGTTAAGTTGCTTTGGATATTGGTTCCTGTTCTAGACTTTTCTCCTCTGCATATTAACATGGATGGGTTTGGGAAATTTGCTTTTACCTATATATTTTGTACAGAAAGAAGAGGATGAGCTTTGGAAAGATTATCAATGGAATGAGAATAGCATGGGGTAATGCTAGAAGAGTAATGTAGCGGGTGTACCTGGGGAGTTCAGGATCCATTGGTTAGATGCTCATATAAGGTGTACTAAAAATGGAGAGAGATCAAGAGGTGTATATGTGTGCATGTTGAGAACTTTGCCTGCTTCACAGCTTTGTCTACTACCTTCCTGACAGTAGTCTTTGAATTGCAATTCCCCTAACCTATTATTCATTCATTCTCCTCGAGAAAAATGAGAGTACTCACTTTTTATAGCAAGATTTGTCTGACATGGGGAAAATATATCAAGTGAAATTGACACCGAGAAAAAAATTTCTAATTTTTAAAGGAACTTAGAAATATTACTGTACTTAATACTATAAAGGGGTTAATTCAACCTGAACTAACTCATTTTATACAAATAAAAATACCAAAAGGTTTTCAAAGGGCAGTAACTAAGCTAATTACATGGTTCATAAGGAAAAATAAGTATGTGACGGACGAGTTATTCACAGAAGGATTAATATGATATTAGGGTGAAGTTACTTGCACATGCACTGATGTGTCAGAGCAGCCTAGTACTTAGTTGGATGTGTGGGCCCTGGAGATAGATTACCTGGATCTATGTCCTGTCATTGCCATTACTGGCTGTGGTATCTTGGGGAAATTATTTAATAATTCTGGGTTTTGTCCTACTTTTTCATTTAGCTATTAAATACTGTTTATCTCACAGAACTGGTGTGGAGATTAAGTGTGTTAACACATGCAAAGTGTTTAAAACAGTGTGAATTAGGAACAACATTACCACCTTTACCAGCAGCCCACTAATAGAAGAGAAAGTGCAGAACTAGATCTAAATACATAGAAGAATCAGGGATCCCTGGGTGGCGCAGCGGTTTGGCGCCTGCCTTTGGCCCGGGGCGCGATCCTGGAGACCCGGGATCGAATCCCACATCGGGCTCCCAGCATGGAGCCTGCTTCTCCCTCTGCCTGTGTCTCTGCCTCTCTGTCTCTCTCTGTGTGACTATCATGAATAAATAAATAAAATCTTTAAAAAAAAAAAATTTAAATACATAGAAGAATCACTGTATAATATGGGTATATTGTGTCACTAAGGGAAGCCCTACATAATGTGTTCAAAAACTGACCGGTTATTGGGAAACAGATTGTAGAAACTCTCTCCTTAAAGAACAAAAACATAACTATGATAGGTCAGTTATTTAAATAATAAAAAAATGAAGACCTACAGTTTCTTACAAAGTTAAATGTACATTTACATATGACTAAGCAATTCACATTCTATGCATTTACCAAAGATATGTAAAAAAATATCCACATGAGGACTTATACACAAATGTTCATAGCTTTATTCATGATAGCCCAAATAGGAAGCAACATAAATGTCTAACAGGTAGATGGATGAACAGTCATGATCTATTCCATACAACGAAATACTACTCAGCACTAAAAGGAATGAATTACCAGAACATATAACAATATAGATAAATCTAAGAATCATTATGTTGAATGAAATAAGCCACTGTAAAGACTACATTCTATATGAGTCCATTTATAGGGAAATCTAGAAAAGGCAAAGTAGAGTGATTGAAAATAGGCCGGTTGTTGGGAGCCAGTGATGGAGGGGGGAGACTGAATGCAGAAAGGGACTTTTGGGGATAATAAAAATATTTTATGTATTGTGTGTGGTGGTTATATGCTTGTAAGCATTTGTCAAAATTCATCCAATTGGTTACTTAAACTTTTAGGGTGAATTATATGCAAATTACACCACCATCAAGCTGATTATATTCAAATTAAGCTATTCAAGATATGGCAGTTTTAAAACATGTCTCCAATATTCTACAGTCTTCCTGTCAAAAGGTGGAATCTATATTCTTCACCTTGAATCCAGGCTCTGATTGCTTGACCAGTAGAGTATGACTTAAACCTGGCAGCTTGCACTTTTTCTCTTTCGAGATGCTTACATTTTGGAATGCAGCCACCAACCTGAGCCACCAACCTGGGAGATTCAAACCCCCAAGAAAGGTCTCAGGCAGAAAGTAGAACCAACTGTCAGACACATGAATGAAGCTTTTGAGATGACGGAAGTTCAAGGCACTGTCTGACTGGAACCCTATGAGAAGTCCCAAGTAAGAACTATCATATGGGGTAAATCTCCAGAGTCATGAGAGATGATAATCACAGTTGTTGCTTTAAGCAACTGTGGTCTGGAGTGACTTATTTTGCAGCATCAGGTAGCTGTCTTCTCCTGGAAGAGGATATAAGACATTAAAATAATTTATGAATGGGGGAAGCTTTTTTTGTGCATGCTACAAAATATATAAACTATACGAGAGAAGACTGATAAATACATTAATAAAAACTATTTTTTTCCACAGTAAAGAAAGTATGAGAATTAAAGATAAACCAGGAAAAAAGCTTGCCACATGTACAGAGTAGTGGTACTTGTCTTGCTGTATTATGAATATTTACAAATCAAGAAGAACTAGCAACGCTAGAAAATAGACCTAGAACATAAATGAAAAATAAAAGGATATTAGAGTTTATGCAAAGGTAGTCATCCTCACACTATAAGAAATACAAGTCAGTATTATAGCACAATACCATTTTACCTATAAAATTGATGGAGATAAAAAAGATTATCCAAATTATTAGAGTACTTAAATAAGTTCTCTGCATATTCTCAATGGGTGTGTAAGCTCAACCTCCTTGGGAGGATAATTTAATTTTAACTATCAAACTTTAAAATTCAGAGTCATTTTGGTAAGTGATAGTGGTTTCACAAAGTAGAGGTTAATAATAGGTAAATAAATAGTGGCTTCACTAAATAAAGGTTCTTTTTTTTTTTTTTTTTTTTTTTTTAAATGCTGTATGCATCAGGATTTGGTTGGAGATTCTGTGACATGTAGCCTTTCAAGGATCTGGTCTCCCTCCATGTAGATTCTTTGCAGGTCTTCAAGACCTTCATTGGATTGTCTGAATCTGGCTGTTAGAAGATAGAAGTGGGCGCATGCGCGCGCGCGTGTGTCTGTGTACGTGTGTGTGTGAGACTGTGGAGTAGGGTTTATGGCTAGGCCCGGAAATGTCATGTACATTTATGTGAGTGTGTGTACATGTGCACTAAATTGATTAAATGGTGCTGGTAAGATGCTAGTAGTTAGTGTGGTATAGAAAGATTCACTGAAAATGATCAATTAAATTAAGGAACTGGATTTTAGAGTTTTAACATTATACAAAGTTTTTTATTTCTTTCAACTAACTCTGTCAGACCTTCTCCCTGGATTTCTTCTACATTATCTAGCCAATTTTTAAAAGATGTCCTTAGTGTCAGAAATCTGCTTCAGCCATTTCTGCAATTTGGAAGCTCTGCATTTTTAAATAAAAAAGGAGCAGTAAGATATTACTTTCATTTGTGTTAGAAGAAATAAAAAGGAAAAAAAATCACAAATAATTTAAGACTAAGTATTAATATTTTAGGCCAACATCTTTCAAGGAATAGAAACTACTTGTACATTTCTAGTTCTTCATGTTTCTCAAATAATATGCATGGAAAAGGTACATTGAGATTTATTTGCATAATTGATTTTTTAATCATTGTTATTAGAACATATTTTGATAGCTGTCTCCCAAAAATCCTCTTAATAAGGAACACAATAGGCATATATTGAATTTTTGTATTTGTTTGAATCAAAAGCTAAAACTGGTAACATGACAGGTTTAAAAAAATCACATCTTCCCAATTATATTAAAAAAGGCAATCAGGAAAAGTAGATCTGAAGCATCCTTAGTCAAACATCATTAGATGCACTGGTATAAAATATTTCTTGCTGCTCTCTTCAGTAATACCTGTCCTCCAGTTAAACAGACTTTTACCTAAGTGCACGTTGCCAACATCCTCTCATCCTAGTGGCTCTGAATGTTCTTCCTCACATTTTGTACCAGAAAAATAAAACTTATTAGCCAGTGGTCAACTTTTAAAATAAAAACGAGAGGATTTTACTAGTAATATCCTATAAAATGTGAAAATAAATACTTTTCCTTTTCCTTTCACATAGAACTTGTATTTATCACCCTCCCTTAGATCTGTGACTCAGATGTTAGCCTTCCCTTATAGCTCCACTCTGACCTCACGTAGTGCTGGATGATTCTCTTTACCCTCCCTATTTGCCATTGGCATCCCAGATCGTCTTTAGTCAGATCACATGTGTTATGGCAAAGGTATGGAACTTGACAAAAATTTTTCTTTTATCTTTGAAATATTAATGAGAAACCAATTCTACACATTACATAAAAACTAGACAAATAGTGATTCCTAATTAAGATAATAATGGTACCGTCCGCTCTACAAGGATATGAGCCGTCCTAAGTTGTCAGGTACCAAAAGAAGAACCAGAATTGAGGAAATAGAGAAATTGTGATAAGCCACAAATAGAAAATATCATAAAAATGAGCAGAGAAAGGTGTATAAACTTTCATGTCTGTCTATAAGTTTAGCACAACTGAGAAGCCTAGAAGAGTAACAGGACCACGTAGGGTGACAATATGATTTTTTTTCTCCCAAAACCAGGACATTTTTGAGAGTGGAAGGGGATGCTTTTGATAAGTAAATCCAGATTATAGGTATAAATTAGGACATTGTGAGGCAAACCAGTTCCAGATGAACCTATGAACGCCATAAATCACGTAGATGCCGAAGGAACTAAGAATCCTTTTCACCTTAAGCCAAAGGTCTTGGGGAATTTTTCAGAACCAAGTGGGCAAGAGAAAAGGAAGCAAGGGTAGTGAATGATACAAGCATTATTAAGCCAACACATCATGTAACCAGAGTTCTATCTCCCAGGAAAACGTTGTGAAATGGAGTACTACACATGTATCAGAAATACCCTGTTAGGTGAGGGAGCTGGGTATTTACACACCAATTCTTGAGTCACTGCAGGCAGCTCCTAGGAGTGAATTCTTCTGTGTCACAGAGGTTCTGAGAAAAAACCTGCAGGCATAGATAGTGAGAAGTCTAGGGGAGGAGTATAGGTGCAAGGGCCCCGAACGTCAGCTACATATTTCATGCTCGAAAATTAAGTGCCCATGGAGGCTAGTTTTAGTTTGGGAAAGATATTCTAGCTAAAATGATAGCTTCTAATCATTTCTGATTGGTCTGTATCTGTGGGAGGAAATTGTGCTAAATGGTGCTGCTTTTGCACTATTGCTCCAGAAACCAGTCCCAGTTTGAGGAGAGTTTCAAGTAGACTGGTAAACATTTGAAAATATTTCAGAGAAGTTTTAAACTCCCATCTCCTACTTTCATCACTACACATGAGGCAGTTTTCTAGGTGATTTCTTGAGGGTTTTGAAAATAGTCGTGTATTATTTTTCCTTAGAACCAATGGTTAGGGATTATATTGGAAGAAAACATGTCAACTGTCTTAAAATTCTCATACTTTGAGAGGAACACATGAGAGGTTGTTTGAGAAGCTATTCTGTAACATATGCAAACTGATCATTGAATTCTGCGACCACCGTGGTGGTGATATGTATAAGCATATGCATATATTAAAATCCATCAAATTGTATCCATTAAGTATGTGCAGTTTTTTGTATAGGCATACTTTGTAGATCTTGCAGGTTTGATTTAAGACTGCTGCAGTAAAGTGGATATTGAAATTGAGTCAAATTTTTTGGTTTCCCAGTACATATGTTATATTTATACTATATATTAAGCGTGCAATAGCATTAGGTCTAGAAAACGTACATACATTAATTTAAAAATTCTTCTTTGCTAAAAGATGTTAAACATCATCTGGGGTTTCAGTGAGTTATAATCTTTTTTGCTGATGGGAGGGTCCTGCTCCTTCCTCTTGATGGGTGCTGACTAATCGGGGTGGTGGATGGTTGCTGAAGGTTGGGGGTGGCCGTGGCAGCTTCTTAAAATAAGACAAAAATGAGGTTGGCCACATTGATTGATTCTTGGTTTCATGAACAATTTCTCAGTGGCATGTGATGATGATTGATAGCACTTTGCCCACAGTAGAACTTCTTTGAATATTGGAATCCTCTTACACCCTGCTGTGTTTTATCAACTAAGTTGTGTAATCTTCTAAATCCTTTGTTGTCATTTCAAGGAGTTTCATAGCACCTTCACCAGGAGTAGAGTCCATCTTAAGAAACCACTTTGCTTATCCATAAGAGGCAACCGCATCTGTAAAAGTTTGATTATGAGAGTATAGCAATTCAGGGACATCTTCAGATTTTACTTCTAATTCTAGTTCTCTTGCTATTTCCACCACATCTTCAGTGACTGCCTCCACTGAAGGCTTGAACCCCTCAAAGTCATTCATGAGTGTTAGAATCAGCTTCTTCTAAACTCTTGTTAATGTTGATATTTTGGCCTCTTCCTATGAATCATGAGTGTTCTTAATGACATGTAGAATGGTGAATGCTTTCCAGAAGGTTTTCAATTTACTTTGCTTAGATCCGTCAGGGGAGTCACTATCTATAGCCATATCTATAGCCTGTAGTATAGGTATCACCTTACAAAATTTCTTAAATAAGATTTGTAAGTTGTAATTACTCCTTGATCCAAGAGCTGCAGAATGGATGTTGTGTTAGCAGGCACAGAAACAATATTAATCTTGTCCATTTCCATCAGAGGTCTTGGGTGACCAGGTGCATTGTCAACAAGAAATAATATTTGAAATAAATTGTTTTTTTTTTTTTTCTTTTCTTTTTCCCCGAGTACTAGGTCTCAACGGTGGGCTTAAAATATTCAGTAAACCATGCTGTTAATAGATGTGCTGTCATCTAGGCTTTGTTTTTCCATTTAAAAAGAACAAAGCAGGGTAGATTCAGCATAATTCTGAAGGGCCCTGGGATTTTCAAAATGGTAAATGGGCATTAGCTTTAATTTAAAGTCACTAGCTGCATTAGCCACTAATAGGAGAGCCAGCCTGTCCTTTTGAAGCTGTGAACTCAGGCACGGACTTCTCTTCTCCAGCTAGAAAAGTCCTATATGGCAGCATCTTCAAATAAAAGACTGCTTGGCCTACATTGAAAATCTGTTATTTAGTATAACTAACTTCATTCATTTATCTTAGCTAAATCTTCTGGATAATTTGCTGCAGTTTCTATATTAGCACTTACTGCTTTGCCTTGCACTTTTATTTTATAGAGATGGTCACTTAAGTCTCATGACCCAGCCTTTGCTAGCTTCTAACTTATTTTCTGCAGCTTCCTCATCCCAGAGTATGGAATTAAAGAGAGTTAGTGGTTTGCTCTGGATTAGGCTTTAGCTTAAGGGAATGTTGTGGCTGGCTTGATCTTTCCAGACCTCTAAAACCTCCATATCAGCAGTAGGTGTTTCACTTTCTTATTTGTGTGTTCACTGGAGTAGCACTTCTAATTTCCTCCAAGAACTTTTCCTTTATGTTCATAGCTTGACTAACTGTATGGCACAAGAGGCCTAGATTTCAGGCTATCTTGGCTCTTGGCATGCCTTCCTCACTAAGTTTAATCATTTCTAGCCTTAAGGTGAGAGATGTGTGACTCTTCCTTTCACTTGAGCACTTGGAGGTTATTGTAGAGTTATTAATTGGCCTAATTTCAATACTGTTGTGTCTCAGGGAATACGGATGGCCAGGGACAGGTAGAAACAAGGGGAATGGCCTGTCTGTGGAGCAGTTAAAATACAACAACATGTATCAATTAAGTTAGCCATTTTATGTGGGTGTGGTGCGTGGCCCCCTAAAACAATTACAATAGTAGCACAGAGATTACTGATCACAGGTTACCATAACAAACGTAATAATAATTAAAAGTACGAAATGTTGAGAATTACCAAAATGTGACAAAGAGACAAAGTGAGCAAGTGCTGTTGAAAAATGATGCTTATAGGCTTGCTTAACGCAGGGTTGCCACAAACCCTCAATTTACAAAAATGCAAATCTGTGAAACATAAAGTAAAACACAATAAAACAAGATGTGCTTATCTATCAGTTATACTTCAATGAAGCTGTAAACAAATGGAAATACTTTGGATATTGTCTTTACTATAGAAAAAGGCAGTGAGCAGAATTTTTCATATGGCCATCTCTAATATGGTGATATTGTTATAATTTTCTGGACTATTTTTTTCCAGTAGAATTGTTAAAGTTAGAAATTATATTTTTATGTTTGCTCTTTTTTTTTTTTTTTATGATAGTCACACAGAGAGAGAGAGAGAGAGAGAGAGAGGCAGAGACATAGGCAGAGGGAGAAGCAGGCTCCATGCACCAGGAGCCCGATGTGGGATTCGATCCCGGGTCTCCAGGATCGCACCCTGGGCCAAAGGCAGGCGCCAAACCCCTGCGCCACCCAGGGATCCCTAATTTCTCTCTCTTTAATGCCAGAAGTATCGTATGAAGGGTATAGGAAAGTTTGGGTCAGGGACCTAGACTGGGCCCAGTATGGTGAGAATATGAATTAGAGAGCTTCTTGCTAGAATTGAGAATCCAGACTTGCAATTAGAGCCTGGTGTTTAAAGAATACAGAGAAGATGATATGGAATATGTAACTGTACAGATATATTAGTACCAGATACATGCAGCAAAGATAGAATATTTAATATATGAGGATCCAGATTTGTGGTTGATAGTAGGTAGGACTCCAGTCTCCGCTAGGATTCATTTTGTCTCTTGGCCAGGGCATTAGAGTTGGGAAGAAATGATAAAAGCAACCCACAGTCTACTTGTGAAGAAAGCTATTCTTTGGAATTAGGAACAAGATAGCATGACAGGAAGCCATTCCTGAAACTGGTTTTGGGCTCAGTAATTTGGCAGAGGCCTAAGACCAGGGTTGGGGCTCTTGGAAACATCAGGAAAGAAGAGCAAGATGAGTTGATATTGAGTCATCTGAAACCTCTTAGTACATAGAGCCTGAGGGTAGGGCTGAGTCTGCCTTTGTGGATTAAATGTTCCAGCTGAGTGTAGAAGAGAAATAGAACAGCAGGGAGCCAGACACATCAGTATATTTAGTATTAGAATAATTGCTTAAAACTCTGCTTCCCAAGGATATTTCATGGATCACTATTCTTAAGAGATTCTTTCTGCAGTAAGAGCTTCATTCCTGCAAACAGCCTGGGAAATGCTACTTTTCTTTTCCCCTTCATGAAGAAACACACTGCACATTAAAAACTCTGAGAATTCAGTTACAAAGAAAGATTTTTCTCTCTGGCACACATTGCCATCCCATGGAATCCAGCCACTATGTAACACACATTGAGAGTGGTGGGACTAGAGAACTCTCTTTGCAGCAGTAGGCACTGAAGGCTTGAAGGAACTTGGTGAAACTTTGCGAAGACTTAACTGGAGGAAGGCTGGAAACACTCTCTCAATTGCATCTTGAAGAAATAGAGATTTGGTAAGAGTCTGTTGAGGAAAACAGAATTTGGTTCAAAATAGCTTTTGAGTATATTGTTCAGATAAAAATAAAGTCTGTTGAGAGGAAAAGGGCCTAGGGCTTCCTTGCTTTATCCCCTTGTTAACAGAACTCAGGAAACAGAAGAGACCAGGGTGATCACGTTGGTGTCGCTGTGACTAGAGATGAAATGAGTGGAGGAAGGCAGGTGTTGGAAGTGCTTCCATTTTTGCATTTCACCTCTATCCCTGTGAAGAAACAGACTTACCATGTACTGGGCTGAGCATCTGAAGGAAATAGTAACCAGAATGGAGCCTGTGTTGCAGGGTGAGGATTGAGGACAATTGGAGGTTCCCATCAGAGCATTCTCTGTTAGTGGTGTTTCTAAGACAATTATGCCTTTAAAATCGGATGTAACATATTGAACTCCTAGGTCTCTAGTAATAATCTAATGTTAAATTTTTATAGGCCATTGCTATTAAAATATTGGGATCATGTTTCTTAGAAGCATACAAATAAAAGAATGGATTCATGGGATCATTGGTGTACCATGTGAAACAAACTTTTTGTTTGTACTGAAGATTCACTCTGCTTCAACTTATCTTTCATAAAATATATGAAAATACACACCTTCGTAATCGTATAGTTGATCAAGAAGCACCACAGATGTAGATATCATGGGTTCGTATACCTGTAAGTTAACTACATAGTTACATTTGCAATACCTCCATCTCTCTATATTTACTTACAAAGTGAATGATTATGTTAAAATTTGGCTAGGGAAAACTCTTCGTATTCCATAAAAATGATTTTTCCCTATATTTATGTATCTCTTTTGTCAAAGCTTCAATCTATTATTTATATATTGGTCTGATTTTAATAAAGGCATTAGTAAGTATACATGTGGACCATATATATATTATATATATAATAGATATATATCTATATCTATATATATATTCATGTACATATATATAATGTCATGTATACATATATACATGTTTAGGTATATATATATATAAACTTTACCAGGTAATTAAAAGATTTTATAATGTTAAACTAGCAAAGAAACATCTGATTCACCTAATTAGAGACTATATATATATAAATGTATATATATATATTTTTTTTTTTTTGATGAAGAGCACTGCAGTGGTGTGCATATTTAAAATTAAATTAACCATTAAATGAACCCAGTTAGAAGCTGCTCCTTTCTGCAGTTTTAAAGATCTGCATGGGAGAAAATATTTGACTTTTGTGCTAACATCTGAGCTATAATTCAAGGAAATTGTTCCATAACTTAGAAGTCATCTCCGCTTTAAATAGACTTTCAAAATACATATTAAAGAGTATCTCTAAAATCTCGGGATTAAATGTTTCCAAGGTGTTCAGCTTTTATAATGTCTGTTATATGCTCCCATTCTTTGTTCTTTCATTTTTCATTGTAAACAGACAAACTAGACCACTTGGCTATTACAGAATATAATAAAGATATTTGGAACCATAAAATACCTTTAAGAATTTTAATGTTTTCAGCAAATATTAACTGTACCTCCTGCCAGCCCTGTGAGTAGTCACAGTAAGTATATCATAATACTTATTTTGTGGGGAATGAACTTGAATAAACAGTTGAAAGAAAACAGATCCAGTACATACTGTCTTTGGTTGTACATATTTTCACAAATAAAATTATATTTACTTATTAACACTAAATTCCAAGTTTGTTACTTTTTATATAAGTTAAAATACTTCTATAACTTCAAAAATTTATATTTTATTAAAAAAATTTTTGGTAGAGCCCGTATTGTACATAAAACAATATGCTTGGTATTGTGGAAATTATAAAGCTATCAGTCACTTTCTACTTTCAGACAGTTTAGTCTGATGGCTGAGGGTGGAGGTGGTTGTGGTCAAGGTTGAGAAGATGGAACAAGTAAAATGCAATGAGGTAGAAAATGTACTTACCAGGCAGTCAGAGTAGCAGACAAAATACAACATAGGTTTGAACTGCATGAGTCCACTTATACATGGATTTTTTTTTTATAAATACAGTACAATAAATGTATTTTCTCTTATGATTTTCTTAACATTGTCTTTTCTCTAACTTTATTCTAAGAATACAGCATGTAATACATATATCATACAAAGTATATGTTAATATTTTTGGTGGTAGGGCTTCCAATCAACAGAGAGCTATTAGGAAAAGATATTGGGGAGTCAAATTTTGTATGTGAATTTTCAACTGCCCATGGGAAGAATTCTAGGCATTCCTAATCCCTGAGTTGTTCAAGGGTCAAGTATACTTTTTAGGAAGGTGGGCAGATGGGGAGGTTTGGATATTAGATGTGGCAGTCTTTGAAGGTGGTTAGGTGCAAGCAGCACAATGTGGGGAAGAAAGGAAGAGTTAGGGGATAGAGCAGGGTTGGTTTTAAAGAACAAAGAGCTAGAAGGACAGGCAAAACATGCTAGTGATGAGGGAGGAGAACGGGAAGGAGAGAGTCAAAGGTTGAGGGAGAGATGAGAGTGAGCTGGGGAGGGAAAGAGATATATCAACTAATGTGGTTTAAATCTTTGGAGAAAGGATTTTAGAATTTTCTCATTTGGGTTGTGTTCTATAATTTCCTGATCATTCCCACTTTAAGAAAGATAAGTTCCTTCACCTTTTGTTAGTTTAGAGGGGCCTCTTGATGTTTTTAATGGTTGGGACACCATTCCTACTGGGACAAGCTTTCCATGAGTTCAATTGTGAGCATTTTAATTTGTTAACTACAAAAGCCAAGGAAGCTTATTTATGAAGCTTCAGGCTGGAAATTAGATTTTTCTCCAGCTTCTAAAGCCTTCCCAAATTTTAAGAAATGGTAGGACTTTGAGGAAGGGGAAGAGGCTGAAAGTCATACTTAAGTAGTTCAGGTTTTTTTTTTTTTTTCTTCTTCTTCATTTTCTCCTGGAAAGGGGACTATAGCTCTTCAAGTCAATTAAACAAACATTATAACACCTGATGGAAGTCTTATTCCTTAGGAAATGAGATGGACTTGTGGAGAGTATAATATAGGCAGAATAGGAGGGAGAAAGAGAGTTTTAGTTAGAATATCCCACTGAAATGTAATGGAGGAAGGAAGTCTCAGAGTTGGAAAAATGCCAGAAATTTAGTGACAGTTTCCAGTGTCCATGACTGTGATTTTGTGACCATAAAGCTACAGAGATCTTTCATTATGTGCCAGAATGTGGGATGGTTCAAGAAATCTTATAGAACAATTTAATTATTGAGAATTTGGTGAGGGATAAGTGTGGAATTAAGAATGCAAAAGTGCTAACAGTGTGAAAAGTACATTAATGGCTGGCAAGATAGTCATGTTTCTTCTTTTGTATGTTAGGATTCCAGGGATTCAGTTTTGAGCTTGGGTTATGTCATTGGCTATTGATTGAATATAGGAAATGAGGCAGAAAGAGACAGAGGAAGAAAGAACTGAAAGATAACTGTGATATTTTTTTGAGCATTGCAAATGAGGATAAAAGTGTCACCCTTCAGCAAACATGGAAGAGAGGCTTAGGAACAGTTTTCCTGAGGAATTACAATTTTGATATTGTGTATATTGCTTTTGAAATTCTGGTTGGCCTTCAAGGGAGACTTTTTCAGCAAGTAGAATTTGAAAATCAATGAAATGTTCAAGCTAGAAACCTTATAAATGAGATACTTGGAGCTGGCTAGCAGATAAGACCAACAGGAAAGGATAGGAAGATCCAAGTGGAGGAAACTTATCACAAGAACTTTGGGATAGGAGCTGCCTTGTGGAGGTGGGCAGACAGAGAGCTGCCACTGGGAAGAGTGGTGTTTAGAGATAAGAGGAAAGTGTGGTCAGTGGCCAGTAGAGAACAGAGTATTGAGGAATATGGGACAATGATGTGTTACATGAACCTCCTCCCCAAATGAAAGAAAGCCTATGTCATTCCTGCATCCAGTTTGAAGTGAAGAGTCTTTTGGAGATATGGTCTTCTCCTTCAGGTCCAGGTGTTACTCCTCATAGTCTAGCCATGTGTGAACTCACAACCAAGTTATCACCTCCCTCCTCCTCATCCAGTGGTGGAGCAGGGATGGGATAAGATACTGAAAACTCCCATCTGGAAGGAAAAGAATGAGAGACACATAGCAGCCATTTCCTTTATGATGATGCCTGGCAGACATTATGAGATTCCTCTCTCCTGGCTATGGGAAAGAATCCAATTAGATCATGATTCTGCTCTTTTGAAGTTCCAAAGTTTAGGGAGGAGGAAATAAAAGTCATTATTAATGGGTGATATGACTGTATAGAACATTTGAAAGAATCTATAAAGTAGTACAATGAATAGATTTAGTAAAATTGTGAAAAATGTTTGTTACATACATAAAATTATATTTCCATATATCAGCCCCAAAGTTACAAATGGAAAGGTTCTTAAAAATCATACTTAATAACTCATATACCTGAACATAAAACTAATGAAAACAAAGCTGCAAAATGTTCATGAGAGAAATTAAAGACTTAAGCAAATGGAGGGAAATGATGTGTTTATAGATTAGAAAACTGTGAATTTGTCAATCCTCCACAAATTGATGTATAGATGTAAGATATGTGTGTGTAAACACTGGCAAGCTTATTCTATAATTTTATGGAAATTCAAAGTAAGAATAGACAAGGTAGTCTTTAAAAGAATAAAGCCATAGTATTGACATTGCAAGTATCAAGTCATTATTAAAGAAGTAATTAGGATAATGCAATTTTACAAAGATAAATAAACCAATGGAACAGAGTGGAAAGTTTGCAAATAGATATGTGGTCCTGATTCATGACAAAAGTAGCAGTGATGTGTGGTGAAGGAAAGGATACTGTTTTCAGCATCTGACATCTGTCCATATGGAATTATTTTAACACTGAAAACCAGTTGTGGATAGATTGTTGATCTATAGGTAAAATAATAAAAGGAAGATTTCAGAGTATCTTCAATGACCTTGTCATTGGAAAAGACTTCTTAAATGGAAGGCAAAAAACCCCACACACTCCAAAAAAACCTATAAAGAAAAAGTAAATAATTAGACTATATTAAAATTTAAAATTTCAGGGACGCCTGGGTGGGTTAGCAGTTGAACGTCTGCCTTTGGCTCAGGGTGTGATCCTAGGATCCCAGATCAAATCCTGCGTTGGGCTCCCTGTGGGGAGCTGCTTCTCCCTCTGCCTGTGTCTCTGCCTCTCTCTCTGTGTCTCTCATGAATAAATAGTCTTTAAAAAATTTTAAAATTTCAGCAAAGGAGAGTTTTAAGGGAGTGGAGGGGAAGAGACAGTGTAGGAGGAGATATTTGTAATACATATAACAGACAAAGGACTCTTATCCAGAATATATAAAATTCTCCTAGAAATCAATAAGAAAATGTTGTAAACTCAGTAGAAGCGGGGACCAAAAATTTTCAGCACTTTACAAAAGAGGATAACCAAATTGCCAATAAACCTATGAAAAAGCATGAAACTTCATTAGTCTTTAGAAAAGTGCAGATTAAATTTACAATGTTATACTACTACACATTCAACCGAAAAAAAAAAATGTATCAAGCATTAGCAAAGAGGTGGAAAAATACTCCTATGCTCTTGTGAATTGCTGTAATCATTGGAAAACGGGCATCCCCTCATAGCTCAGCGTTTGTGTACCCCATGACCTAGCAGTTTTCCTTAGAAGTATATACTGATTTTTTTTTAAGATTTTATTTATTAATTCATAGAGACAGAGAGAGAGAGAGGCAGAGACACAGGCAGAGGGAGAAGCAGGCATCATACAGATAGCCTGACGTGGGACTTGATCCAGGGTCCCCAGGATCACGCCCTGGGCTGCAGGTGGCGCCCATATACTAATTTTTTTAAAAGATTTTATTAGAGAATGAGAGAGCACAAGCAGGGAAGGGGCAGAGGGAGAGAGAGAAGCAGACTCCCCACTACACAGGGAGCCCAACATGGGGCTTCATCCCAGGACCTTCAGATCATGACCTGAACTGAAGGCAGACACTTAACCGGCTGAGCCACCCACGTACCCCAGCAGTGTGTACTCATCATATAGGATTATAATAGCACTCTTTAAGCTGAAAATGATCCAAATGCCCATTAAGAGTGAAATGGATAAATAATTTTTTATCTATTCATGCAGTGACGTCTTTGACAGCACTGAGAATGAATATTGCAACACACAACAATATTAATGTATCTCAGAAATGTAATATGAATGGAAAGAAGCCAGGGTAAATAAAAAAAGTAAACATCATGTACCTTTAATTAAAAACAAAAATAGGGGGCACCTGTGTGGCTTAGTCAGTTAAGTGTCTGACTCTTGATTTTGGCTTAGATCCTGATCTCAGAGTTGTGAGGTTGAGCCCTGCATTGGACTCTGTGTGCTGGGCACGGAGCCTGCTTAAGGTTCTCTCTCACTCTCCCGTCTCCCCTAGCACCCCAAACAGAAAACAGACTAAAAAATAGGCCAAGTTAATGGTGTTGGGCCTGGGATACTAGGGATACTAGGTACTCTTGAGAGAAAGCAGGACTGAAGAGGAATATGAGAGCTGGAGGGATTGAGGTGCAGGGCCTGGTTCTGCTGGGGTGCTATTTTACCATGTTGATCTGTGTTCTGGGTATTTAGCTGAGTTTGATTTGTGAAAATCCATCGATCTCTATACTTATGGGTAACTTTCTCTGTTTTCCTTCAATAGGAAATTGTGTGATTCCCCACAAGGTAAATGTAGCAGGTGGAGAAAACAGCACATAGAAAAAAAAATATATATCCTGATTACCTCTTAAAAATAGTAATAGGAAACCTCCATTCAATCCATGCATTCATTGCAGACTAAAATGAATAAATGTGGTTTTTTCTTTCTACAGCTGTAGGGGATATTTAGTAATATTTATATGCAAATACCTGGGCACAAAAGCAGGAGGGGCAGGGAAGGGCAGGGAGAGGTCTCTGCCCTGTGAAGACACAGTGAGAAGGCGTCAGTCCACAAGTCAGGAAGAGTGCTTTTACCAGGACTCCACCATTACTGGTACCTTGATCTCAGATGTTCAGCCTCCAGAACTGTGGGAAAGAAATTTCTATTGCTCAAGCCACCCAGTCTGCAGGATTGTGTTATGGCAGCCTGAGCTGACTAGGACATGTTTTAGTAAAAGATTTAATGGAGGCACTCACTAGTTGATAAATTGGTTAGATACAGGAGATTAAAATGAGAGTCAAAATTTCCTATGGGCAATGAGCAGAGTTAACTGCAAAATGTGCCTCAAATTTAAAAACTGCAAGTGACAACACTGACTCAGTTCACTTCCCCTTTGTAGACAGTTGGGTCCCTCATTGGGTGCTGCCGAGTTTCCAGAAAGCCAAAATTACTAATGTTACTTAACAAGGATCCTGTGATTATTATTGGTGTATAATTTACTTACTCAGCTTCAGGACCTGTGGGATTCCTGGGTTTATGCCTGGAAACTCGGTTTGCCTAGGTCCTGAGCTATCCCCAGTGTGGCGAAGGAGGTAGCTGGGGGAATTCATCGGGTTGGGGTATCATTAAGGGCCCTCAGTGCCCGGATTCAGACCGGACCAGGAAGGATTGCCAAGTTCCATCTCTATCATTGTGTCTCCGTGAGGCCATTTGTGCTTTCTAGAGCCTTAGGAGACTTTGTGTACAAGGTTCCCTCCTCAGATCAGACGAAAATGGCTTGGCGAGTAATGAAAAGGATTAGTTTACTTCTTTAATAAAACTCTAGTAGTGGTGAACAAGTTCTTTAAAAGAGCTGTTCCTTAATAGATGCATTAGGTATTGTTGCTGTTGTGAAAATGTTCAGCGGAAACTTAACCATGAATTGCTCTCCAGAGATGCAAATTGCCTGGGGTGTTCAATTGCCTATTGGGTTTGAAGCTGTTTGCAGCTGCAAGGGAGCATTAAGACAGCAAATAAATCTGATCATCTCTGCTTTTGCTGAGCATTGACCAGGATGCTGTGATACCAGCGTGTCTCCTGGGGAGCAGATAATGCAGTGTGTGTCTGGAGACCTATTTTCGTCTGCTGACCTCTAGCACTCTCCGCCCTCCTGTTATTTTACTAAAAGGGTTGAGAATCCACCATCTTGACTTACTAACATTTAGGGATTGGGCTGAGCCTATTACTCTTTCATTATGCTTTTCACTGAAGAGAGGATACCATTCTCAGAAGAAAACTTGACTGTGTGGGAAGCCAATAATATCTGACAGTGATTGGACGCTGACTGTATGCACCAGGCAGTGTTTTAAATCTCACATAATTGTCCTCTCAATCCTAAATGTCAGTATGATTTCGTTTTTACAGATGAGGAGTTGAAATGGAGGGGTTAAGGTGCAAGCTGTATGGTATAGCTAATAAGTGGCAGAGCTGGGGTTTCTGTCCAGGAAATCTGTCTCCCCACATGGGGCGTGTCATGCGTGGTGCCTTGGATGGTACCATGGCCCTCTGATTCCTCGTCCCCACATTTGCCAGAGTGCAGAGAATGATACCACAGACACATTTCTACCTTTATGATGAAGGTCAGGTTATACATATTATAATAATATAGAACAATGTTTAGAAAGAGGAGTTCAGCATGTGGGGGTTTCCTTCTGTGGAAAAGGCCTAGATGGTTCTGGAATCCATGACTGTCTTTAAATACCTCTTGAATCCTTACACAAGCCTCTAAACTCTTTTTTTTTTTTTTTAAGAAATTGTTCTGTATTCAGTGTGAATTACTGTGTAAATTAACCTTTTGGCTTATCACCTGGGTTCCTAGCACATTGCGAAAAAATAAAGTAGGACTCCATATTTGTTACCCTTTAAAGAAATGATCTTTTTCTCTAGCTGCAGAAGTAACTTTTTCTTTAAAAAAAAAACCAAAAACCAAAAAACTAAAATTCCTTCTTAGTTACAACCTTACTATTAAGAAAGCATTGTTTTTGTTAGTTATATCTCCTGCTGAATCATTTTGATGTGTCTGTGTCTTCGTTAGCTCACAGACTTGACAGCCTCATTAGCTCTTGATGGTCTGCTCTCTTGAACATGGTTACCATCAGCTTCCTATTGGGATTCAAATCACTTTTATCCCGGAAAGCCTGTCAAGTGTACACAGACCCCCCTGCAGAGCTCTGTGATTTGCAGAAACTGCTTCCATAGCCTGTGGGAGTGGCACACACAATGGTTAACAGGACTCAAACTGACCTTCAGTTGAGCTTTCTCTTCCTTCTCTCTCTTTTTGCCTCCTTCATTCTTCCCTTCCTTCTTCCTTCCTCCACTCTCTCTGTAATGACCAGAGATATTTACATGTTCAATTAGTAATAACTTAATATTTGCCACTTTGAGACAACATCGCAACAGCAAGACCTGATGATTTTTTTTTCCCCTTCTTCTTCCCATCTACCTCCTTTCTGTAACAGAGCCTTGATATGTTCAGCATTTCTCCTTATAAACACATTTTAGAGAGAGTTTGCTTTAATCTCTATCCTTGAGAGTGGTGACTATTGGGCTCAAGCCAATCATTGTTGGCCCCATTTTCCTTGCTAGCAATTATTTAAAGCTTTGGCCAGAAAAACAGGAGAGGAAGCCAGTTCTAGAGTTCCTAGAACTCTAGAATTCTGAGAAGTACCCATTTTTCTTTTGAATGTTACTGTCTCTGGATGTTTGGGTTGTATTGCCATGGTATAGTTTGGTTTATGAGGAAAAGTGGCTTGAGGATCAGAACTAACCTGCTAAAAAAGGCAGGATGGGGGGATCCCTGGGTGGCGCAGCGGTTTGGCGCCTGCCTTTGGCCCAGGGCGCGATCCTGGAGACCCGGGATCGAATCCCACGTCGGGCTCCCGGTGCATGGAGCCTGCTTCTCCCTCTGCCTGTGTCTCTGCCTCTCTCTCTCTCTCTGTGACTATCATGAATAAATAAATAAAATCTTTAAAAAAAAAAAAAAAGGCAGGATGGGAGGATAAATACCTTGTTTGAAGACCTCATTGAGCCACTGAATTAACTAGTCATGGCGTCACCTGCTACTGGATTCCTTGTTGGAGTAAATAAATCCTTTTTTATTTTAATTACTTCAAGTTGTAGTTCTGGTACTTGCTAGAGAAAGCCTTCTGGTTCAATATTCCAGCACTGTATTTTAGTGTGTCAGTGTGGAGCTCTGCTTCCCCATCTGTATCTCCTTCCAGATTTGTTGAGAGGATTAAATAACATAGTAATAATGTTTATTGAACCCTTACAGAACTGTGCTAACTGCTTTGCATGTTTCAATTTAATAGGCTTGCAAAAGCCTAGATATGTGTCTGGCATCTAGTTGATGAAGGAAAGTAGTTTTCTCTCCTTTCTTCCCTTCTCATTAATGTGTTTAGTACCACGGAGAGAATAAATGTGTGACATGCCCTCGTTTTTAAGAATTATTGTAGTCAGAGGGAGCTAGTTTGGGAGTCTACTTTATAAGAGATCACAGTATTATTAGGAAACATACAAGTATTATATCATACTATGATATGATAACAGATTAAGCTGATTTGAGGAGAGTTGGAAAATATGATTGGGGAGTAGGGGACTCAAGCTTGGAAGGTGTTGAAAACGGGACAGAGTAAATAGGACCTGATATATTATAAACGAAGGGGCTATTGGGAGTTTTTGACATGGGAAGTGACATGAAAAAAGTATTAAGGTAAGTCAGAGTGAAAAGAAATTCAAACTATATAAATTGATTAGGAAGCTATTAGAATGTAGTTTGGGTAGGAAGTGATAAGGTCTGGATTATATTTCATTCAAGTAGTACCGAGGTCTCAGAAAGCCTCAGTTAAGATGAATTTTGTATTTTGTGCAGGGACTTACCAATGTTCATAATAACTAGCTGAGAGAATTCTGGATATGTAAATGATTTCTAGTTCATAGGGATGGATAAATTTGTTCAGTTCTGCTTTGAAATTTTTAAAATTTTAGAAAATAGTCCATATACATATATGTGTGTGTGTGTGTGTGTGTATATATAATTTAACCTACTTAGTCTTAGTAACAATTATTAACTAGGTAATTAAAACAGAAGTTCTTTCTTCCCTATAGCTGTGGACAATTGTTTACTAATGTAGAAAATTCAGTGGTAACTTAAAGAATATTTTCATACTTGTCTTTTTTTTAAAGTAAAGATTCCCCCCCCCCCCCCGGATTTATTTAGTGAATCTGGCTGTAAATATATATATATTTCCTATATCACAGGAGAAAACAGGCCCATATATTTCAGATGACATTTTTTCTGGTAGTGGGAAAGTAGAATTGTGGAGAGAAACTACCTAGGAAAAAAGCTATCAGTGTCAGATAACAACAGAGTGGTTTAAAAGAATAAGCCCTAACAAATCATAGACTGAAACAACAGAAAAGAAACAAGAAAGAGATAATGACATGCCACAAAACAGAAGAGACAAAGACCAAGGCTGGGCAACTCATTACAAGTATAGACATAAAACCTCAAATGAATACAAGGTCAAAAACAGCATTGCCACTTAGGACCTCAATTTCAGGAAACAAATCATATGTGGCCTAGATGTTGTCATGAAAGGTTATTTCTTGCCCTCTAATCAGATTTTTTATTGTATTTTTGATTGATTGGCTTGGATGTACAAAACAACAATAGGAAACCAGGCAAAATTACTGGCTACATATTTAAATATGAGTCTGACTCCAGCATTTTGAAACACTAGTAACCAGAAAATAAGGATTTGTAAAAACATCAGAGTCCTCCTTGCCACGTGCCATTGTATACAGAATTTTTAAAATTATGCGGTATAAAAAAAAAGTCACACATTAATAGAAAAGCAGGAACGTCCTTTTGTTCCTTACGTTTTTTAGAAGGAAACATTAAATTATATTCAGCTATTTGATGCCCAGATTTTTTTAGAGTGAACCCTTCAGATTGCCAAGATGAATGTTGAGGATAGTAACAATTTCCATAATACTTGAATTTGGAACTGTCTTGTGTAATTCATTAACCCACAGTTTAGGTGGCTTTGCATGACATACACATTTTAAACATTTTTTTTTCATTATAATATCTCACCAACCAACTATATTCTAATTCATTGTATAACAATTTATTATGAGCTATTTGCATTGACACACGAGATAGGTATTGCTCTGTCCTTTTGGAGTTTACAGGGAGAAGTGGTTGACCAGGCCACAGACATTAGCTGGGTATAGATGTGGGTGATGGGGGACATTGATGTTTAAGACAAAACCCAAATGGTGTGTAGAAATTGCCAGGCAACAAGAGAGTCTCTGGGTGAGTTAAACTGTATGTATAAGAGAGAAGAGAAAGCACAGATTTTCCCAGAAGTATAAACCTAATTTGGGAAGAAGTTTGCAAGTGAAGAGATAAATGGGTAAAGATGGAGCTGGGTAAGTAAGAATTGCTCCTCTTTGAATTGGTAGGAAGGTGGTAAACAGACTCCACCAATGCAGATACTTAAGAATGTTTGACAAGAGGGGCCAGAAAAAGCCAGAGTGAATTTCTGTTTTGTTTTTCATTAGACTAATTACCTGATTTCCTTTAGGCAGGTCTTGATTTCTGTTAATCCTTGGGCTCAGGAGACAGAGCTTTTGCTCTACTCCAGTACCTACTTCCATAGTATATTTCCTTTCCTAGCAAATTGAGAAGCCTTATGCCAAGACTCAATTTCCAATAGGAAATTTATTGTTCTCTAAGGAAAACACTTGGGGAGGAGAAGCATTATATTAAAAAGAATGGATATACTTTCTCATTTTGAAACATACTTATGAGCCTCAAGAGGCAAAGCAGAAACTCCCCAGAAGAGAACTACAGAATCAAGGAGGAATGAAGGCTGGGCTCTCTCTCTCAGCAGGTAACCTCATTAACACGCTATCTGTGGAATAGAGTGAAGGTTGACATTTTGTTTTAAATACTTTCCTTCCAAGGGGGTTTCATTTCATTATATGGTTCATTTAGGGCTTCTCAGCGTCACTCAGGGAGATCCTTAAGGACAGTATATCTTCTGGAGTTAGAGCGAGTCAGTCTTCATCTCTATATAAGACGGGCTATAGCATTGAAAACATTTGCAGTCCTAGAATAGTGATTTGAGTTTGGCATGGATCTCATGCCAGGTAGAATCTGGTAACTGGGAAGATAATAGTATTTTTTCCAAATCAACAGCAACAAACCTGATTTGTTAAGTCTGGGTTTCGGTACTTATCTATATACTTGAAAAGACAAAATTTACAGGATGGAGTTGAAAGTGTTAAAAGACCTCAATTTGATTTCTAGTTGTGTCAGTCATTAATCACATGATCTTGGAAAAGGTGTCTTTAAGCTTCAGATTCCTTAATTCAAAATGGTGATAATTTTAAAGATTGCTGTTTATTATAGCACTTACTATGTGCTGCTTCTATTTTAAGAGCTTATAAATATTAACTTATTAGATTGTCTTTACAAAGTTGTGAAATAGAGATTGTTAGCTGCTCTGATGTTGATAATACCACCTTAGAGGGTCCGTTCGTTGGGGATAGAGTAAGAAATAAGTGTTTCTATGCAGCCTTCACTGATTGCTTAACCAAAACTGTGCATGCAGCTAGTTGTGAGAGGGCTTACCACGAGTGTGAGCTGTTGCTTCCTGAGATAGTTTGCTGATTTTTTATCCTGGCCTGCTGCTTCCTCCTCATGAGATAAGAAATACATTTTTGAAATAGACCCTGGCCTGAGAATCTAGCTTACTTCTTTAATGAACAAGATTTCAAGGTAGGTAGGAGAGATTAGTGTCAGTCTGGATGGTATCATGGTAGATGGGTAACACATAACACATGGATGTGTTAGAGCTGAACTGTTGCCTGAATATGTGCCTAATATTCTTTCTTGATCTGGCAATTCCTTCTTTGGGTGGTTTACTAACTTAAGTAGAATGCAAATGAAAAAAAGATAATATAATTTAAGATAGCTCACATACATATAAAATGTCAATTCCTTGAAATGGATACGAAAATCAAAAGTGAAGGAGTCTTTAGATTTATGCACTGAATTAGCCAGAATAGGCTCACCCCTGAGAAAAACAGCAACAAAAATTTCAGTGACAACACAATATTAACTTCTCACTCCCATAGTGGTCTGGTTTGGGCCTCTCAGGCAGCTCTTGTGCTCCAGTGACTCCGAGACTCCGGTTCCTTCTGTCTATGTCTCTGTGCTCTGCTAGGTCCTTGGAGAAAAGAGAATGGAGGGTTGTATCTGGGACCTCTCAGTGGTTTCCATCATTCAGCTTATATTTCATTCACCAGGACTAGTCACTTAAGGGAGTCACTTAAGGGAGACTGGGAAATGTAACAAAGCTGTGCCAAGGAGGAAAAGAGACATGGTTTGGGGGACAACAAGTTAGTCTTCCCTGGGAAGCTAAGCTAGATAAGCAGGGAACAAAGGTTTGCTTAAGTTTTCTGATAGATTGCTTTTATGTCCCTAATGATTTATTTGACACTTCTCTCTGAGACGTTAGACATTATTCCTGATTCTGTAAAATGTGCAGTGTCCCCCACTGTAGAAGGAATACATATTCTCTCTCCATTGAAATTGAACTTTGCTATGCTACTTGCTTTGGCCAATGATATGTAAATTATACTACCTCCTGGCAGAATCTTTAAGAACTATTGTGTGTTTGACTCTTTCTTCTTCCTCTGTATCATAAGAACGACTATGTCTCAAACATAGCCTGTCCGTCAGTCTGTGTCCTGGGGTGAGAAGACCTGTAGAGCAGGGCCAAACAGCTGATGAGAGTCATTCTCAGTTCCCATGCACAGGAGCAAAAGATTGGTGTTTGTTATTAAAAGCCATTGAGATTTAGGAGTCATTACATCAGCAAAGTTGACTAAAAAGTCTTCATCTGGCATATGTGTAATTCCATTATAGGGAAGATCATAAAGTTGGCACAGAGTCGATGAGTGAGATGTACAAACTGAAGCTCTTCTTACAGCTGACTCTCATACCTGACAGCAATTTGTATTGTACGATTTGGGGTATGCATAAGGCCTTCCACTTACATTCCAAATATTCAGTCAAGGAGTCATGTTGTTTTCCTTCACTTTTTTATGTCTAACAGAAACGAAACTTTTGGCTGTAAGATCACTCAGGAGTTAACATGTTGCTCTTATGTTCAAATGGTCACTCAAAATAAGTGCACATTATTGGGGAGAGTGAGAAGTTTTTTAGAAGGGAATGAATAGAGATAATTTTCCACTAACTTAATAGCACATACAAAAAAATGGATGGAAACACAAAATAGTCCTATTTCAACAGAGGATGAAGAGTAGGACTTACTGAATCCTAGTGAATTCATTAGTAGGACTAGTGAATCTAAACAGAGGACCACTGGGCTGGGAATAACACAAGGACAGTAGGTGAAGGACAGTGAGTAAGCCCAAAGACTACGTGTAGTGTCAGGGAGTGCTTTATCTGTAGCTAACCCCATCGCTATTGTTGGAAGATCTTAAAAATAGTTTGAACATATGCGACGGTAAAACTTGTATGAAAGTTCAATAATTTCATCGGCTCTTGGTTATATAAATGAAATCATTAATAAAGATATGAGGTTCGTCACTGTTGTTAAATTTACTTAAAATTATAGGCTACGTGCTAGATTGATGTTTTACTGGAACATTTGCTTATTAAAATGGATAGTGTAGTTTCAAGTTTGGGCTTGGACTTAGAGCATAAGGTTTAGTGGAGCAGTAGGTCATCTGAAAGAACGCTTTTGTTTTGAATGGGATACAGTTTTGATGTTGGGTTGACATGAGGTTGGACTCTGTGGTGTAAGAGGTAGAATTCTTTTAGTGGTTGCCAATAAAGAAAATTCAACTTAAATTGACTTAAACAGTAAAGGAGATGTGTTGGTCCTATAGCTGCAATCCCTGGAGCCAGGTCAGGTTTCTGGCATGGCTAAACTTGAGGCTCGGGCTCAGGGTTTTCTGTGATTGTCTCAGCTCTGTGTTTGTCATGTGTCTGCTTTAATCTCAGAGTGATCTCCTTCATGCTTATGGTAGGACTCTCAGCAGCAATTAGGGCTGCATGCTTTTCCATGCACCTTCAGGAGGAGCAAGGTGATTGGTCTCCATACTTAGTAATGACATTCTCGAGTTTTACTCCAGTTGTTCCAACTTGAGCTTGCCTCTGTCCAGAGGAAACCTTTCTTTTTCAATTGGCTTTTGCTCATTTCTGAAGCAACTACTATCATAAAATGAATGAAATTGCATTCCTTGGCTTATATCATCCAAAGTACATAGCTGTTACAGAGTGGGGAACGGGTAGTTCCTTAAAAAAAAAAAAAAGCATTCTTATGGGGTGTCTTGAGTGGCTCAGTCAATGGGGCGTCTGACTCCTGATTTTGGCTCAGGTCATGGTCTCAGGGTTGTGAGGTCAGCCCTGCATTAGGCTCTGTGCTCAGCGAGAAGTCGGCTTGACATTCTCTGCCCCTCTCCCTCTGTCCCCTCCCACTTCTAAAATAAATAAAATGTTCTTTAAACAAAAAATAAAAAGAAACCAGCAACATTCTTAGGTAGAGGCCTGGGGGAGACGGGAGATGGATCCTGTATGGTGACGTGGACTCTGTTAACTCACTAAAATGTTCAGGCTGATCGAGAGAAGTGGAATAACTCTAGGCGTTTGTGTCAAATGGATGTGCTTTCTGGCCTCATTTATGTCACATACTAGTGTGTAAACTTGATAGGTTTTATGACTATTGAACCTCAGTTTTTCTATTTATAAAAAAGACATAATCTGCATTTCCTTGACTCTGGGAATGTACTAACGCTAATGCTTGACATTGAGATTTGTTCTAGAAATTAGAAAATATGGTATATGATAGGCAAGAAAAGAATCCATCGTTATCTGGAGCTTGGTTAGTTATTTTAGTGGAAGTTTATCTTGGTTTTAGTCTTAAATTTTTCCCAAACTAGGCATAAGTCCTTGGGTAAATCTGTGTTTTTACTAAAATGAGTAACATGGATTAGATAATCTCTACTGTCTCTGGCCCCAATTTTTTATAGCTGTGAATGCTGGCACTGATCCACGTTCCTAGAACTAATGTGAAATTTAAGCATCCTCTGAGATTTCAGGGGCAAATGGCTGAGTGATTGGGTGAATGGCCTTTTCCTTCTAAATTATGCTCAATGTTGGCCCACAGACCTGTGAAAGCCAAATCACCTCTGTTAGGTTTACAGTATTGCTGGCATCAAGCAGCTCACCTTTTAACAAACCAATGTGGAAAACTTCCAGTGCATCTGCTGCTCTAATTTATACATTAGAGGATAGGGCTGACCGGAAAGGCCATGGAAATGACTAAATTTATTCCCATTTGTTCAATTACAGTGTCTCTTTCAGAAAAGTAGATTTGTTGTTGAAGATTTTGAGTATTCACTCTCTTTGCTGGAAGAGGCATATGTTGGTCATAAAACTAGCAAAATGAAAGTGGTTAACATTTTGAAGACATCCATAAATTATAGTCTAAACTTTTTTTTTTTTTTTTTAGAGAAATGGAAGTTGAAAAGCTATGTATCAGAGACTGTTCTAAGGAGTCTGCTTTTCTGTTCATCACCAAACGTGGAGTGGATAGAGGAAAGAGTTGTGTACTTTTCCTAATCCTTTTCCTTATTTCATTCTGCTTGGGATGGATGATCGTCTTCTGGCTATAAATGAGATCATTCATTTTTCCTTTTTCTTTTTCCTCTTTATACTGAGTCCTGTTCTCCAACTAAACCTGTAGTAAGTTAGATATTTTGGGAATGGAATTAATATTTTCAGGCAGTCTCTTGGTAAGTGTAAACAAGCAGCATTTTATTAAAGATTATCTAGGATACAGCTTTGTGAAGCTATGACCCACATAGCTTCTGAAGAGTTAATTGTTTTGGAAAGAAAGAGGGAAAGAAAATCTTCGCTCAAAATGACTATATCAGGCCTGTGCTCTACATTTTTGCATACATTAATGCATTTTATAGAAATACTATGTGTGTAATTGTTACTGATTCTGTCTGAAGAAATGTTTCAGATGGGATAATTAAATTCATGGCCAATAAGTCAAAAACTGTAATTATAAATATGCATATTCGGCTACAAAGCTGATTATCTTCCTTGTTAATGCACTGTGATAATCTGGATTTTAATTTTATAAAATTCTTTGTTGATCATTATAGCAACACTTACTGAGTATTTACTCTGTCAAGCATTATGCATTATTACTTTTACATGCATTATTTTATTTACTTCTTATAACAAGCCCTCATATTACTATATTTATTTTGACGGTGGAGAAACGGGTCTGGCAAGAATTGTGTTTCCTATTTACCAGTGTGTGTGTGTGTATATATATATACATATTATATATATATCCTAAATGAAAATCAGATCATGTCACTCTCCTGAATAAAGTATTTCCATTGCTTCCTCTTCCTGCAGGACATTGTGTGGCCTGACCCTGGTGACTCTCTAGCCCCATCTGGCCTCTCTTTTCTACTGTTCTTTGCATTGCAGCTATCCTTATCTTAACTGAGGATTCCTCTGCCAAGAATGTTCTCCTCATCACTTGATTCACCATTTTACCAGGTTAACTCCTATTCATTCTTCAATTCTCATAACATTGGTTACAGTAATCTTCTAGGTCCTACATGGGATTAGGATCATCTACTTTAATGGCATTATTCACATTATATAACTGTATATTTTTGTTATTTTTTGTTATTTTGTAAGATCCATGAAGACCAGGTGCTATACTTGTTTTTATCATTCCTAGTACCAAATATATTTTCTGTCACTTGGTGGGCATGTATGTTGAATAAATGTTTGTTGAATGAGTGAAGAGAAAACATCTTTGCAGAAGGAGAATATATGAATTATTATATATATATATATATTTTTTTTCTTTTTCCTAAGTTCAGTGATAATATGCCATTTGAGCTACCTCGGTTAAGGCCATGTCCCAATTGAGAGGAAGAGATGGTTCTTTGGAAAAACTATAGAACTTGATGTTATGACATTGGCTGTTCACTTGTAAAGCCTACAACTATGTGTAAGAAAGGAAATGGAAGAAGAATACATTGGTAACATGAGATTAGAGAAGGTACTTTAAAATGATGATAACGTGAGAAAAGTTCAGCCATTAGATAAAATAAATAGATGTTGGTATAGGTTGCTCTGCATTCACCCTCAAATCCCTGGGAGAAGATGACTGACCTCTTTGGGTCATGGGGAGTGAGAAAAGAGATTATTAGCTTGCATCATGCCATGGTTACCTGGGAAGCTGTGTGGCAGAAAAAGACTTGTACCCCTGTAGGTGGAGAGAGTAGAGTAGAAATGACTGTGTGGAATAGGTGGGCAGATGGGCCCAGCCCTGGAACACCCTACTGGAGGACAAAGAACACTTACATATGTTTTCATGTGCCCAGGGAGGCATGGATATAATTGATGCTGAGAGCTGGTGGTCTGAAGAAGGCTCACAGGTAAGGCCCATGGACACAGGCATAGATAGATACATGGATTGCGTAAGCTGGAGCCCAGGTGGTGGGCAGACCAGCCTCTGTGGATTCTTGCATGGGTGAGTGCAGACATGTAAATGCTAGATGTGGATATGAGTACTGCCATGATAGTGCAATTGAACATACCATGATGGAGTGATCACATGTCTCAGCGATGCCAGGACAGAACACAACTAGGAAGTACATATACCCCTGCTGGCCCCCACAGCACCCCCAGGAAAGGCAGGAGAAGGAAGATCTCAAGCGTGGCTGCCTTTAAACCTCAAGTAATAGAACAGATTTATCTCGATGTGACTAGAGAAAGGGGAAATGAGGGCTGACGAAGAAATTAAGTTGGATAATGGGGAAAAAAAACAACAACAGAATTTTGCACACCCAAGCTTGTAGTTTGTGAGAAATTGTATCTCCTGAAACTCCATCGTGTTTTTCTTTTTCAGGCATATTTTACAATAATCAAATGGCCGTGCACTTTAGGCTGTGTGAAATCAATGTGGCTAAAACCTACTCTGGCCTTCTTGAAATCCCAAAGGATTTTGCTTTTGGTTCCCTGAATCACTTAATCATGTGGTGGAGATTGTCTTCTTCCATTATACCAATAAGACAATGGGAACTGCATAATTCATGTGAAGCAAGTTATTCAGCCCCCAAAAGTAAATTGCTCACAGTAAAGGAGAAACACTGCTTTTTATTATTTTTCCATATAACCTGGTATTATTGCATTGGAGATAAACGGCCTCAAATTCCAATTTACCAAACCAGAATACTCTAATAAAAGCAAGATCTGACAGGTGGCCAGATTTAGCCTTTTCATTACTTTGAATCACTAGCAAATTGAAAAATTTTCTAATATAGTAATATTTTCATTTCACATTCTGTTCTGAACCTGTGACTGGGGAAAAGTACAAGACCTCTAGATCTAATTTTGCCATTTGGAATGTTGTCCATTTTGTTGTTTATCAGGTTTTTTTTTAATGTTTTCTCAAAACATGAATGACCTTTTAAGAGCACATTCTGAATTTCTGATATTTTTTTGAATGTTCTTTGAACACATCTCTACTTCTTCAAGGAGTATTTCTGGGGTTTGGCAAGATAGCCCTTTTATTTTTCATGTCAGAAAAGAATTGTTTGATTTTCTTTCATTTAATTACTTATCAATTTTGTGTAATAAGTCCATATTTTGCCTCTGAACAAATCTCCCATCTGAGCCTTTCAAACTTTGGTGATATCTACTCCATTTTTATTTTCAGTTGCTTATATCAGAAAGCTTGAGTCATCCCTGGCTCTTGTCTTCTTCTCATCCTTCATATGCCTGGCCATACACTTCATATAATTAGTCAAAAGACTCTGGTGGCTTAAATTTCTTTCTTTTCTTTTTTCTTTTCTTTTCTTTTCTTTTTTTTCTTTTCTTTTCTTTTCTTTTCTTTTCTTTTCTTTTCTTTTCTTTTCTTTTCTTTTCTTTCTTTTCTTTTCTTTTCTCTTTTCTTTTCTTTCTTTCTTTCTTTCTTTCTTTCTTTCTTTCTTTCTTTCTTTCTTTCTTTTCTTTCTTTCTTTCTTTCTTTCTTTCTTTTTTCTTTCTTTCTTTCTTTCTTTCTTTCTTTCTTTCTTTCTTTCTTTCTTTCTTTCTTTCTTTCTTTCTTCTTTCTTTTTTTTTTTTAATTTCAAAATAGATCTAGAGTGTGACCTCTCTTCATCACCTCTACTGTTACTACCCTGGTAGCATCATCTCTCACCAGACTTACAGTCTCTTTTTCCTGCTGCTACTCTTCCATTTCCTTTGGTCTATTCTCATCACAGTAGTTGGAGTGATCTTTTTAGAACAAGTCTGATCATTTCATTCCTCTGTCCAGGTCTCCAGTGTCTGCCTGATTCACTCAAAACATCTTTACACACACACACACACACACACACACAAACAGAGAGAGAGAGAGAGAGAGAGAGAGAGAGCGCTTTATAGTGAAGCTAGAAGACCCTACATGACCTAGGAGATTTGTGGGTGGGGAGGCCAGGAGAAGAAGGGTACCATCATTGCAATGATATCCTGAGAAATATGGGAAGTGAAATGGAGAGGGAGAGATGCAGGGGAAAGTCAGATTTCAACTAGGACAGGTTGAAAGGAACTGGACACGTGTCCTTCCATGGAATAGCGAATAATGTCAATGTGATGGAGCATGCAAATCAAGAGCTACTCCTGAAAGAAGGTGCTGTTTTTCTGCTCAAATTAAAAAGTTTAATTAAATTTGAGTTTAATCATGGAAGAATTCAAGGTTTATGCTGGCATGTTGAATATAGATCATGTAGTAAGCCAGAGGATTAAAATTCTTCAGAGGTGATCCTTTATTTCCTTTTGAGTCCAAACAGAGCATGACATTTCACTGAATAATGATCTTCTATTTAGGTTGCAGAAGATATCTTTAGGGGCTTTATGGAGCATATTTAATTTCTGTCCCTTTTATTATCCAGACACTCAACTGGATTACGTACAGGACACACATCTGATTATACAAAATCAGTCTATGACCTCAGTACTGTGGGAAAGGCCACCTTATTGGTAGATGTAATTAACTTCAAAGGGATATTTTTGTATTAAGACTCTTGGGGGAAAACATACCAATTTTTTTTTTTAAGTATATTCTAGCTATAAGTAGGCTAAGTAGATTACACTGGACATTTTTAGTAGTACATTGGTATTTGGGAAAACTGATTTTTTTCTTTCTATGTTTTAACGCTTCTTTTGTGCATTAAAGAAATTTTTTTTCTTTTTAATTTCCTCATCAGAAACCTGTTTTGTATGGAAGCTAATCAATCCATGAATTTTCCATAAAGTATGGCAACAAGTTATTTAAAATGTGTTGAGTTCATAATGTCCAGTGGCCACAGATAACTTTACTTTAAAATCAATTAAATGTTTCAGTTAATAATGATCTAATCTACTTTACAAATTGTTACATTGGCATTTCATATATACCAATAAATCAAAAAATATATTTAATATCTGTAGTCTCAATGGCTAATCTAAATAACTATATAGGAAAGGTTGTGATATGTTGTTTCATATAACCCTTCTGTTTGTGAACAACTAGTGTGATTTTAAAATACTGAAAACTATTAATTTCAAAACCCTTTACTTTGAAAAAATTTGATCTCAACTGTTTAGAACCAAGTTATATATCCAGGCATTCATTGAACATAGATTTTCCAACTTTATAGACATATTTCAGAAAGAAAAATACTATTTTTAGAGTACATTTCCTTCTATAAAAAATAGCCCAAACAGGTAAAATAATGAGTGAATAATGAAAAGCTATGGAATGTATTTTCGGGTCCTAAAAACAGAGACTGACAATAAAATAATTAGATCAATGAGAATAAGTGTCCTGGTAAATAAAAATCAGTCACAGTAGCGCATATACTTTATGGGTTGGGTAATAATATTAAGATAGTTATAATGATACAGCCAGGCTGTGTCATGTTACCAGATGCCTAGGTATAAACTCGGTTAGCTGGGGTTAGAGGTGCAGTATATGAAACTTCTGGATCATGCAGTGATTAAACTGGAACTTTGGTCCTCTTCACATAATATTCAAATCCATAAATTTCATAAGCAGCCAAATGTTATTACAGCCCCTCCTCCCTGAAATAATATGTTTCTGTGTTTGGAATTATGGCACATCGAGAGCTAGTGGTGAATTATAGTACTAATTGACCTAAGTAAAATTAACTTCTCTCTAGGGTTCTAATTACAGACCATGAAACACATGCAGAACCCCTCCTCTAGTCTTGTAAAAGCATTAGTAACTAATCACTGAGGTGATGCTCAGATTGTTTAACATGCCAAGTCTCTCATTTCCCAGCCTACTTATTATTAGGTAGGGTTATTTGACTCATTTTGGACATTAGACTGTAGATGGCATGTCTATCACCTAGGCACCAAATTAGAGAAGAGTAATATCCAAAGCACCAGTCCTCTCTCTAGGCACAGGTCTGAGGAGGCTGTATGATCCAGGTGGTGTAATTATGGTTTTCTGGGATCTGTGTCAGCCAGAGTCCCCTGTCATACAACCCCTTCTACTCTGCACTTGGATATTAGGATCTATCCTAATGTAAATAAAGTTTACAATAATAACAAGTGCTGGTAAATGTTAATTAGTAAAAACACATACATTCTTAATTACTTGGCAAACTTAAATCACCAGTTCATAGGGAACAGTTTAGGCAAAAAGCATAGAGCCACAAAGTGTCCTGAGTTCTAGAGGAATTGCCCCTTGACTAGATTGACCACACAGCATATACACTGTGATGAAAGGTGAAGTAATTAATGAGGTCACAGGGGGTAACCACAGATCCTGTCACACTTGAAGCTTTTGATTCCGTCCTGTAACATCTGAGGTAAGGGTCGGGGTAACTGAGAGGTATGATCATCAGTTAATGGTTACTTGGTTGGATTACATATGCTTCTCTTTGTGATAAAGTCAAGGGAACCTACATCATCCAAACTCTTACTGAAAGCTAACCAGGTGGGAAAGAACCTTAAAATCTTAAGCACCCATTCATTAGTCATGACCAAGGTCCATAAATACTATTCAGCCAACTTTCTGCATTACCCCTGGCTATCCAGTACAGTAGCTAATGACTTCCATGGGGTATAAGGTTGAATGTTCACACAAGTAGGTATTCTTTTAAGAGCAATAAGGCTCAACCTGGTCTAGACTTGAGAAGTATCTAAAGGGCTATAAAACATCCAGGACACCTAAGCCACACCCAAGAGTAATTAAATTGGAATCTCTAGGAGAGGGCCCAGACATCTGCATTTTGTAAAGTTACAGATTAAAAAATCTTTATTTTTGATCTGCTCACAAAAATTGGTTTATTCCACTTTAGTAATAACCTCCTACTGGTTTATGGAGTATGTAATACATTGTCATTTCTAATGACTGTTTTCTTGCATGATTTATGATTTAAGCACCTTTTATTAATGTTATTTGAAAAGAAGAATGTAACACCTCTGGGGAAATCTTAGAAATTCCAGATCTCCTTAATGTTTCAAGGGCTGGATTAGAATTTTCCCAGGTTTTGATCCATTAATTTATTTCCTCAAGGACTTAGCTACACAAGGAAAGCGCCGTGTGGGAGCTGACATTCAGATAAAATCACTACATGTGTTTGTTTGAAGGTAATTATTGAAGTAAACACAGTTGACATTATTCCAATGTGCCAGGTGCAGGATATATATATGTACCAATGTGTGCGTCTCGGGAACAGTAATACGTCTTTGGTGTATTAAAAAGTTTGTAAAGAAAAATACTTGATATTTACATACTAGAAGAAGAATTTTTTGAAGCTTTTGCTTCTTTACGAAGTACTTACAATGCCTGAATTTGAGGCACAAGTGAATTCCATCTGTTGCACTTAAGCTGACTTCCTCTTTATTTTTTTTTTATTTTTATTTTTTTCTCTGACTTCCTCTTTATATTTGGAAAGATAAGGGTGAAATAAATTCACATACAGGTGTACATATGAATATTTATAGCTCTATAGCATGTTGGGCTGTGCACATGCTAATAAATTTTCTGCAGTAATCAGTTTCATGAGTCATTGTCCTGTGATATGTTCTTATTTGTAAACATTCTCTAAATGGAGACCACTTTCAGCGATTAGATGATGAATTGCACCCAACCTGGTTGGGTTTGAATCCCATTTAACACTACCTACTAATTGTATGATTTGGGGAAATTTACTGAATATCGTTGTCTTAATTTCTTTATCCATAAAGTTGGGGGTGATTATGGTGATACTTATTTCTTAGCACTGTTGTGAGGCATGAATGAGGGAATATATTTGAAGTGTTTATAAGAGGGCCTGACACATAGATAATGCTAAAAAATATTTTTTATTTTGAAACGGTTAAAAGTACAAGATAAGACATCATGTTCCTAATGTCTATAAATAACCTTCAGCTAAAAACCATTAAGTGAAGAAACATAAAGAGAAAGAGAGTGCATAGGTTACATCTGTGCTGAGGATACATTGACTTTATACGCACATTGATCCTGAATCTTTATGCATTTTTATGTTTTTTTTGCCTCACAGTTTTCACACTATTAAAAATCCTACCACATGTTCTCTGTTGGCTCCCGGAAACTACTTCTCTGCCTGCTTGGTCATTTCTGGACTGCTTTATTTTGCAGCTATGGTTGTTTCCAGCTGAGAATTTATGGTATTGTCTGTTGACCCTGGTTGTGTTACCTGTTTCTCCTTTACTGTAGTTACATGTGTATTCATCCCTACTAATACTGTGGGGAGGTTAGAGGGTGTATTTATTCCTTTCACAGAGGAAACTGTTCTCCATGGTTTCCAAGTACTGAGGTCTTGGATTTGTCTACACAGGTAATTGATGGAAAGAAATTCTTTTCTTTTAAAAGAAAAAGGCCTCTGCCATATATCTGCTTTGTCTTGCCTTTTCCTTAAAGTTTATCACTTTTAAAATTTACATGCCTCATTGTTTTATGGACCTACTGGTGACTAAGTATGCAGAGAGAAGGTGCCTTAAATAAGACCTTCAGATACCAAATATCCTAATTCAAGGAACCTCTAATGAAACTATGGACATCATGGCACTTGAAAAAATCTGAGGCTAAGAAAAGTAAGGCACCAGGTGTCAAGCTCTCCTGGTCACCTACTAAAGCTCTTCCACTTTAGGTCAAAGACCATTATGCTATTAGATTTTGTTCACATTTTAAAAACATCTAAATTAGTGAGCAGAGCTTTAAAATTGTGTGTTTTCTGGAATTATTAAAAATATATCTATAAGGATTTAAACTTAGGGCCAGAGTATGTAAAACAATCCAACCAGGAGATGGGTTTAAAAAATTTTGTTCTTCTAATCATAGCCATTTAATGTGTCAGCTGTAAAAAGTCATCTACTAATCTGGTCATTTGATGCTAAGAATTAGGGTAATGTTGGCAGCTTTAGCAGAATTATAAATAGGCCACATATCTGCTAATGGATATTTTATATCAGCATTGCATTTATAATTTTAGTCAATTAGAGCTCTTTTGTTACTTGCTCATAGAATGTAAAAGGAACATATCAAATATAGAGATTAATTATGGCTAAGTCAAGGTTGTTTCATTCAAACTGAATGAGAATTTCTTCTGATAGAGAAGTAATACAGCAAGTGGAGACAGTCTCTCGGTGTGATGCTTTAGAAATAGTCATCCTAGTAAAGAGAAATCATAGTTGTTTTTAGCAGGAAAATTCTGTCGTTTAAAACTTATTTTAATACTCTGTTTAAAAGAGGAATGTCAAATGGGGGCATGAAAAAGATGCTAATGTCATGGCATCTAAGACCTGATATTTTAATTTAGCTTGTATCCTCTGTATCTTATCAATTTCTGTGAACATTCTCACAAGAGTAGAGTTCTCAGATTACTCTTCATTTTATCATACCATTATTAATCCCATTTTAAATACCGCATAAATCCCAGTGTGGAAAAAGGTTGTTTCTTTATCATGCATGTGGGGCCTGAAGGAGCTGCAGAATGGTTCAAGATCTCTGCCATTTTTGCTGCCACCTCTGTTTGCTTATCATTATATTTAATTACTGTCAGCAAGTAGAAAGCGACCGTGAAACAAGTAATGTATTATTGGGGAACAGTTCTCCATGGGTCTCTCACATTTCTTCATCCTTTAAGAGGCACTGATGGCCTTTGTCCTGGATGATCTTTTAACATATATTTGTATAGTCAGCAGCTTTGGGAGATGGAGACAGTGTCTCTCCCTGGAGCAAAGGATAAGTGTTGTCATTGCCTGTTATGAATGGCTCACTAACCTCAGTGTTGCGAATACAGCCCACCATGTATGCAAAAGTCACCTAAGCCCCTTTTTATTGCACTGTTGGGATTGGAACTTGGGGAAACTGTGCAAATGCTGACATTCTGGCTACTGCTATTGCAGTGATAAGCTGTCCTTTGACCCCAGAGTCATATATCCTACCAGAAACTATGGAACTATGGCAGGCTAACTCTTTAGCTTGTAAATCAATAAAATCTCAGACCGTTCACAGTTCTTGACCATTCAAAAACTCTCTTCTTGGATCTTCTAAGATTATTCAGTTGATATTATTTTCGATTTCTCCTCCATATTCCTTAATTTGGGATTTGGGATTAGCCAGCTCTTCCCACTGAGACTGATTTACTCTTCTGAAAAATAAAAATAATTATACCTATCTTATGATGTATTTGGAGAATTAAATAATATATGTAAGAAAACTGTATAAAGCACTGTACTGCTTTTAGTAATTTCAGTTATTCATTCTGTGGCTCATATTTTTGGTTTTGTATGAGTACTTACTGACATGTTAAAAATAATTATACTCTGTCATCAGGAGACTCTAAAGTATCCTCATGAATTTAGAAAATTGGGGCAGAAATTTTGTTTTCTGGTTTCAGTTGGAAAATGGAGACTAATGTTAAGTAAATTTTGCATAGTTTCACAGGTTTTAGGAAACAATCATAATTCATGCATGGAAATCCATGGATGTTTTTGTCCCAGAAACACAATTTCCAAAAAATTTTTATAAATTAGATCATTGAATTGTAGCTATTGAAAATTCTCTAAAAACAGAAGGGGGGAAAACCCGGAAAATTTCTAAAAAAAAAAAAAAAAAAAAAACAACAACCCAAACTCCAAAGTTATTATTGCTGGGCAACTTCATATCTTCTTTTCAACATCTGCACCAAGTAATGTTCAAAATATCTGTAAATACTGAAAATTGCAAACTGAGTTGGATGGATCTGTATTACGGTTCATAAGCTAGAGTCAAATGTGGACTAAAACCCAGTTAATTAACATGTCTTTTTGAGTTTTACCTAACCCTAACTCTGCCATGATATAGCATATTTTCAGAAGTTCAGGGATGGGCTGATAGAAGATGGGACAGTAGTCTTGAGAAAAAAAAAAACAAAACCCTACAAAGATCTGGGATCCTAACTTATGTGACTTAATCCAGGAAGTCCTTTCTCATGAATTTGTCAATGCTAGGTTTATTTTCTGTAAGCAGATCATAACTGTGGACATCCTGTTAAGAACATTCAGTAGATAAGATCCTTCCTCCTAGCTAATAGCATTCCTGTATTTGCTTCAAGGTCCAGTTATCCTCTTGATAAAGAGATCAGATCATCTGCTTTCTTCTCTCTTCCCCAGGGACTTGTGATGGTAAACACTGCATTGATCTTAAACCAGGCACATTAACTCTTTTCTCTCCAACTAAAAGAAGAAAATGAGAGTCACTTTTTGGCAACTGAAATATTTATTTTTAAGACCAATCTTGATGTTGTTGCAAAAACTTTGCTAAACATTTTATACATGTAACGGCATTTCATCATGGAAATAACCCAGCAACACTGGGGTATAGTTTAACATTTACAAATGAGGAAATTGAAGGTCAAAGGAAAATGTTTCCCCAAGTTTAAGCATGTTCCATGTATCACACTGATTCTTCTCAAACCTCAGACCCAAGTATGTGTTACCCATGTATTGGGAAGTTGATCTTCTATAGAGGTGGTTGGATTTCCCCAGAGCAGTGAATGTCCTGGCAGAAAACCTTTAATTAACTTGGGGGGAGCAGGAGCTAAACCTCTAAAATTTACCACTTAGGCCATTCTTTGACCATAGAACGTACTGAAACAGAGGCTACCATTAAATACTTTAAATTCTTCCACATACCTTATTTCAGTATGCTTTTACTCACTTGAACTAACTAAAATGGCAGTTACCAAAATGTGGAACTTTAAAATCCTTAGGATCAAGAGGATGGAGAAGAGAATGACTCAGGAGTACTTAGAGAATAATAGAACTCCCCTAGTGTATTCTGACCAAAATCAAATTCAGATAGCAGACAGAAGCTGAATGAGATTCTCTTCAGGCCCAAGTGCCTTCCTTGGGTGGATGTTAAGGGCCCTTTGTTCTCAAGAATGCCTCTGTACTTACTATATTCCCTTTTCCTCTCACCTAGCACAAAAAACCCACTTTCATCAGTTTTGTGTTAGGTGTTGAGCACTTTTAGCTATTTTCGACATTTCTCATTTTTGGGACAACACAGGAGTCATGGGCCACCCAATCCTCTCTTTTCTTTACCCCTTTTTGAGGGTAGCAGGATAGTTTAGACTGTAAGAAGGAAGTTAGTAGGTATGTGTGTCTTTTGTATATTTGTGTGTAAGGAGGGGCGCTGTAGGTGAAGGATAAATAGCAGTTTACAAATTTTGAAAATCTGTGTTCTGATTGTTCAAGTATTTGAAGATATAATTTGAGGGTTCTCAAAAACAGGTACTTATTTCACCAATGGGTTGAAAGTGGTCCTACCTAGCATGCTAGGAATTTATTATTTTGACTTTCTTTTTATAAATCACTTAAACTGAACCATTAATGAAATACAATATATTTATAAATATAACATTTATACATTTAAGTAGTGCACTTATAGTGCATTTCACATAAATTATATATAACAGCTACACTTAAGTATTTAAAATGCATGTTATTTCTTGTTGTACCATAGTCTGTTCAACAGTCATTAATACAAAGCAAATAAAGTTAATAAGCTAGCAGAAATTGACATTCTAAAACCAAGAATTGTAGTTTTAGCTTGCTGTTTTTTATTGGTTGTCCAAAGGTAAATCCCCACAAATCATTTATAAGATGACTCATCCTTTGAATATAGTTATCTAAGGTGTAAAAGAAGCTTTTGAGTTATTCAATTTTTTTCTTAAACCTCCTGGGAAACCACACATGGAAAAATAACATGAATCTTATTGTAGGTAGATGTTTTATTATTGAGACTTGATGAGAAAGAGCACTGGCCTGGTTGTTCTGAGTCATAGTTCCTGCCTCATCTTTGATAGGTGCAGTGATTGAGGGGTGCCTTTGGGTAATCATTTTTGGTGTCTTGTAGGTAACTGTTCTTAACTGTGAAATGTATCCTCTCCTCTAAATATGTTTATTTCATTGGATCGCGTGGAGAAATAAATGAGGAAATGCCTGGAAATACTGTTTGCCTGCCCCTCTAATGGCTGGCTCATTTTCACCCTTCAGATCTCAACTAAGAGACATCTTCTGTGTAAGCCTGGCCCCATCTATTCTCTGCCATCCCGTCCCACCTTAGTTCGTCATTGCTTCTCATTTCCCTTCACATCACACCGTTTATCTCCTTCCTAACATTTACTAGTATCTGAAATGTGCTTGGTTATATATTTACAAACTTGATTGTTTTCTGTCTGCTTCTATAGAATGTACATTTCAGGAGGTTCAGGAATTTTGTTTCCTTCATATTCCCCAGGACTGGCATGTCTGGCATACAGCAGGAATTAAACAAATGGAAATGAGCATAAAGAAGGTATGAAATGTGAAGCAAGTGCAGGTTGGCTACTTTGATCTCATATTAAAAAGTACTTGTGTATTTTTCTTAAAACCATTTTTTCCCTATAGGCTTTATGGGTGTTGTTGTTTTTTACTCTTCTTGAAAAGATCTATAGGGTTTATCGGCTGGTGAGCTGTGGTGAAGATGCAATAAGCCTAGCTGTTGAAACAGGAGCCAACTTTGCATTTTGTGAAAGGAAAGAACATAGGAATGATCCTGTTTGGACCAGGCCCCGAGCTTGATATGGAAATCCTCTAATTACTAATGGGGTTGAACAAGAGCAGATGAAGAGATAAAGCTATGGTCGAAAGGACTTCATCTCTTGGACTGTAATGGGACACTTTAAATATCTTAGTTGTACCTGTTGTGACTTAAACCAATTAAAGGTGGTCTTTCATGGAGATCTGCTATTTTGGGAAAGCTCAAATTTACCTGAGGAAAATTTATTGTTAATAAGTTTATTCAGTACAACCACATGGGGAATATCATTTTGATGGGAGAGATAATCCTCAGCCATTTAACCAAGTAAGAATAGGAATGCCTCAATTCCTGGATCAGAATGTACATACAGAAGGACAGAGGAAAATAATCTTTTTGCTTTGGTTTCAAAGGCTGGGTGGTTGAATGCTTGCCCCAGTGAGGCACTAGAGCTTTGTGTTAAAATGTCAGGTCTGGAATCAAAGTAACCATGTCCCAGTCTTGGCTAATACTTAACTCAGTGATCTTAATTCCATGTACTTCAATGTCTTTATCCATAAAACGAAGACAATAATGACAACAGTCTTGTAGGATTGTTTTAAGGATTAAGTGATACACACACACACACACACACACGCAGATGGGTGTATTTGTGTATTTTATAAGGTTTGTGTATAAATAAACTATATGCGTGTATATATATTATATATATATAAAAACTCTGTGTGTATAGAGAGTAAGAGCAGTATCTTATTCCTGGTAGGCACTTCAGAATGGTTAGCTATTATTATAATCTTGCTCTCTTATCAGTCACCCTAAAAGGAAAATAAAGATCTGACTGCTTCTGTGGTGGCTCTGTGGTTCTGCAGCAGGGCTCTTTGAAGTATAATGTTTCTACTGTTCTCTCAGAGCTCTGGAGGAGTAAGAATTATCATAGGCCTTTGATATGATAGTGAATAAATCAAGTAAAGGGAGAGACAGTTCTGGAATCACAGGGAAAGAGAGCAGGGGTTGCTCAAGTTGCACTGTGAGGCTATAGCTTTCCATGGCAATTACTAAATATTACTAGTTTTCTCTGCTGCTGCTTCAGAGGAAAACCAGTGTTTTTGAAATGTATTCTTTTCACTAAAGACTCACGTTAAAAAAAACCTTCTCTTTTGGGAACATTAATGTGAGCAGAATATGAAAATACTGATTTATGTGTCTTGGTTCTTAAAGACTTCTGTTTTTATTGGAGATAGAGCTTGATTTTTTTACTTCAAAAATTCATATAATTTTTATATAAGTAATTTGAGTTAGCTTAGATTTGTTAACCACTAAAACCTAGAGGATGAATGTGTATGAATTTTACGTGTGTGTGTGTGTGTGTGTGTATAATCTCTCTTCTTTTTAAGTAGTTAGATAAGAGAGAACATAGCTTGGTTTAACATTTGTCTTGATAAGGCTTATGATATTTCCCCTGGCAACCCTGTAACATGAAGATCTAGACTTTATTTCAGGATATTGCTTTTTTATTGGCTTAAGTCACAAAACATGGCGATTCCTCTGCATCAACCAGTTCTCTAAGCCATCATCTGTGTATTCTATGGGAAGTGTGAAGCTGTAAGACCAAAAAAAGTTTTCTATTTTTTTTTTTTAAATTTTATTTTATTTTTTATTTATTTATGATAGTCACACAGAATGAGAGAGAGAGAGTCAGAGACACAGGCAGAGGGAGAAGCAGGCTCCACGCACCGGGAGCCCGACGTGGGATTCGATCCTGGGTCTCCAGGATCGCGCCCTGGGCCAAAGGCAGGCGCTAAACCGCTGCACCACCCAGGGATCCCCCCAAAAAAGTTTTCATATTTAAAAAATAAATAACAAAACGATAAAAGATTTGGAGAGAATATTAAAAGTTAGGGAGTCTCAAACTTAAAGTTTAATTCACATGTTCATTAAGTATTGATTAATTTCCAACCAAGCATTAGGTTGTCTCCTTGGGTGGAGATGCAAGAATAAATTAGCAAGGTACCTGTCCCTGAGGAACTCACAGTTTGGGGATGGAGGGGTGAAGGAAAAACTGGGGAACATAAAAGCACTGTGAAATATTTTTGAGTGATTCGCATTATTTCTCAGCATAGTCCTTGTGGGTAGCCAGGTTTATCTAAGAGTTGGCCATATGATCCCTAGACAAATAAATATTATTGGCATCTTGTTTGCCATAGTTGTTGTCAGCAATATCTGCAGCTCTATATTTTGCTTTAAAATTTTATGTCTGTTGTTTTTATTTGGGACTTTTTTCCCCCTCTATCATCTTGAGTTATTACTGGGCTTGTGCTTGCAGAATACATGCCCATATTCTCGTCCAAGATGCTCCAAGCTGTCTGGAGGTGACCTATGATCAGAAGCTGAATTGGGAGCTATTCCTGCTCTCCAGCCAGAATTTGGTTGTTTCAGTTAAGCCTCTAATAGATTTTCCTTTAGATCAGTTACAAACCACAAATGTCTTTTCTGAAGTTGATACATCTAGTGGGAACTCTATTGATGTAACAAAACTTTTAAGTAATTTTTTTCCCCAAATTATTTGACTTGTTACATTCACCAAGTACAGATTACTTCATTCTATTTGTCCATTTTTGTTTATTCTTTTCAATTAAGCGTTTTTTAATGTCCCTGTTATAGAGCCTTATTATTATTGACTCCACAAGTTTAACTGTTAGAGAATTATAACATGTTTTAATATGTAGGACAGCAGTTAACTTTTTTTTCAAAAATTTTAAATCCTTCCTCTTTTTAAAAAAAGATTTATTCACTTGAGAGACAGAAAGTGAGAGTGAGAGCATGAGTGCGCAAGAGCAAGCAAGCACAGGGCAAGAGAGAGAGAAGCAGACTCCCTACTGAGCAGGGAGCCTGACATGGGGCTCCATCCCAGGACCCAGAGATCATGACCTGAGCCCAAGGCAGATGCTTAACCATCTGAGCCACTCAGGCCCCAATTCTTGCCCTTTTACTTTTTCAGATAAATTTTAGAACATTTCGTCTATTTATTTATTTGTTATTTATTATTTATTTATTTATTTTTTACATTTTGTTAATTAAAAAAATACCTATTGGAATTGCATTAATTTTATAAGTTAATATGAAAATTACTGCAACTAGCAGTATTTAAGTTCGGGGAAGCAATTTATATCTCTTAACTAAAGTTTGTTTTCTTCAAATAGGGCTTCACCTAACTAAGCAGGGCTCTGAGGTACTGGGAATGTACTAGAATTATCAACACTTTGGACTCAGGGAGTCCACTTTATCATTTCAGCTGTTAATCACAATAAAATTTAATTTTGGGAAATAATTTCATAGAAAGCATCTTATTTGATCTTCTCATTTATTGTAAATTAGTCTTATAATTGCCACTTTTCCATATTGCCTCTGCCCACAATACTCCTTTGTCCTCATTGATGTATTTTAAAATCCTATATATCCATCAAAGTCACCTAAAAGGTGACCTCTTCCCCAGGGCATTTTTTTCCTTCAGTTTTATGATATCTAATTGACATACACCATTGTATTTAAGATGTATACCATTGCAATTTGATGTATATATGTATATTGCAACATGATCACCCTGATAAACTCTGAGTTAGATCATTTCTTGACCTCCCCAACTCAAAGAAGTACTCTTTTCTCCCAAATGCTTTTATCTGTGTCTCTTATAGGGCATGTATAATTTGCATTTTATTGTGTCTGTCTGAGTTCTGAATCACTATAGCACCCAGCATAGGGCTTGGTGCACAGAGGGCACTCAAGTGGCCATTTCATTACTCATTGTCTATGTGCCTGGCCGTCCAGCTGCATGGCTTTGAGGCTGGAGAAGCTGTGGTGCAGGCTTGGCTCTCTGCATGGCTGACACCCCAGTATATCCACTTACTCATGAAACCCACATTTTAGGCTTAGGATACCTTCCTCATAATCAATTTTATTCCATGCGGTGTGTTCCACCCTTATGTTGAAATAAACATGTGATGGTGGGGAGTCCCTCCCTGAGAGAATATTAGAATTGTTATAGAAGCAAAATAATCATTACTTCTCATTTCCCATCCCTCTTCTCTTTTCCTTTTTTTCTTGCTGCTGTGCTAGGTTTTCTATATTTTTATAGACGTGCTTTGTGAAGTCCAGATCTGTTTATTTATAGCTACATTTTTATCACTTTAAGAGGATTAAAAGAGATCTGGGACTCCAATATGTTTCCTTAAAAAGACAGTAATGGAAAGTTTTGTATTAAGTACAACCAACATCTTAAACACTCAACAGAGGATGCATATGCATCTGCTCATGGACATATCTATAAACTTAGAAGTCCTGTGACTTTCCAATGAAGACTTAGACTTTGATGGGGGTAAACAGATAGGTGTGATACAAAGCGCCATTGGTTATAGTCAACAGTACCAATTTCTTAGGGTTTTTATTAATCAGAATAAAACATTTTTGCATCCTTAAACAGAACCATAATCAAGCATTGAAATATTTATTGTATTAACGTCCCCACCTTCCATGAAACTTGAAAAGAAAGGAACATTTCTCATTTGTAAGAAAATATAGAGGGAAAATCACTGCAGTTCTGAATTTCTAAGCATAATGAAATAACAAAAATAAATGGAGTCCTTACCCTGGGGAGGTGTGTGTGGTGGTGGTGGTGGTGGTGGGGGGGGGGCTTCATGTTGCTGTTTTATGTTCCAATTTATTTTGTATTCTACTATAACCTTCGATCAACACCAGTTCCTTTCCTCTCCAAACAAAAAGAGGTCAACATAAACATGCCTGTCAAGGATCCAACAGAACAGATTTATTGTGCAAGTTAGATTTTGTTGGAGTGTTCTCTCCTTACATTTTGCCTCAGGTGCTGGATATATTTTTTTTCTTTCTCGATATATATTTTCCTTTCCTGAAAGAATGCAAACATAAAACACACAGGTTATTCCAGGAACTTTGAGATATGAAATACTAGCTAAAAAAAAGATGGGATTATTCTTTTCTGCTAGGAGATCTATAGTGATAATGGAAACAACATGTTAAAAGTAAGACATTGAGAGCTTAATGGAGATCTTTAAAAAATAGGACTTTTTTTGCATGTTCCTTTTGTGAAAACTTTTATTTTTTTTTCAAATGGGACTGGGCCTGTGCATTAGAAGTCACATGAAAGTTGAAGCATTTTTATAAACAGGTCAAGAGAAAATACCACTACTCTTTCCTTTTTATCTTTGGAAAAATTTATCACCTAGATGATTCAGGTTAATTATTTTTTCTGACCTTCATCTTCCAGGAAATGACTTTAATTATCTAGTTAACCTTGCATGTATAACAACATTTAAGTAAGGCACATGACAAGAAGAATATATATGTTTTTGAAGTATAAATTCAGTTGTTTATTGACATGTCATGAAAAACGCAAGGATGAATGATTTCTCAATTAGGTTTCTATGAACTGAGGCCTATTGCTGAATTTACACCATAGATATCAAATGACCAAAAGATTATGTGAGGACTGGTCAAGTGTATCCTGATTCAGAACTGTCCCCCTTACCTCAGGATTGAGCTTTGAGCTGTATCAGCTTTCTAGGGCTGTAACAATGTACCACAGATATGGTGGCTTAAAACAACAAATGAATTTTCTCATGGTTCTGTGAAGCTAGATGTTTGAAATCAATCCTCACAGAGCCATTCTCCCTTTGAGACTGCGGGTAGAAACCTTCCTTGGCTCTCCTTCCTAACTTCTGCTGGTGGTTGTCAGTTCTTGGGTTAAGTTGGATCACTCTGGTCTCTGTCATTCTCATTGTCTTCTCTTCAGGCATGTCTTCAGGTGGCCATTTCCTGCTAAGGGCACTGGCCATAAGAGCTAATCCTAATCTGGTGATCTTAATTATATCTGCAATAATCCTGTTTCCAAATAAGATCTCATTCTGAGATACTGGAAGTCAGAGCTTCAACATATCTTTTTGGGAGATACCGTTCAATCCAAAAGAAGTATCCCCTTTTGTATTATCAGGATGTTTGCTCTGCCCACCACTGAATTCAACAAAGGCCTCCATAGTGCCTAGTGAACATTTTCATGTGTCAGTAATACCTTCCTCCTGATTGGCATTGCCACTGCTGATTACCTACCAACTTGAAATTCCCCCCACCCTTGGCTGCTTGGGGCTGTTCCTGCTATGCAGAACTGGTAATTGTCTAAATTATCAGAAATGCTGGGCTGTCAAAATGACTCATTACCTCCTACCACTATAGCTGTGTCAAAGCTTATCTGATAAAACAAACCTGTATCACTTTTTACTTCCCCATTTTGGTATTCTTGTGGTCTTATCTGTATTCTCCAGGATCTGGTTATTTTTCTTTTTGAGTACACTTTCCTGGGGTGGCTTTATCCATCTGTATGCCTTCAACTACTTGTGTATGCTTGTAATTGGCTCATTCATATGTCCAAGATTTTATATCTCAGCTGCCTACTGGAAACTTGCATGTGGAAGTACCCCAGGTATTTTAAGTGTCTCTTCTCTCAGACCAAACATGTATTTCCCTCAGAAGCAGGAATTGAAGTATCATTCTAGAATCTTTCTTTACCTTGTCCATATTCAGTTGGTCATTAAGTTTCATTATTCAGCTTTTAAAAAAGATTTTATTTATTTATTCATTAGAGAGAGAGAGAGAGATGGAGACATAGGCAGAGGGAGAAGAAAGTTCCCTGAGCAGAGCCTGATGTGGGACTCAATCACAGGACCTAGGATCACAACCTGAGCCAAAGGCAGACGCTCAACCACTGAGCCACCCAGGTGCCCCTCATTATTCAGCTTTTTAAACAACTCTTGTCTGAACTTCCTGACCATCCCAGTTATTGCCCAGCTTTAGGGCTTGTCTCTTTACCGGACTGCTGCTTTTTCTGCAAGTCCTTCTATTTGCCAACATGTTCTGCTTTAATCAGTCCTCTCTGCATGATACCTAGGGTGATTTTAAAAGTGTTTCTGAGCACCTTTCTTTCTTGCTTAAAATTCATCACCAGCATAGCTTAATGATGCATTTTTAGCTTTTTAATTCAGTTTTGGAACCTGTGTGTAGCTCTCTGGCTGTGTCTCCTGCATTGCTCCAACCGTGCTGACCTATGTGCTGTTCCCTGGATACAGTATGCTCTTTCATGCCCTTATACCTATGCTCTTGAAATTAGCTCTGCTAGGAATAAACTCCCACTGTGTTTTATTCTGCTAACATGAATCTGTTAAAATTCTTTTTAAGTGGCATCTTCTTAAGGGAATTGTCGTAACTTAGAGACCTCTAGACTATGTTACAATCGAACATTTTTTTGAAGGTCTGGATTACTTGAATTTAACTTAATTTTGATTTTTATCAATCAACATAGAGATTTGATTCCCCTTCTGACCATTGCACAATTAATTGGAAAAATTAGTTGCACGCTTAGAGCTCTCCTGTCCCACTATTATTATTTAATTATTTTGAAACTAAAGCACGTGTGGAGGTAGATTAAAGCAGTCCTAGGGTTAAGTCAGACTGATGACACTTTAGCCAGCATCTCTACTCAGTAGCTATTAAAGCTCTTTGACCTCAGAAATTATTACTCTGAGACAGTTTCATCTCAAATGGAAAAGTAATGTACTGAATGGTAAACAATGGAGTTGATATAGGCTGTCTCAGAACTGAACTGAAAATCACCTAATCAATCACAAATTTTGGCTGTCATAACGACTGAATTACCTGGGTGAACTACAGTGTGATGAAAAAGAACCTAGTTATATGGACTGTCTGACCTCTGTGTCATCAATTGTACAACAATCTGATTGATTACTCTGTGACTGGCCTAAACTATCTGGAAAATGATCAATATGCTGTCATGTTTAATCCTGTCCATATTATAATGCAGGCTATTGCTAAGACTGCATTATATTCAATTCTCCGTCACTGGTGAGCAAGGTCACCGTAATTGGTGATACATGAAGCCTTTTCTCATCATGTGGATAGGGGAATTCAGATTTGAACCGTGCCTTAAAAGATGAATCATTTAATTTAATCAGAGTATTTGCAGTTAAGTGGTAGTACTTCTCTCAAGTAGCACTTGAAAAACCTGGTCTTATCCTTTCAGCATCTCCCTTGCTGACTTTTATCATGATTTTGAAAATATCAGATGTTTTGTCACCTGCGTAAGTGTGACTTTTTCTTCTATTTTCTCCTTGTATTACATTATAGGGAATGTGTTAATTTTTTAAAAAAAATTCCTACAACTAGACAGTAGGTGACATAATGAGAACCATGTAGTACATGAATTGCAAGCTGAGCTACAGAATCTCTAAATAATCATTAGTTTACTGATAATGAATAATGACTATAAATACTTGTAATAAAGTCTTAGTCTTTTGATTTCTCTAAGTATATGCTTGCATATTTACTTTATCAGTGGGAGTCCACATCGGACACAAGCTAAGAAAAAGGCTAATATGTAGGTGCCAGATTACTAGAACTAATTTACTCTTATGGATTGTGAATGCAATATTGGGATTCACTGAAAATTCGTATAATCTTGAAGAGAGGATTTCTTGCAAAGTTTGTTAAAAGTAGCAATTCCTTTCAAAAACTGTGGTTGGTATTTATAATGATTAAGGCATACTGGTGTTTTATCTCCCAGAATCTTCAATTTGCTATTCTAACTATCAATTGTACTATCAGAATACTTGAAAAGTGATCTTATAGAGATAGAATTAAGAATAATTCTGGTCATCCTAGATTGAAAAAAAAAAAAAGCCTACAGAATAAAGTGCAATTTTTCTTTTTAAAACTTAGTATATATAGAAACCAAAAGTTGAAGTGTATATGAAGTAATGGGGTATGGTCAAAATAAAGTTAACTTGAATTATAACAATTAAGGAGGCAGTTCTGAAAAAATTATGAAACAACTTGAAATCACTTAAATTTTAGGGTTTAAGAAACTTACAGGTTATTCTTTTTTTAAAATCTGACCCTTAATGACTACCTTTTAAGATAATGTCAGTGACCCCTTAGAACCCAATTCAAATTCAGTTATATTTTTGTGTTTTCCCTTTTTAAAATTTTTTTTTTAATTTTTGTGTTTTTCCATCTCAACATGAATTATTGCTTAAGGATTCCGATTCCTTGGGCTAACTATCATGTCTTTAAATTATTACATAATTTTGTAGGTTTTAGTTTATTAGAAACACATGAATTAAGGAATCTATTTAGTATGTAAATAGAAGGAACAAAAGCCCTCACAGATAGTATACTTTCTTGTTTTATATTACTTTAAAGTCTGGCATGTTGTCTTTGATGTATATCCAAGAAAAATTCATCTACATATACATCCAAAAAATTGGTGTAAGAGTAAACATAAGTTCATTTTTCATGTCAGCCTTAAACTGAACATGACCCGAGTGTCCTTCAAAAATAGATCAGTAAATTGTCATGAGTTGATATAATGGGATTCACCACACAGTGAAAATGAACAAAGTAAAGCTACAAGCAACTATATGGATGAATATCACACATAAACTTTTGAATGAAAGAAGCCTGGCAAAATAAGATATGCCACATACTTCAATTTATATAAAACTCCAACTGTAGTTAAGTGTTAGAAGTCACCATATAGGTCCCTTTGGGGAGGAGGGAAAGGGGTAATGATTGGGAGAGTACACAAAGAAGGCTTATGAGGGCATTCTTTCTTGATCTGCATGGTTATTACATAGATTTATTTATAATTCCTGAGCGACTTATAAACTTTTCTGTAACCATATTCAACAAAATATTTCTTAATATAGGAATTATTTTCTAAAAAAGATGCTTGAAAACCATCACTCTAATCTGCAAAAAAAAAAAGCAGGATTTTTTTTTTACTTTAAAAAAGTTTAATTCTAGTAAAGTTAAGATACAGTATTGTGTTAATTTCAGATGTACAATATAATGATTGACCAATTCTATACATTATTCAGTGCTCATCATGATAAGTGTACTCTTAGTCCCCTTTACCTATTTCACCCATCCTCACCTCTGGCAAGCAATTAGTTTGTTCCTTAGGGCTAAGGGTCTGTTTCTTGGCCTGTCTTTTTTCCCCCTTAGTTCATTTGTTTTGTTTCTTAAATTCCACATATCTGTGAAATCATATAATATTTGTTTTTCTCTGAGTTATTTTGCTTAGCATTATACTTTTCAGCTCTATCCATGTAGTTGCAAATGGAAAGATTTCATTCTTTTTCATGACTAATAACCAATTGTGTGTACGTGTGCACATATATATATTTTTAATACACACGCCACTTTTTTATCCATTCATCTATTGATGAACACTTGGGTGGTTTCCACAGTTTGGTGGTAGCAAATAATGTTGCAATAAACATAGGAGTGCATATATCTCTTCCAATTAGTGTTTTTGTATTTGTTAGGTATATCTCAGTAGTGCAATTCCTAGATTACTTGGTAATTTTATTTTTAATTTTGGGGGAAACCTCCAAACTGTCTTCCATGGTGCCTACACCAGTGTGCATTCCCATCAGCAGTGCAAGAGGGTTCCTTTTTTCTTCACATCTTCACCAACACTTGTTTCTTATGTTTTGGATTTTAGCTATTTGACAGGTGTGAGGTGATATCTCATTGTGGTTTTGATTTGTATTTCCCTGATGATGAGTGATGTTGAACTTCGTTTCATGTGTCTTTTGGCCACCTAGATGTCTTTGGAATAATGTCTGTTCATGTCTTCTGCCCATTTTTAATTAGATTATTATTATTACTTTTTTTGGTTTGAGTTATAGACAGTTTTTATATATTTAGATTTTTAAAGATTTTATGTATTTATATAAGAGCATGGGCAGGGGAAGGAGAAGAAGGAGAAGCAGACTCCCTACTGAATGGAGAGCCAGATGTGGAGCTTGAACCCAGGACCCTGATATCATGATCTGAGCTGAAGTCAGATACTTAACTGGCTGATCCATCTTGGTGACCTCTTTATGTATTTTGGATACTAACTCTCAGTTACCTCATTTGTGAATATCTTCTCTCATTCAATAGGTTGTCTTTTTGTTTCATCGGTTGTTTTCCTTCATTGTGCAGAACCATTTTATTTTGATATAGTCCCAATAGTTTATTCTCGTTTTTGTTTTCCTTACGTCTAGAGACATATCTAGAAATATACTGCTATGACTAGTGTCAGAGGAATTACTGCTTACGCTCTTATCTAGGATTTTTATGGTTTCACATCTCACAAATATGTCTTTAATCCATTTTGAGTTAATTTTTTGTATGTTGTAAAAGGAAGTTGCCCAGTTTCATTCTTTTGCATGTAGCTGTCTAGGTTTCCCAACACCACTTGTTGAAGAGATTGTCTTTTTTTCATTGCATATTCTCGCCTTCTTTATCAAAGATTAATTGATCGTATAATGGTGGGTTTATTTCTGGACCCTATTTTGTTCCATTGATCCATGTCTATTTTTGTGTCGGTATCATACTGTTCTGGTTACTACAGCTTTGTAGTATATCTTGATATCTGGGATTGTGATCCCTCCATATTTGTTCTTTTTCAAGATTGCTTTGGCTATTGAGGTTTTCTCTGGTTTCATGCAAATTTTAAGATTATTCTAGTTCTGTCAAAAATGTTTGTATTTTGATAGGGATTGCATTCAACCTGTAGATTTCTTTGGGTGGTATGGACATTTTAACAACATTAATTATTACTCAAGAGTATGGATATCATTTGTTGGTGTTGTCTTTCATTAATATTTTATAGTTTTCAGAGTACAGGAACTTGACTTCCTTGTTTATTTCTAGGCATTTTAGTTTTGGTGCAATGTAAATGAGATTGTTGGTTTCTTTCTCCTACTTTATTATTAGTATGTAGAAATGCAGTGGATTTCTGTATATCAATTTTGTGTCCTTCAACTTTACTGAGTTGATTTATCAGTTCCAGTAGTTCTTTTGCTGGAGTCCTTAGGGTTTTCTATATGGAATATCATGTTATCTGCAAATAGTGAAAGTTTTTCTTCTTCCTTTTTTTTTTTAAAGATTTTAAAAATTTATTCATGAGAGACACAGAGAGAGAAGAGGCAGAGACACAGGCAGAGGGAGAAGCAGGGTCCATACAGGGACCCCCATGTGGGACTTGATCCTGGGACCTGGGACTCCAGGATCACACCCTGAGTTGAAGGCAGACACTTAACTGCTGAGCCACCCAGGCATCCCAGTTTTTCTTCTTCCTTACTGATTTGTATACTTTATCTTTTTGTTATCTGCTTACTGTGTTTAGGACTTCCAGTATCATGTTGAAAAAAGAGGTGAGAGTGAATGTCCTTGTCTTGTTACTGGTATTAGGGAAAAGCTCTCAGTTCTTCCCCATTGAATATGTTAGCTGTGGGCTTTTCATATATGGCCTTCATTATGTTGAGGTATGTTCTCTCTAAACCTACTTTGTTGAGGATTTATATCAAAATGGTTGTATTTTTTTTTTTTTTTGTCAAGTTCTTTTTCTACATCTACTGAAATGATTATTTGGTTTTATTTTTTCCTTGTTGATATGATATATCACATTGATTTGTGAATATTTAACCATCCTTGCATCCCCAGGAATAAATTGCCCTTGATTGTGGTGAATGATTTTTTTTAAATGTATTGTTGGGTTGGTTTGCTAATACTTTTGCTGGGGACTTTTACATCTGTGTACATCAGAGATATGGGCCTGTAGTTATCTTTGTGGTGTCTTTATCTGGTTTTGTTTTGTTGTCAAGGTAATGCTGGCCTCATACAATGAATTTTGGAAGCTTTTTTTTTTCTTTCATCTTTTATTTCTTGGAATAGTTTGAGAAAATCAGTATTAACTCTTCTTTAAATCTTTGGTAGAATTCACCTGTGAAGCTGTGTAGTCCTGGACTTCGTTTCTAAAGAGTTTTTAGATTACTGATTCAATTTTATTGCTGGCAATTGGTCTATTCTAATTTTCTATTTCTTCCTGATTCAGTTTTGGAAGGTTATATTTTTCTAGGAATTGATTCACTTTTTCTAGGTTGTCCAGCTTGTTGGCATGTATTTTTTGATAACATTCTTTGATAATCCTTTGTATTTTTGTGGGGTCATTTATTTATCTTCTTTCATTTGTGAGTTTGAATTCTCTCTCTCTCTCTTTTATGAGTCTGGCTAAAGATTAATCAGTTTTGTTGATCTTTTCAAAGAACCAGCTCTTGGTTTCATTGATATGTTCTATTTTTTGTTTTGTTTTGTTACTATTTTGTTGATTTCTGCTCTAATTTTTATTTCCTTCTTTCTACTAGTTTGGGGTTCTGTTCTTTTTGTAGCTCCTTTACTTTTAAGATTGAGTTACTTATTTGAGATTTTTAATCTTCAAGTAGGCCTGTACTGCTGTAAACTTCCCTCTTAGAACAGCTTTTACTGCATCCCAGATTTTGGACCTTTGTGTTTTCATTTTCATTTTTCTTCATGTATTTTTTGATTTTCTCTTTGATTTCATGGTTGACCCATGTTTAGTAGCATCTTATTTAAATTCCATGTATTTGTGTTATTTCCAGAGAACATGTATTTGTGTCTTTTTTTTTTTTTTTTCTTGTGGTTAATTTCTAGTTTCATAGTGTTTTGGTTGGAAGAGATGCATAGTATAACTTCAGTTTTGTTTGTTTGTTAAGACTTGTGGCCTAATAGGTGATCTCTTCTGGAGAATGCTTTATGTGTACTTGAAAAGAATATGTATCCTGCTGCTTTAGAATGTTCTGAATATATCTGATAGATATAAATAGTCCCAAATAGTCATTCAAAGCTACTGTTCCCTATTAAAATATTCTATCCATTGATACAAGTGGGGTGTTAAAGTCCCCTGCTATTATTGTAGCTATATTGATTACTTCCTTTATGTTCGTTATTAGCTATTTTATGTATTTGGGTACTCCCATGTTGCATGCATAAATATTTGCAATTGTTGAGTGAGATAAGATGGCAAAGGTAACCCTAAGCCTGCTTTCTCTCTTGAACACAGCTAGATAAATATTATTTTGAGCACCCAATAAATCAATTGGTGGAAGTCTTAGAGAACAAAGCTACATGTCTACAAACCAGAAAAATGACCCTGGGAAGGTAGGAACTGCAGAGAATTGATTGGTGGGAGAGAAAAGCCATGGGTGCTGTTCGGGAGAGGGAGCCCTGATTCGGAGAGGGAGTAGCAAGAGAGAAGAGAGAGAAAGTGCAGGAAAAAAAGAGTGAAAACAAAAATGGGAGACTGCACAAGAAAGCTATTCTCCAAAACCATTCACAGAGAAAAAGGAGAAGGTTACAATGCTGCCAGGTTGGTTTTTTGTGTGTGTGTGAATGTTTTGTTGTTGTTGTTGTTGTTGTTGTTTTTAAAAGAAAAAAAAAAAACAACAGTGGAGCATAGAGCATGATTTGGAAGTCTGTGAAATTGCCAGGGTTGCACCTGGGGAGATGAGTGCTGTTCTGTTGGGAAAGCATAGTGGAATCCTGGGAGCATGCAGCCTAGGGATCCCTGGTGCCCACGGGAAGAACTTCCTCTGCTTGGTGTGTATTTGGGGGAGATGATACAGCGTCTCCCTGGGCAAAGGATCCTACAGGTGCCATTGAGCTTCCTGCTCACCAGGATAAGAACAAAGACCTTGGCTGAGAGCAGCAAGCCCTATTGTGGTTGTGTGTAGCAATTTATCATAAACTCTGAACTGCTATGTGATGGCATGCCTATCTTCCTGGACAGCCAGCACCACCCACAGTGCAGCAAGACACTCCCCCAGAGGATCAGCATGAAGGCCTCTCAAGTGTGAGGCTTTGAAACACAGCTGCCCCTGAGATAATGCACAGGAGTTCTGTGCCATTTGGCAGGCAGACACCTCAGACACATCTAGGGTGAAGGTGTGGATCTGATGGAAACCAGGACACAGGAGATGTTATTGTCTGCACTACTGTGAGGGTTCCTGACAAGGGCTGGCACACATTTCCAGCTAGGAGACAAGAGAGTGGGAAAAAGCCATTTTGTCTCTGCTTCCACCAGCTTCATCAAACTCAATGACCTAAACAGTGCCATGAAGTGGAAATCGTGCCTCTCTACACCAAACCATGTCCTCACTGTGCCCTGCAGATGCATCTCCACTAGGACAATTCCATCTGACAATCATAGCAGGAGGCTCCTTATCCATACAGTCTACTGATCATAGAGTGCTGTAAAGCTTCAGTTGTAGAGAAAATAAGACCAGATTCCTTTGGATTGTTTTATTTTTATGTCTTTTTTTTTTTTTTTTTGGATACAGAAAGAGTTTTTTATTTCTTATATTTTATTATATATATATGTGTATATATTATGTACATGTGTATACATATATGAGCATTACATATATGTGTGTATACATTATATTTAATTTTTCCTTTTTTTTTCTTTATTCCATTTGTTACCAAGTTTCTTGTAACAAGCAGACCAAAACACACCTAGGTTCCAGCTTGTTTTTACTTGATTTTTAAAAAATATTTAATTCAAATTTTATTTTGCTTTCTGCCCCCCCATGACAAGACAGAAGAATTTACCCCAAAAGAAAGAATGGAAAGAAATGATGGCCAGAGACTTAATCAGTACAGATATAAGTAAGATGTCCAAACTAGAGTTTAGAACAACAATTAGAAGGCTGCTAGCTGGGCTTAAAAAAAAAAGCATAGGAGACACTAGAGGATCCCTTACTGGAGAGATTAAAGAACTAAAATCTAGTCAGGACAAAATTAAAAATGCTATAACGGAGATGGAAACCTGAATGGATGCCATTAAGAGAGAGAAATGAATCCGTGATATAGAAGATAAAATTATGGAAAATAATGAAGCCAAAAGGGGAGAAACAAAGGTAATGGGTCATGAAGGCAGACTTTAGGAACTCAGAGACTTATTAAAATTGAATAACATTCATATCATAGGAGTCCCAGAGGATGAAAGAAAAAGAGGAAGAACATTTATTTGAGCAAATTATGGCTGAAAACTTACCCAATTTAGTGAAGGAAGGACATAAACATCAAAATCCAAGAATCACTTGGAGAACTTCCTTTAAATTCAACAAAAGCTGGCCATGGCCATCATCAGCATATCAGACAAATTCACAAAATACACAGACAAGGAAAGAATCCTGAAAGCAGCAAGGGAAAAAAAAAATTCCTTAAACCACAAAGGAAGATAGATCAGGTCTATAGCAGATTGGTCCACAGAAGCCTGGGAGGCTAGAAGAAAGTGGCAAGATATATTCAGTGTGCTGAATGGGAAAAATATGCATCCATTAATACTTTATCCAGTTAAGCTGTCATTCAGAATAGAAGGGGAGAGAAAGACTTTCCCAGATGAACAAAAAGTATAGGAATTCATGACTACTAAACCAGCCCTGCAAGAAATATTAAGAGGGACTCTTTAGGGGGAAAAAAGGACCAAAAGCAACAAAGACTAGAAAGGACTAGAGAACATCTCCAGAAACACCATTCTATGGGTAGCAGAAGGAACTAAATTCATATCTATCAATAATCACTCTGAATATAAGTGAACTAAATGTTCCAATCAAAAGATGTAGGGTATCAGAATGGATAAAAAAAGATCCATCAAGGGGCAGCCCAGGTGGCTCAGCAGTTTAGTGCCCAGGGCCTGATCCTGGAGACCTGGGATCAAGTCTCATGTCAGGCTCCCTGCATGGAGCCTGCTTCTCCCTCTGCCTGTGTCTCTGCCCCTCTCTCTCTCTCTCTCTCTCTCTGTCTTTCTGTGTCTCTCATGAATAAATAAATAAAATCTTTAAAGAAAGATCCATCTATATGCTGCCTATAAGAGACTCATTTCAGACCTAAAGACACCTGCAGATTGAAAGTGAGGGGATGTAGAACCATCTCTTAAGCTATTGGACATCAAAAGGAAGCTGGAGTAGCCATACTTACATATCAGACAAATTAGTTTTTAAAACAAAGACTATAATAGATGAAGAAGGGCATTATATAATAATAAAGGGTCTATCCATCTGGAAGATCTAACAATATTAAATATGCTTCCACCTTGGGAGCACTCATATATATAAATCAATTAATAACAAACTTAAACTCATGGATAATAATACAATAATAGTAGGGGACTTTAACACCCCACTTACAGCAATGGACAGATCATCTAGGCAGATAATCAACAAGGAAACACTGGCTTTGAATGACATACTGAACCTGGTAGACTTAATAGATCAGTTCAGAACATTTTATCTTTTTTTTTTTTTTTTTTTAATTTATGATAGTCACACAGAGAGAGAGAGAGAGAGAGAGAGAGGCAGAGACACAGGCAGAGGGAGAAGCAGGCTCCATGCACTGGGAGCCCGACGTGGGATTCGATCCCGGGTCTCCAGGATTGCGCCCTGGGCCAAAGGCAGGCGCTAAACCGCTGCGCCACCCAGGGATCCCAGAACATTTTATCTTAAAGCAGAATATATATTCTTTTCAAGTACACACTGAGCATTCTCCAGAATAAATCATATACTGGGTCACAAATCAGCCCTCAACAAGTACAAAAGGATTGAGATCATACCATGCATATTTTCAGACTACAACATTATGAGACTTGAAGTCAATCACTAGAAAAAAAATTGGAAAGACTACAAATACATGAACGTTAAAGAACAACCTCCTAAAGAATGAATGGGTTAGCTAGGAAATTAAAGAAGAAATAATTTTAAAAAGTACAAGGAAGCAAATAAAAGTAAAAATATGATAGTCCAAAACCTTTGGGATGCAGCAAAGGTAGTTCTAAGAGGGAAGTATATTATAAAGCAGGCCTACCTTAAGAAGCAGAAGTCTCAAATATATAATCTAACCTTACACTTAAAAGGGTTAGAAAAGAAATAGCAAATAAAGCCTAAAGCCAGCATAAGGGAAATAATAGATTAGAATAGAAATAAATGATACAGAAACAAGAACAACAAAAAACCAGTATAACAGATCAATAAAACTAAGAGTTGGTTCTTAGAATTAATAAAATTGATAAACCCATAGACAGACTTCCCAAAAGAAAAGAGAATGAACCCAAGTAAATAAAATCATGAATGAAAGCAGATAGATCACAACCAACACCACAGGCATACAAACAATTATAAGAGAATATTATGACAAATTATATGCCAACAAACTCAGCAATTTGGAAAAATGGACAAATTCCTAAAAACTTAAAAACTACCAAAACTGAAACGGGAAGAAATAGAAAATTTGAACAGACGCATAAACAGCAAAGAAATTGAATCAGTACTTGAAAATCTCCCAACAAACAAAAGTCTGGGCCAGATGGATTCCTAGGAGAATTATACCAGACATTTAAAGAGGAGTTAATACCTAGTCTTCTTAAGCTGTTCCATAAAATAGAAATGGAAGGAAAACTTCCAAATTCATTTCACAAAACCAGCATTACCTTGATACCAACATTAGATAAAGACCCCACCAAAAAAGGAGAATTATTGGCCAGTATCCCTGATGAACATGGATGCAAAAAATTTCAAAATACTAGCAAATCAAATTCAACAGTAAATTAAAAGAATTATTCACCATGATCAAATGGGATTTATCCTGGGCTGGAAGGGTGGTTTACTATTCACAAATCAATCAACAATATACCACATTAATAAAAGAAAGGGTAAGAACCATATGATCCTATCAATAGATACGGAAAAAGCATTTGACAATAGATAGCATCCACCTTCGATAAAAGCCCTCAACAAAGGTAGGGATAGATGGAACATACCTCAACATTAAAAAGGCCATATAGGAAAGGACCCACAGTTAATACCATCCTCAATGGGGAAAAAACCGAGAGCCTTTCCCATACGGTTAGGAATATGAAAAAGATGTCCACTCTCGCCATTACTGTTCAACATAGTATATAGCCTCAGCAATTAGATAATAAAAAGAAAAGGCATCCAAATTGGTAAGGAAGAAGTCAAGGTTACTATTTGCAGAGGACATGCTATTCTATGTAGAAAATCCTAAAAATCCGCAAAAGAAATTGCTAGAACTAACACATGAATTCAGCAAAGTTACAGGATATAAAATCAATGTGCAGAAATCTATTGCATTTCTATACACCACCAATAAAGCAGCAGAAAAATCAAGGAACTGATCCCATTTGTAATTGTACCAAAAACCATAAGATGCCTAGAAATAATAAACCTAACTAAAGAGGTAAAAGATCAGTACTCTGAAAACTATAGAATACTTATGAAAGAAATTGAAGAGGACACAAAGAAATGGAAGAGCAGTCCATGCTCATGGATTGGAAGAACAAACATTGTTAAAATGTCTATACTACTGGAAGTAATAAGATTTAATGCAGTCCCTAAAGACCCCGAATAGCCAAATCAATCCTTAAAAAGAAAGAAAGAAAAAAAAAAAAAAAACTAGAGGCACACAATTCCGGATTTCAAGCTATATTACAAAGCTGTCATCAGAACAGTATGGTACTGGCATAAAACACACATAGATCAGTGGAACAGAACAGAGAACCTAGAAGTGGATCCACAACTCTCTGGTCAACTAATCTTCAACAAAGCAAGAAAGACTATTCTTTGGAAAAAAGAACAACCAGTATCTTCAACAAATGGTGCTGGGAGGGAACCCTGGGTGGCTCAGCGGTTTGGCGCCTGCCTTTGGCCCGGGGCACGATCCTGGAGACCCGGGATCGAATCCCACGTCGGGCTCCCGGTGCATGGAGCCTGCTTCTCCCTCTGCCTGTGTCTCTGCCTCTCTCTCTCTCTCTCTCTCTCTCTCTGTGTGACTATCATAAATAAATAAAAATTAAAAAAAAAAAAAAACAAAAAACAAAAAACAAATGGTGCTGGGAGAATTGGACAGCCACGTGCAGATGAAGCAGCCACTTTATTACACCATGCACAAAAATAAATTCAAAATGTATGAAAGACCTGAATGTGAGGCAGGAAGCCATCAAAATCATAGAGAAAGCAGGCATCCTCTTTGACCACAGCCGCAGCAACTTATTACTAAACATGTCAGAATCAAGGAAAATGGGCAGCCCCGGTGGCGCAGCGGTTTAGCGCTGCCTTCAGCCCAGGCCCTGATCCTGGAGACCTGGAATCGAGTCCCACGTTGGGCTCCCTGCATGGAGCCTGCTTCTCCCTCTGCCTGTGTCTCTGCCTCTCTCTCTGTGTGTGTCTCATGAATAAATAAAATCTTAAAAAAAAAAAAAAAGGAAGGTTGTATGTGGCATAACCTCCACCACCATCCTTACAAAAAAAAAAAAAAGAATCAAGGAAAACAAAAGCAAAAATGAAATATTGCAACTTCATCAAGATAAAAAAGCTTCTGTATAGCAAGGAAACTATCAGCAAAACTATCAGCAAAACTTAAGGCGACTGATGGAATGGGAGAAGATATTTGCAAATAACATAGCTGATGGGGTTAGTGTCTGAAATCTGTAAATAACTTATCAAACTCAACACCCCAAAAATAAATAATCCAGTTAAGAAATGAGCAGAACCTATGAAATTGACACTTTCCCAGAGAAGACATCCAGATGTCTAGCAGACACATGAAAAGATGCTCAACACTGCTCATCAGGGAAATATAAATCAAAACCATGAGATACCACCTCACACCTGTCAGAATGGCTAAAATCAACAAAAGAAACAACATATATTGGTGAGGATGCAGAGAAAAAGGAACACTCATGTACTCAGTGGGAATGCAAACTGGTGCACTCACTCCGGAAAACAGTATCAAATTTGTACCCAACTGTGTACCCAGCTGTGATTCCAGTAGTTGTACTACCAGGTATTTACCCAAAGGATAAAAAAACATATATAGATGGGAAGGGTACGTGCACAATGTTTATAGGAAGATTATCAATGATAGCCAAACTATGGATAGGGCCCAAATATTCGTTGACTGATGAATGGATAAAGAAGATGTGGGAGATATATATGTATATGTAAGTGCATACACACAATGGAATATTACTCAGCCATCAAAAAGAATGAAATCTAGCAATTTGCAATGACACGGTTGGAAGTAGAGTGTACTGTGTTAAACCAGATAAGTCAGAGAAAGACAAACACCATATGATCTCACTCATATATATGGAATTTAAGAAAGAAAATAGATGAACATATGGGAAGGAGGAAAATTGGAGAGAGGGAAACAAACTATAAGAGACTCAATGATAGAGAACAAACTGAAGGTTAATGGAGGAAGGTGGGTGGGGGATGGACTAGATGAGTGATGGATATGAAAGATGAGCAATGGGCGTGGTATGTAAGTGAGGAATCACTGAATTCTACTCCTGAAACCAATTTAGATTGTATATTAACTACAATTTACATTAAAAATATAACAGTCGTCAATATTTTTTATCTTTTTGGATTGTTCTTTTTATGATTATATAATGCTCTTCTTTGTCTCTTGTTTCAGTCTGTTTTAAAGTCTATTTTGCCCAATGTAAGTATTGCTATCCTGGATTTCTTTTTTTTTTTTTTTTTTTTTAATTTTTCTGGCTGTCATTTGACATCTGTTTGTATGATGAATGGTCTTCCATCCCTTCACTTTCAATCTGCACATGTCTTCAGGTCTGAAATGAGTCTCTTTCCGGCAGCCTATAGCTTAATCTTGCTTTTTTATTTCTTCTGTCACTCTGTGTCTTTTGATTGGAGCATTTAGTCCATTTACATTTAGAGTATTAACTATTTTGTTGCTGATTTATCGTTGTTTTTGTAGTTCTCTGTTCCTTTTTTTTACCTTTGCTTTCTCTCATGGTTTGCTGGTTTTCTTTGGTGACATATTTGGATTCCTTTCCCTTTATTTTTTTGCCTATCTTTTGCTAGGTTTTGATTTATGGTTACCGTTAGGTTTAAATATAAAACATCTTATGGATAGCAGTCTATATTAAGTTGATGATTACTTAGGTGTGAACCTTTCTGTATTCCTTTCCCCACATATTTTAGGTATATGGTATACTTTATATCCTTTTATTTTGGTCATCTCTTGACTGATTTTATACATTTATTTAATTTTACTGATTTTTATGTTTTCTACTTTTCTTATTTCTACTTACAGTTTTTCCTTTCCATTCAAAGAGTCTCTTTTAATATTTTTTTGTAGGGCTGGGTTTCTGGTGATGAATTTATTTAACTTTTGCTTGGGGAATTCTTTCTCTCTCCTTCTATTATCAATGATAGCCTTCCTGGATAGAGTATTCTTGTTTGGTGGATTTTTCTTTTCAGCCTTTTGAATATATTATGCCACTCTTTTCTGGCCTGAGAAATTTCTGCTGAAAAATCTGCAGATAGCTTTATGGGGTTTCCCTTGTATGTAATGGTTTTCTCTTGCAGCATTTAAAAAATTTTATCACATGGGATGCATGGGTGACTCAGCATTTGAGTGTCTGCCTTTGGTTCAGGGAGTGATCCTGGATCTGGGGATCAAGGCCCACATTGAGCCCTGCAAGGGGCCTGCTTCTCCCTCTGCCTGTGTCTCTGCCTCTCCCTCTCTGTTTGTATCTTTCATGAATAAATAAATAAAATCTTTAAAAAATAAAAATAAAATGTTTTTCACAACCTTTTACCATTTTAATTACTCGGTGTCTTGGTATTCAACCTCCTTGGGGATTCTCTATGCTTACTGGATCTGGATATCTGTGTCCTCCAGATTTGGAAAGTTTTCAGTTTTTATTTTTATTTTTTTTAAATAATTTTATGTCCCTTTTTCTCGCTCTCTCATTTTTCTGAGATTTTTTATAATGCATATGTCATCACATTTGATGGTGTTGCTGAATTCTTAGTCTATTTTCACTTTTTATTATTTCCTTTTCTCTGTCATTTGGCTTGATTGCTTTCCCTTGCTCTGTCCTCCAGGTCACTGGTCTGTTCTTCTGCTTCCTTTGGCTACTCCTTCCACATACTCCAGTTTTAATTTGTCATTGAGTTTTTTTCCTTGATTGCTTTTTTGTTTTCAGTCTCTTTGTTGAGAGTCTCACTGAGGTCCTCCACTCTTGTTTCAAGTCCACTGTCTTTATGACCAAATTTTCTATCAGGCATATTACTTATCTCTGTTTGATTTAGCTCTTGCTGTGATTTTCTTTTTATTGATTTGGGACATAATCTTCATTTCCTGGTTTTTGTCTGTCTGTTTCTCTCTGTTAGGAAAGTCAGCCATGTTGCCTACTTTTGGAAGCAGTGAACTTATGAAAGGATCCTCTAGTGCAATGTTCTGTGCTTACCAGGACCTGGTACTTTATGGTGTCTCTGGTGTGTGTTGCATGTGCCCTACTGTTGTTGCAGAGCCATGTTTCCATCCAATTCAGTCTTGTGCAATGGTCTTCTTTGGGGTAGGGTTTATTTAGCACCTGTGTTATTAGTGGGCTAGTCTGGGGCTGCCTTGAGCTTGAGTTGAGTCAGACCAGGCATTTTCCACAGATACAGTAGCACTAAACCATAGGGGGAGTTTTCAAGTGTTTTTCCCTGAGAAGCTTTTGTTGGTAGACAGGGCCTGCAGTTAGATCACATGTCTCACCCAACCCCACCCACTACTGGGGCCATAGTTGGATTGGTGTCTGTTGTTATCCTCCACTCTCTCTGAGGCATGAGTTATTTTGGAATGGTGCTGGTAAGTCTCCCTGTATACCGCATGTTTTTCAAACTGCTGCTCCTATCCTGTTTCTCAATGGGGCTCTGTTGTGTTTCTTTAAGAATGGGGACTCTACTCTCTCAGCTCTCTCAGAGCTAATTTTTAAATTTACAGGTGTTAAGCCCCACTGATTGTTTGGCCCCTCTAGTCTTCAAAGCCAAGTGTTATGGAGACTTGCCTTCCTGAGGGGGCCCCCAAATTTAGGGTGTTTGGTGTAAGGGTCTGGTCCTCCCTTCTTTCCATGCCTACCTCATCTTTCCTTCCACTGGACAGTACTGCAGGTCAATTTGGCTTCTAACTTTGTCTCTACCCTTCCTATGTTCTTCAAAGTGCCCTTTTCTCTACATTTAGCTGTAGAGCATCTGTTCTGCTAGATATTTATACCCATGTGTGTGTTACCTCATTGTGTCTGTGGGACGAGGTGAGCTTAGGATCCTCCTACTCTGCTATCTTCCCCAACTTGTCAAAAACCACAATATTTTTAACAAGCTATTTAGTGTATTAGTCTTTTTTAAAAAGATTTTATTTATTTATTCATGAGAGACATATATAGAGAGAGGCAGAGACATAGGCAGAGGGAGAAGCAGGCTCCATGCAGGGAGCCCGGTATGGGACTCAATCCTGGAACTCCGGGATCAGCCCTGAGCCAAAGGCAGGCGCTCATCTGCTGAGCCACCCAGTGTCCCTTCAGTGTATTAGTTTCAAGTTGTTTTCTGTTTTATTAACTTCAGTCACTATGCTGTATATTATTTCCCTATGACTTATTTATTTTGTAACTGACAGCATTATACCTTTTGACTTCCTTCATTCACTTCTTATATATAATAAAGATGCTGAAGGGTAGACATATTAATGTGGAATGGTGTGGTGGAAACAACTAGTGATTTTTAGTGAAATGATTTGAATTTTGTCACTTACTTGCTATGATAGTGATCTGCAATTTTCATGGCCATCAGCTAGTACATAACTGAAATTATATGCATGAAATGCAATGTATGTAGAAGCACTTTGAAATGCTAGCCAAGAATATCACTTCTTCTTCTTTTTTTTTAATCAACCCTACTAGTATTTCTTTGAAATAGAAATTTTCATTTGTGTTTCCACAAAGACTTGACAATTGACTGGAAAGAATAATTTAGCACGTCCTGGAAGATACCTTATCAAACAATGTATTAAAATCCAAATAATCAGGGACACCTGCATGGCTAAGTGAGCCTGCCTTCAACTCAGGGTGTGATCCTGGGGTCCTGGGATTGGGTCCTGCATCGGGCTCCCCACAGGGAGCCTGCTTCTCTCTCTGCCTATGTCCCTGCCTTTCTCTCTGTGTCTCTCATGAATAAATAAATACAATGTTAAAAAAAAAGATAAATAAAATCCAAATAATCAATGTCATTATCTATTCTTTAATGTGTTAGCCCTGTGAAAGGAGTTCACCTGATATGATTTGTTTCTACTTCATAGACTGTAATATTTTGGAAATGGAAGCAATCTTAGCTGTTATTGCAAGCTCCTTTATTTACACCTGCAAAAACTGAAGGTATGGCATCATGAAGAGAATTGTTCTAGTTTTGTTCGCTATAATTTTGTGGCCTACCATGATCTCTACCACAAAATTGATTCTCAATTTTAAGAATCTCAATATTTGTTGAATGAATTAATGTAAATAAGCTTTTTATTGACAAAAGTACAGTAGTGAAAGATATGATTCTGTTTCTCATGTTTCTCATACCCACACTCTTCTTTGCTTGGCTTTGCTTGTAAGTCTCAAAAGTTATTTCTTAATAGGTTTGTGAAAAGAGTAATAAAAAAATTCTATCATATCATAGAAAGGTAATAAAGCACATTTTAAATAACTCTGCCCCAACATTATTAATTAGTAAACTTCACATTTATGGAAACATTTTTAAATTTTTATGAATGTGATTAAGTACACTTACAGAAAAACTTGATGGAATAGCATTGTGAAAGGACTTCAATAGGAATAGATTTTTGTGATAAAAATCTTCCTTTAGTCTGATTTGCAATTATTTTGACAACAGATGGTCCTTCTTTTTGAATGTAGGAAAGCTTTCCAATTCTACCAGTTCAATTAATTTCAGGCTTATGGTAGTGTACCCATGCTAAGTTCCTGTAGAACTGTATGTCACACAGGCAACTTTTTGTTAAAGCATTTAGAGCCTTTAATCAATCAAACTTTTGAGACCCTATTTAGAGAATTGCCAGAGATTAAGCTGGCATGGGGAAAGAAAATTATTAATGGCCAATATTGTGTGTGGATGAAATCAGGTAAAGCTCAAAGCAGGGAGAGAGTCAAAAATCAGAGGAAAAAAATATGGTTTTTTTTCTGTTTTTTATCTCCTTCAAGGAGGCGGGTAGGGCGGAAGGTAAGGGAAGGGCGGAAGGAAGGAAGGAGGCAGAGAGGGAAAGGAGGAAAGAAAAGAAGAGGGACGGAGGGGAGGAGGGAGGGAGGAGCGGGAGGCGGGAGTGCGGGCTGAGGTGAGGGATAGGGAGGGATGAGGAGGAGGGAGGGAGGGGGGAGGGAGGAAGAAAGAAGTCGGAAAGCAGAAAAAATAACCTCCACCCTCATCACCCTCCCTCCCTCCCTCACTCCTGCCTTCCTTCCTTCCTTCCTTCCTTCCTTCCTTCCTTCCTTCCTTCCTTCCTTCCTTCCTTCCTTCTGATTTTATTTATTTACTTGAGAGAGAGGGACAGAGGGACAGCATAAGCAGGGGGAGGGGCAGAGGAAGAGGGACAGGCAGGCTCCCTGAGCTGAAAGCAAGCTCTTAACCAACTGAGCTACCCAGGTGAAGATGGTTTTCTGAATGTTTCCTGGAGGGGGTAGAAATCAAGTCCTCCATAAACAACAACAACAGCAACAACAACAACAACAATACAATATTGCTGTGATATTTGGAAGGTCTCCATTGGGTATTTGACCTTAGAATACAGGATTCTATCCTGGAATCATAGTGGGGTGAGTGTCTTCAGTAAGTCACATTAAATGACTAGGAAAGACTGATGATGTTTTTACTTTTCCTTTGAAGCACTTATCCCTGGGTGACAAGACCTGGTGTTCAATTTTTACTAAATAAAAATATTCCTTTGGCTGCCTATCCTTACCTCACACACAAGGACTAATTTATGTTTCCTAAAAATTCCAAAATGTTTTGAAAACCACTGTTTTTCAGAAAGGAAAACAAAATTATTTAAGATTCTAAAACTTTAAGTTACAGCCTAATCAAGCCCATTGAGCATTATCTTTAGAAAGGAACTTAGCCAGGTTATCTCTTTGTTTCTTACAAATGTTTTAAAACTTTAGAGCTCTTACTTAATAAGGCAATGATACTACTGTAATCCTTTATTAGCCAAATTAGGGGTTTTTCTTTTAATACAAGTTGAAATTTATATATGCTAGGTACTTTTTAGGTGCTTTATAAACATAAAATCTGTAGTGTTATGCCATGGTAGGCTTTGTTGATTTGTCTAGGTAATTCAATTTTGAAACTTAAAAAAACTTTAAAAATCTTTAAATTGAAGTATATAGAATTCTTAAAAATCCTTAAAAATTCATTTGTATCTGTAATTGTTTGAAATCTGTTTGTAGGATAAAATATTTCCATTGAAAATTTCTCAAAGAGTTAGTTAGAGTTAGTTTGTTATTTAATATTTTGTTTGTGGAAATTTGGGTGGAAACAATATGGAATCTTTTTTTTTTCAGAGCAATATTAATTGATTTAACTTTTATTTCACAAGTACTTGAGTACTCATATCTGGTATATTACGTTATGCATTGCACTTGCAAAGGTTATTGAGACATTCTTATGTTGATTCACAAGAAGTTTACATCCCCATTTGCAGTTTGATATACAAGACTTTTCAACCAAAACTACAAACTGATGATGTCTTGCATTCAGTCCATAAAAAAATTGAAAAATTGTCAGTGGTCATGTGTATATATTCCTTGTTCAAGAGATGTTAAATTCCATAAGACTGTGTGTGTGTGTGTGTGTGTGTGTGTGTGTGTGTGTGTGTATGGTGTCTGTGTGAATGACAGGGAGTAGGTGAAGGTGAGGGAGTTTTTTAAAGCTTTATTAATAATGAAAAAGGTTCTTCTTCATAAAAAAATAAGAGCAGTTATACTTCATGCAAAATACAGATTCACAGCAGTGGTGTACTGGAGCTGGCTTGTACCAGCTCATGAAAGGTGACTTGTACCAGCTGGTAGGAGATGATTGATATAAATTTTCAGGAATTTTGTGAGGTGATTATTAAACATAACCATTATTAAAAACTAATAAGTGTACAATTAAATAAATTGTATTAAAATCCAAATTAATGTTAACTCTTCATCATCTCCTAGTTTTACTACATTTCATTCTCAATGTTCTTGAGTTCAGGTACATGTATTATACCTGTATGGAGCAGAAACTATAATAAAGTGTTCTACTGTGTAGCTCTTCCTAACTCTGCATTTGGTGACATCAGGGTGATAGCTTAAAATCAGCTGTGGGAGTATTTACACTTCAAAAATAGGCCAACACTACAAATCAGGTCCCCTTCAAACTTCAAAAGGCAGTTGTTAAACATTTGCCAGCACACCACTGACTCACATTCCAGGCTCACCACTCTCTTCTTTTTGTTTCAAAGGGTGGAAACACAACCTCATTAACATTCATTTTCTCTTAGTCCAAATTTGTCATTTCTCACCTTGTAGGACTTGAATGAAGCAGATGGCAAATCTTTGAACTAATTAATCACTGTTCTCAGAGTTGTATTTTGTATTTAAAGGAGCTAATGTAGGACACAGATGAAACTAATGCTTCCCAAGTCAAGCTACAAACAGAATTTACCTTGTCTAAAGTCATGGCAGTGGAGAAAGCAAATAAACCCAGAATTAAAATGGGCACGAATAAACTTATTTATTGTCCTGTCAGTTGTATAGCTCCTTGTGAAGAAATGGATTAAATGAATATTCATCACAGATAAATATTCAGTGATTGTCCCGGGTGCTTTGCCATTATAAGAAAAATTTAGGAGTACTTCATCAATAACTGAGTGTTTGGAGGGCAAATATATACCTCTAACAATTCAATGAATATACAGCATAATGAGTCCAAAGTACAGCATATGAAGGAAAACTGGGAGATACACACACACACACACACACACACACACACACTATTTTATTTTATTTTATTTTATTTTATTTTATTTTATTTTATTTTATTTTATTTTATTATTTTATTTTTGCACCCCCCCCCCACCCCCGGCCTGGGCCACACACACGTTTTTAAACAAACTAGAGCCAAGTATCATTTATTTTACATCTACTAAATTCTTTGTAATCATTACCTCACACATAGGGTTGTGGTGGTTTTCTTATTGAGTAAATTGAGAAGGCCAAGTGAGCTTTAAATTTTGACAACAAATCACATATAAAATTTGAAAAGGGAATTAAATGAGAAATAAAAAAGGCAGTTTTGTGATATAATTAGCCAAGACAGGTTTTTAATAGAATTAATATTTAGTTTTGTTCTGCAGAGAAAGTCCATTTATAAAACTTATGTGTTAAAAATATTAAATAAAACAAAACATGTGTTTGTCTATGTAGATCAGAGATTAACAAAGTTTTCTCTAAAGGGCCAGATAGTAAATGGTGCAGGCTTTGCAGCCTATAAAGTCTCTGTTACAGTAATTCAGTTTTGCGGCTGTTGTGATGCCAGAGATGGTGTGTAACCAGAGAGAGTGTGTGAATGAATCATAGTAGCTGTTTTCCCATCAACTGTTAATGGGTCAAGATTTGGCTCATGGGGCTGTGGTTTGCCAGGCCTTGATCTATAATAATAGAGATTTGGTAATCACCCCAGCTGATTTTCTCAAAACACAAGTTCTCTTTCAGGACCTGAACTTCTTCAGTAGGAGTTCTATTTGTATCATATACATGGGGAATTACAAAATTTCACTGCATTTTTGTTACAAAGATTGATGCGGCAAGGAAGTAAGCCTGTACTCTCTCACAGTTGGGGATGGACTGAGATAATTATCCAGATATTTTACACTCCAAAGTACTTCCTCAATATCTGCATGCAATATATGAGACTGTTGTAGGATATCTTAATATCCCAACCTTTTATTTTTAATCCCAACCTTTTAATATAATTTTCACATTTATAGGCACATGTCAGATTTCCTAGCCATAAGATCACCATGAAATTTTATAGATAGAAAATGAGACTGCTTTGGTTTAGGATCTTTCCTCTTATTTATTTTTTTTAAAGATTTTATTTATTTATTCATGAGAGACACAGAGAGAGAGAGAGGCAGAGACACAGGAAGAGGGAGAAGCAGGCTCCATGGAGAGAGCCTGACGTGGGACCCCATCCTGGGTCTCCAGGATCATGCCTTGGACTGAAGTCCATGCTAAACCACTGAGCCACCCAGGATGCTCTATTGAGGGTGATTATTAATTTTACGTGTCAACCTGATTGGGTCAAGGGGTATCCTGACATTTGGTAAAACATTATTCTGGGTGTTTCTATAATGGTGTTTTGGATAAAATTAACACTTTATTTGGCAAACTCCATAAAACAGATTGTCTCCTATAATGAGGGTGGGCCTCATCTACCCAGTTGATGGCCTGAATAGAACAAAAAAGCTGACCTGTCCCTGAGTAAGATTTGTTCCTGCCTGATGGCCTTTGAACCAGGACGTGGCTTTTTTCCTGCCTTTTGAATTAAATGAAATCTCCCGCACTCTGGGTCTTGAGCCTGCTGGTCTTTGGACTGGAGCTACACCATTGCATTTCCTTATTCTCAAGCCTTTTTGCCTCAGACTGGAACTCAACCATCAGTTTCCCTGCATCTCTAACTTGCTAGGACTCACCCTACAGATCTTGGAACTTGCCAGCTTCTATACTTGAGTAATTCCTTATAATCTCTTTTTTATATACTGGTTCTGTTTCTCTGGAGAACCTTGATTGACATGTTAAGATAACAGTTTGCTTATCAAGATTTTTTTCAAGATGATTGCTACACTGCTTCCACCAATCCAAACTGAGTTTCTGTCATAAACTCAGTCCAATTCTAGCCAATTCCTTGCTTTGCAAGACTTACCCTAAAATCACTCAGGCTGGACCATGACATTCTATAAATATGGTTAACTGACTTTCCCTTTTGGGTGTTACCACAAATTGATCAAAGAGATACTCTCCCTTAATGTAATAGGTCTAATAATAATCATAGCTTTGTGCAAAGCTGTTTTTCTGATGGTCTTAAAGAGTTGACAGTCGGAATTTCCAGGACATTGAATTAGGTACACATTCATTATTTAACAAGTATTTACCATGGACCAGGCCTGGTTCTTGGTGTCTGGAAGTGTCCTGGCCAACAAGAGAATCGCAGGCCTTGTGTCTGTGTCCTAACAGAACCTAGAACCTGGGATACTCTCTCAGCTGTATTCTAGCCACATAAACCCAAATTTATTTCTCATCTAGTTCGTTCTTTCCACTGGTAGTTGAGAGTGTCTTTTGAATGTTTTCTGTAGGAACTTGTAAGTAAATAGGGCTGTGCTCACACATAATAGGACCTGCTTGTGATATGTCAAGAAGGACTAAAACCAGTTCTGAGGTCAGTCCTGTAAGGCTATTTTTCCTAATCCATTGTTGAGCTTTCTGTCCCTCCACCTTTATGATACACTTATGAAAAGGCAACCAGGATTTGCTTCACACATACACCCAGACTTATTGATTTGTGATTCCGAAGAGACCTACTGGCTTTTATGTGGGCTGCAGTCAGATAAAAACTGCAACCCTTAGATTTTTGCCAGATTCTGAAATGAACCTCACTTTGGCTCCAGTGTAACAGTTCATTGGCATTTAATATCTGTGAATGTAATCAAGATAATAAAAATCTCCCATTAAATCAATGCATGGCTTTTTTTTTCTGCTTTTAGAGTAAAGCAAAAAATGAATCAATCCTTCACTGTATTAAATATAAGTATTTATATTAAATCCTTCACTGTATTAAAAATAAGAATCCAATTTCATAAGTTATATAACTTATAGAAAAGAAAGCTGACATTTATAATGAGCAGAGTAGCTTTTTCCATGCAAATATCTATCCCGCATTTTGTTTGCAAAAAGATCCTCAGCAAGCAGAATAAATCTCGTCACTTATGCAGAATGGTGAAGATTATGAAAAGTAGCAGGTGTTGGGGAGGAGAAAGCATCTCATTGACATACCTGCTGCATTATTAAGGAAAGGTAAGTTATTAAAATACGTGTAGCTGTGTTTGAAGTGAGATACAAAGTGCTGAGAGCTAATTTTTCAAAGCACCCACCGTTTTTACCCGTGTGACTCCAAATCCACAGGTATGTAACTGCTCAAGTGCAGCTAATTGTGCCTCTTTTTGGTCCTACAGCAAGGCAAGTGGCCAGCTACATACCTAATTAATTACACAAAGGAGCAATTATTTCAATATACAGTTTTTGTTGGGAGGCTTTTTTTTTTTTCTTTTTTTGGCATGTAGTTGTTGGGAAACCTCTTGAGGTAAGACAAGCTCTTTTCAGCTAACATTTGGCCTTGCTTTGGGAACAGTTGTGCACAGCAGCTTAGCACACCTGTCCTAAAAACCAGTGGAAGGCATCCCCCCCTTTTTTTTAAACAGACTTTGTAGCTCAAACATAACCAAACATATCCGGCTTCATTCTCTCATAAAATGAGTGTAACTAATTAGAAAAGCAAAAACGTTACTTTTTATTACAAGACTGTGTTAATGCAGTTGCTTTAGTTTGCCATTATTCCTTAATAAGAGACAATAAAATCACCATAATGCATAGAAAACAACTATCCTCTCTGGGATAAAACTGGATTAATGACGTGTTTTGTGTTTATAGAAACAAACACAATTTAGCAGCCACTCCTCTCAAGAGATTTTTCTTAACCAGCAACCAGGTACTTATTTTAGACCTAAAAAGAAAACATAGTTAATAATATTGAAAGGTTATTAGTGCAATAGGAAACTTATCATCCTTGCACAATGGAGAAAGCAGGTTCGTTTAAAAGGATCATAAAGAAAATTTGCATATTTATATGAATCGTAGGACTGTTGGCTTTTTATCTTGCAAGGTTTAGAGTTATTTTTAATTATGAATTCTCTTGCTGATTAGGATCTAACAAGGAAGAAAGTAGTCATTTCTAAATTAAAAAAAAAATCTGAAGTATTCTTTGTTAACCATAGTATGAACAGTGAGATAAGAAACTTTCAGGTGGTAAGATGGCATTTTCAGCCTAATTAACTTTGACTTAAAAGTCACAGATGAATAGATTCTCCCTTAACTGAGCCACACCTCCCACATGCAGTTAATCTGCATTATATACCCGATTGCATTGAATAGTATTTTTTTTTTATGGACAGAATAGAAAATTTCACATATATTTTGTGTGTATGTGTTCTTTGGCTCATACTCTTCTTACCTTTAAATGAAAATGTCTCCTTTTAATTGAAAGCAGATTTAGAGATTAAGGAATAATGTTTAGCCCAGTACATTAGTTTTCTGTTGCTGCTGTAACAAACTACCACAAATGTAGTGGCTTGAAAGAATGCAGAAACCTTACAATTCTGGAAGTTAGAGGTCTGAAATGAAATTCACTGAGCTAAAATCAAGGTGTTGGCAGGGTTGCATTCCTTTTGGAGGCTGAAGGGGAGAATTTGTTTCCTTGCCCTTTTTAGTTTCTTGAGGCTGCCCACATTACTTAACTCATGGCCCCTTCCTTTAGCTTCAGTACCAACAATTACATCGCTCAGATTTCTGCCTCTGATTCTGAAACTCCCGCCTAGCTCTTAGAGGAATCCCAGTAGGGTGATTATGTTGGATACACCTGGATAATTCAGGCTACTCTTCCCATCTCAAGATCTCTAATCATTTGTTTTTGCCTTTAAGGTAACCTATTCATAGGTTTTGGGGACTAGGATATGGACATTTTTGGATAGCTATTATTTTGACTACTATGCTCTGTCGTTGCTTTAACTTAGTTCCTAATCGCTCCTTTTTATTCACTTACACAATTTTTCTTTCTATTTCTTAGTGCTTTCATTGGAATGTGACATTTTTCTTAGATTCTTAGTGGGTTTCTGGTGAACATATCTGGTTTTGGTGGCAAGTATTATTATGATTCAGTCAGTTATCCTCCTCTTCATTTTTATTATTCATTCATGAAACTAACATTTGCTGCGTTTTGGCACAAGATGCTGGGTAAAAAGGAATCAATAATGACTCAATAAGATTCTTTAGATGCAGACTGGTCCTGTTTTTTTTTTTCCTTTTAAATTATTGAAAATTATTTCCAAGAGACAGAATGTAGGTTGACTAACCATTACAACTCTCTCCTTTGATTTTGTGAAGTTACCCTGGTTAAAATGATAAAGGAGAGAAAACCTTAAGTAAAACTTATTTTTAAAGAATGAAACAGTTTGTTACAAATGTGAAGTAAAACCTCATTTAACTTCTGCAGTATGTTCCTTTTTCAACACCATCATTAATTTAAAATTGATTTTTTAAAGGATTTTATTTATTTATTTACAGCCCTTAATTTAAGTGGTGAGAGGTGATTGGAGGGGGAAATAGAATTTGACTTTTCTTAGTGAAGTAAAAAAAGAAGTTCATCCATTGAACTGGAAGCATTTAGTGGAGTTACTGGAAGACAAAGATACATGCTTGAAAGCAACAGAAAGTGCAGAGCTTCACAGAGACACAAAGAGAGAGGCAGAGACACAGGCAGAGGGAGAAGCAGGCTCCATGCAGGGAGTCCCATGTGGGACCCGATCCCAGGACTCCAGGATCACTCCCGGAGCTGAAGGCAGATGCTCAACCACTGAGCCAACCAGGTACTCCTTAAAATTCCTTTTTTAAAAAAACTGCATTTTCATCCAGTAGGAGGGTAGACCTGAGACTTTCTAACACCAAACATATTCAATGAAATGAAAATAAGTTGCAATGCTACATGGAAAGAAGAAGGGTCTATATTTTGTGTACAGCTCTCTACAAGACAGTTATTTTAACATCTTACAAACTCTATTTTTCTATTTCCTCTTACAGATACTTTTTAATATGCTTTGATATGCTATAGAATGCAGTAATGTTTCTGAAGGTCTTAATGCATTTTGCAATGTTCTATGTATGTTGAATTTAATAGAGAAACTTATGAGGAATTTTAAATCTTAAAGGTGACTGTTCAGTGGTTCTGTAGGAATTCTTTGAGTTTCAATCAAATGTAAACTGATTGAAGCACCTTCTCTGATAAAACTGCGAAGCTCTGCACTTTCTGTTCCTTTCAAGCATGTAGCTTTGTCTTCCAGTAACTCCACTAAAAGCTTCCAGTTCAATGGATGAACTTCTTCTTTTACTTCACTAAGAAAAGGTCAAATTCTATTTCCCCCTCCAATCACCTCTCACCACTTACAAGTGCTGTGATGCAGGGTGAGTTATTGAAAATCCTATTTTACCTTGAGATGCTGCAGTTAGTGCTTTCAAGGCTTCTAATCAGAGTTGGCACTTTCCTGTCCCTGCTGATTCTTTCACTGCTGAAATCATTTCCCCTTTATTCTAGTTGTTTAAAAAAGCTTCAGAAAGACCTTTCCTCTGACTTGTCATGTATATTTACATGTTACTATCTGGGTATCTATTACAATGGACTGATTTGAGGATTGCTGCTCTTTGGCAAAATGGTAAAAATGTAAAATAACTTAGTAGAAAATAGCATAAGAGAATATAGTCAAAGATACATTCAGCACCTGGTATACTTAGAAGAAAAAAGTAATTCCATAATATTTTAAAATAGTATTTGCATGCAAGATCACACAATGTAATTTGCCTTTAAGTATTATTAGATAATATATAGCATGTAATAATGAGTGTGTGTAAATAAATGCAGTGGTTACAAATTGTTTGCATTTCAAAATAGCTTTATTTGGGGGATAGGCCAGGAAGAATGTGAAATGGTTTTTGAAGGAGATGGTGTTGATTATTCCACTATGAGAAAAGTTTGATTAAACAATTTTTTAAAGCAAGCAGTTGTGACACAGACAGTGTTAACTAAGGAGTTTGCTGAATTTAGCTTACGAGACTTATTTTCAAGAAATTGTTAATATTCAAAATAATTGATATGCATTTGATATACTATAGCCAATTGATAGTGATACTTTGGCTTTGGTCATGATCATTGAACAACCTCATGTTTTCCATAAGGAGATAATCATATTATCAGCATAACAAAAACTCAAGTCTTTATAAATTGTTTAAACATTAGCAGCAAAGAAGTTAACAGATGAGATGTATAGAGAAAGATTTAAAGCAACAACATTTAGCTACAATTAACCCTAATAATATGAAATTATTCTTATGCTAAAACCATTAATTTCTCCAGACTTTATCAGAAAGCTTTTTCTTTTTCTTTTTTAAAAAAAGATTTTCTTTTTTATTTTAGAGAGAGAAGAGAGGGTGCATGCACATGAGGAGAGGGACAGAGGGAGAGAGAGAATCCCAAGCAGACTCTCTGTGGAGTGGGGCCCCATGAGGGGCTTTGTCTCATGACCCTGAGATCATGATCTGAGCCAAAGTCAAGAGTTGAATGCTTAACTGACTAAGCCACCCAGGCGCCTCCAGTAAAGCTTTTTCTATAACGCACTCCCAGCGCTTATCATGGAATTGGGAGCAACTTCAAGACTCTGCAGTGTTAACTGGGGGTAAGTTTCCACAGTTCCAATCAGAGTGTAAGTCGAGTGTCCATTTCTGTTCTTTTTCACTTATTCTAGTCTCTTGAGACCACTGCAGAAACAAATCAGAAATGAATATCTGAGAGTAAGACATGTACAAAATGTTATTAGGTGGCCTTGTGTAGATGCTCTTTTTTTTTTTTTTTAAGACTTCATTTAATCATGAGACACATAGAGAGAGGCAGAGACATAGGTAGAGGGAGAAGCAGGCTCCCTGTTGGGAGCCTGATGTGGGACTAGATCCCAAGAGTCTGGGATCATGACCTGAGCCAAAGGCAGATGCTCAATCACTGAGCCACCCAGGTGCCCCTGTAGATGCTCTTTGATATCTGCCTGACATCTGTCCTTAACTGTCAAGGGTGGTAAGTAAATAGACCCGCTAGCCTAATATTGAATTTATTATAACCAAAACTTCCAGTTGTGATTTGTATAACCTTCACTGTGATGAGGTTCATGTAAACATATTACTTTTTTTTAATATTATCTCATGGCAGTGATGTGATGTTATTATATGGAGAAACTGTGGAACATGGGAGTTCAGAGATAGTAAAATCTGTTCTTGAAGTGTCATGAGCCCTGGCTTCTGTCTTCCAGTGAGATTGGTCATTCAGATAAAAATTGAGGCGATATAATCAATTGCTGGGATATTGAACTAACAGTGTAAAATTAAGAAGTATTACATGGTGTCAAAGAAGGAGTGGAATAAAAATCTAAAAATTTTGTTTCTAGTCTCACTGCTCCATTTTAGCTCATGCAATTGTGGGATTTGTCTGACGTTTCATCATTTCCAAATCAAGGCATTATACTTAGTGATATCAAAATGCAATTTTTAGATAGTTCTGGTCTGTATTATTACACACTTGATGGTAATGAATAACCCTGCTTCGAGTTTTCCTTCAATTCATCCTGCACACTGCTTTTAGAATAGGCATCACAAAAGATTTCATCTTGCTGTTTCCTTCTGAAGTTGTTGGTGATTCCTTGATGACTACAGTTGACCCTTGAACACCGCAGGGGCTGGGGTGCCACTCTACTTCCCCTTGTGCAGTTGTAAATTCACATAAAATTTTTGACTCCCCAGGAAGTTAATTACTAATAGTCTACTGCTGACTAGGCCCTACTGATAATATAACCTGTCAATTAACATATATTTTGTATGTTATATGTAATCTGTCTTAAAAGAAACTAGAGAAAATGTTAAGAAAATCATAAGAGGAAAAAATTTACAGTATTGTACTGTATTTACTGAAAAACATTTGTATATCAGTGGACTATGCAGTTCAGACCTGTGTTGTTCCAGGGTCAACTATAGGAGAAACTCACTATAGATTTATTTTTTTTAAAACATTTGTTATTACTGAGTTCTTTCATAAATAACTTTTCTGCTTCAGCCAACAACCAACCAACACAGAAGATGGCTTTTTGGCTTTGTGCCCTGGATCAGAATGCCTTTTTTCTTTCTTTCTGCATATTCAATCTTATTTCTCCTTTGAGGCCTCATTTAATACTTTGACCTTAAGGAAAAAATATTCCTAAAGGAATTTAGATATTATTTCTTTGAGTGCATTATATATTTCATCTGTATTTTCCTCACATCTATGAAGACTTTTCTAGACTTAAATTGTAATCTGACATTTACATATTTACTAGTTTATATGCTTATTCCTTTTATTTCCAAACTAGAGTATTGGCTTTTTGAGGAAAAATTCATATACTTCTTTGTATTACTCTTGTTCCATGTAAGTTCATAGTAGAAAAAAAAAAGGCATTTAGTAAATATTTGTCAAAACAATCTATATTTAGAAATCTTGTTTCCATAGGATTAAACAATGTATTTTTCTGATGTAAAAAGTAGAGTTGAATGAAATTCAAATAAGACTGTTCTTTTCTAGCAGGATACTATGAAGTAAAATTATGTGGCTAAGAAAATGATAATAAGGGTTTGTATATCAGACCCTAAGAGTAATAATTAAATGTTATTCTGTATTGAGTTATTATTTGAGATGCTGTCCATGAAATTCTTAATTTTCTATGTAACAAGCACTGTGTTTAATTCAGTGAAATCCAAGTAAAGCTGAGTCCTCTAGATCTTGCTTTCAGGCCATTCAGCACAATGTCATTCAGTATAAACACAGATATTTATGCAAAAGACTATAGGGACACCTGAGTGGCTCAGTGGTTGAGCCTTCGGCTCAGGATGTGATCCCGGATTCCCTGGATTGAGTCCCACATGGGGCTCCCTGCGTGGAGCCTCCTTCTCCTCCCTCTGCCTGTGTCTCTGCCTCTCTTTCTGTGTCTCTCATGAATAAATAAATAAAATCTTTTTTTAAAAAAGCCAAAACCCCAAAAGACTATAATGTGTATATATCACAAAGCTGCCTTAAAGATACTGAGAAGTATATCTTCAAGATACATGGCAATAAGCTACATAGCAAAGCTGCTTTAAATTGTATCTTAATATATGTTTCTTAGCAAAACTTCCTAAAATTTGTCTTTAGATATCTGGATATTTTTCTTCTTTGAGGAATCTTTTGGTATTTTTATTCTCTCTCGTCTTTTTCCATATTTGATTTTTTGTGCCCTATCTTAATCATTACCACAAATACCCTGGTTCAGAGCACCACAGAGTCCTGAACAGCCTGGGGAGGGAGAAAGCTGTGAATATTTTTACCTATGTCACATATTGTACCTTAGCCTTGAATTGGAGGTACTGTTTTCCTGCCTTTAGAGACTCAGGAAAGTGAAGGTTGGGGAGAATATATAACTGGTCCACAGGTAATATACCAGTTAATATTGCTCATAACAAATCACCCCAGAGTTTAGCAATTTACAACCACCATTTTATTAGTCTCACAGATTAAATGGGTCAGGAATTTGGTCAGGGCAGTATGAGAACGTGATGTCTGGGGCCAGAGTGGGAACACTCAGATATCTGGTCTGTAATCTTTTGGAGATGTTTTCATTCATGTGTGTGGTCGTCGATGTCGCTGTTTTGGGCTCTAAGCTCCTGTGTTGGCTGGAACTCCTGTGCATGGTTTGTGCTACCTACGTGCACTAGTTGCAGTGTCTTTAAGGCATGAAGGGTGAGATCCAAGAAGGAGTTGAAAAAAGCAAAATAGAGGTGTGGGCTATTTTATGATCAAACCACAGAAATTTCAGCTGTCGCTTTGTGATACTCTGTTGGTTGAGATGCTCACAAAGGCCTGCCCAGATTCAAGGGAAAAGATACCTACCTTACCACGTAATGGATAAATGTCAAGGTGCATTATGTGAAGAGCATGGAGGTTGGGAGATACTGTTGCAGCTTGTTTGGAAGATAGACACTTGGGAATCACACAGGTAATGTCTCTGTGTATCTGAATATCAGAGTAGGGATTTGAACCAAGTTTTTCCTTTTTTTCCTTTTAGTGCAAACTTCAGTTGCTTGTTTGTACGTTAATGCTCACAGCAGGTTTTAAAATATCATTTTACTTTTATCATGATAAGTAAACTCTTTAATCTCCATTTCCTGTTTCCTCCAGCCTGCAATCCACCTCCTCCTCTTTGGTAGCCATCAGTTTGTGCTGTCTAGTTGAGAGTCTGTTTCTTGGTTTGTCTGTCTTTTTTTTTTCCTTCTTTTGCTTATTTGTTTCTTAATTTCTTCATATAGTGAGATTATGTGGTATTTTTTTAAAGGCTTTATTTATGTATTCATGAGAGACACAGAGAAAGGCAGAGACATAGGCAGAGGGAGAAGCAGGTTCCCTGTGGAGAGCCCGATGCAGGACTCGATCCTAGGACCTTGGGATCATGACCTGAGCCAAAGGCAGATGCTCAACTGCTGAGCCACCCACGCGTCCCAGGATTATGTGGTATTTGTCTTTCTCTGACTTATTTCACTTAGAGCTAGACAGTATAATGCTATCATTGCAAATGAAAAGATCTCATTCTTTTTATGGTTGAGTAATATTCCACTAAATATGAATACCATGTCCTTATCCATTCATCTATTAGTGGGCAGTTGGGTTATTTCCATAATTAGGCTACTGTAAATAACGCTACTATAAACATAGGGGTGCATATACTCCTTCCGAATTAGTGTGTTTATTTCTTTGAGTAGATACCCAGTAGTGCAATTCTTGGGTCATTGGGTGGTTCTGTTTTTAATTTTTTGTGGAACCTCCATACTGTTTTTCAGAGTGGCTGCACCAGTTTACATTCCCACCAAGAGTGCAGGAGGGTTCCTTTTTCTCCACATCCTTGTCAACACTTGTTTCTTGAAGTGTGAGGTGGTATCTCAGGGATTGTCATTTCCCTCATGATGGGTGATGTTGAGCATTTTTTTCAGGTGTCTTAGTTATCTGGATATCTTCTTTGGAAAAATGTCTATTTATGTCTTCCCATTTTTTTGTTGGATTATTTTTTTTGAGTATTGAGCTGTTAATTATATATTGGGGGTACTAACCCATCAGCTATGCCATTTGCAGATGTCTTCTCTCATTCAGTAGATTGGGGAATCTTCTAGTTTTGTTGATTGTTTCCTTTACTGTGCCGATGCTTTTTATTTTGAGGTAGTCCCAGTAGTTTATTTTTGCTTTTTTTTCTCTCCCCTCAGGAGACATATCTAGAAAACTGTTGCTACAGTTAATGTCAGAGAGATTACTGCCTCTGCTCTGTTCTAGGATTTTTATGTTTCAGGTTTTACATTTAGGGCTTTAATCCATTTTAAGTCTTATTTTTGTGTATGCTGTAAGAGAATGATCCAGTTTTCCCAACACCATTTCTATCTATCAGTTTTCCATTGGATATTCATTCCTCCTTTGTCAAAGATTAATTGGCCATATAATTATGTATTTATTTCTGGGTTTTCTGTTCTATTGATCTATGTGTCTCTTTTTGAGCCAATATCATACCGTTTCGATTACTAATGCTTTGTAATATAATTTGAAGTCTGAAATTGTGATACCTCCAGATTTTTTTTCTACTTTGCTTTTACTATCTCAAGGTCTTTTGTGTTTCCATACAAATTTTCAGTTGTTATAACTCTGCGAAAAATGCTGTTGATATTTTAATAGGGTTTGGGTTAAAGCTGTAGATTGCTTTGTGTAATGTATACATATTAGTTCTTCCAAGCCATGTACATGGAATGTCTTTCTATTTCTTTACATTGTCTTAAATTTCTTTCATCATTGTTCTATAGTTTCAGAGTACAGGTCTTTCACCTCTTTGGTTAAGTTTATTTCTAGGTATTTTATTGTTTGTGGTACAATTGTAAATGAGATTATTTTTTTAAATTTCACTTTCTGCTACTTCATTGTAGTGTATGAGAATACAACAGATTTCTGCACATTGATTTTGTATCCTGTGACTTTATTGAATTCAATGATCAGTCCTAGTAGTTTTTTGGCAGAGTCTTTAGGGTTTTCTATATATAGAATCTGTCATCTACAAATGGAGTTTTACTTCTTCCTTATCAATTTGTATGCCTTTTATTTCTTTGTTGTCTACTTGCTATGACTAGGACTTCTAGGATTGTGTTGAATAAAAGTGATAAGAATGAATATCCTTGTCTTGTTCTAGGGCTTAGGGTAGAAGCTCTCAGTTTTTCACTACTGACTATGATGTTGGCTGTGGGTTTTTCATATAAGGCGGAGATATATTTCCTCTAGGCCTACTTTGCAGAGGGTTTTTATTATGAATAGATGTTGTACTTTGTCAAATGCTTTTTCTACCATTGTTAAAATGATCATACAGTTTTTATCCTTTCTCTTATTGATGTGTTTTGAGAATCTTGAACTACCCTTGTACCCCGGAAATAAATAAATCCCACTTGGTCTTGGTGTATGATTTTTTAAATATATTCTTGCATTCAGTTTGCCAATATTTTCTTGAGGATTTTTGCATCTATATTCATTACAGATATTGGCCTGTAGTTACCTTTTTTGGTGGTGTCTTTATCTGTTTTTTTTTTTTTTTTCTTTATCTGATTTTGATGGCAGGGTGATACTGGCTTCATAGAACACAGTTGGAAGTTGTCTTTCCTTTTTGTATTTTTTTGGGGAATATTTTAAGAAGAATAGGTATTAACTTCATTGGATAATTGGTAGAATTCCCCTGGGAAGCTGTCTGGTCCTGGACTTTTGTTTTCTGGGAGTTTTTTGATTACTGATCATTTTCATTGCTGATGATTGGTCTGTTTCAATTTTCTGTTTCTTCCTGGTTCAGTTTTGGTAGGTGTTATGTTTCTGAAGATTGAACCATTTCTTCCAAGTTGTCCAATTTGTCAGCATATAAGTTTTCATAACATTCTGTTAAAATTGTATTTCTGTGGTGTGGGTTTCTACTGTTTTTTTGATAATTTTGCTTATTTGGGACTTTTAAAAAATGAGTCTTTCTAGAAGTTTATAAGTTTTGTTGATGTTTTCAAAGAACGAGCTTCTAGTTCCAATGATCTGTTTGTTTCTATAACATCATTTTTTTTTTGCTTGAATCTTTATTGTTTCCTTCCCTTTGCTGGGTTTAGGTTTTCCTTGTTTTTTGGCTCCTTTAGGTTAGGTATTTGAGATTTTTCTTCTTGAGGTAAGTCTGTATTGCTATAAACTCCCTTCTTTGAACAGATTTTGCTGCATCCCAAAGATTTTGAGCCATTGCATTCTCATTTTTATTTGTTTTTGTCTAATTCTTGATTTCTTCTTGGATTTTTTGGTTGTCCCACTAATAGTTTAGTAGCATGTTATTTAACCTCCATGTATTTGTGCTCTTTCTAGATTTTTCTTATGGTTGATTTCTATGTTCATAGCATTATGATAAAAAAAGATGCATTGGGATGACTTCATCTTTTTTAATATCTTGAGACGTTTTGTGGACTAATATGTGATCTATTCTGGAGAATGTTTCATGTGCATTTGAAAAGAATGTGTAGTCTGTTTTAGGGTGGAATGTTCTGAGCATGTCTGTTAGAGCCATCTGGTCCAGTGTGTCATTCAAAGGCACTATTTCCTTGTTGATTTTCTGTCTGGATGACCTGTCCTTTGATATAACTGTTGTATTAAAGTCCCCTACTGTTATTGTATTACTATGAATTATTTTCCTTATGTTTGTTATTAACTATTTTATATATTTGGGTGCTCTGTGTTGGGTACAAAATATTTATAATTGTTACATCTTCTTGTTGGATGTCCCATTTATTATTATATCGTATCCTTTATTGTCTTCTGTTACAGGTTCTGTTTTAAAGTCTACTTTGTCTTTTATTTTGCTACACCAGCTCTCTTTGGACATCCCCCTCACTTTCAATCTTCATGTGCCTTTAGGTCTGAAATGAGTATACAGGTGGATTTTGCTTCTTTTTTTTTAATCCATTCTGCCACTCTATTTCATTTGGAGTTTTAGTTCATTTATATTCAAAGTAGTTACTGATAGGTGTATATTTATTGCTGTTTTGTTATTTGTTTTGGCATTGTTTCCATAGATATTCTCTGACCATGTCTTCTATTGCTGTTTTTCATGGTTTGTTGGCTTTCTTTAGTGATCTACTTGTTTCTTTTCTCTTTATTCTCCGTATATCTCAGTGACTTTTGATCTATGGTTACTATTAGGTTTGTATATAACATCTTCTGCATATATTAAGTTTATGGTTGCTTAAATTTAAATCCATTCTTTACTCCTCTCTCTCCCACATTTTATTTATTTATTTTTATTTTTTTAAAGGATTTTAATTTTTTTTTTATTTATTCATGATAGACATAGAGAAAGAGAGAGAGAGAGGCAGAGACACAGGCAGAGGGAGAAGCAGGCTCCATGCCGGGAGCCCGAGGCGGGACTCGATCCTGGGACTCCAGGATCTCACCCTGGGCCAAAGGCAGGCTCCAAACTGCTGAGCCACCCAGGGATTCCCCCCACATTTTAGATATATGGTATTATATCTTGCATCCCTTTATTTTTATTTTACTTTATTCTTAAATACTTTTTTTTTTAAAGATTTTATTTATTTATTCATGAGACACAGAGTGAGAAAGAATCAGAGACACAGGCAGAGGGAGAGGCAGAGACACAGGCAGAGGGAGAAGCAGGCTCCATGCAGGGAGTCTGACGTGGGACTCGATCCTGGGACTCCAGGATCATGCCCTGGGCTGAAGGCAGGTGCTAAACTGCTGAGCCACCCAGGGATCCTCTATTTTATTTTATTTTTTTAAAAGATTTTATTTATTTATTCATGAGAGACACACAGAGAGAGGCAGAGACACAGACAGAGGGAGAAGCAGGTTCCTCACAGGGAGCCTAATGTGGGACTTGATCCCAGGACTGGGATCACTCCCTGAGCCAAAGGCAGATGCTCAACCACTGAGCCACCCAGGTGTCCCTGCATCCTTTTATTTTATGAATCCCTTGACTGTTTATTACAGAAAAGTTTATTTTTCCTGCTTTTTTGTTTTCTGCTTTTATTCTGTCACTTACAGTCTTTTTTTTTTTTTCCACTCAGAGAATCCTGTTTAATATTTGTTTAAGGGCTGGTATAGTGTTCATGAACTCCTTTAGTTGTTTGAGAACTCCATCTCTCCTATCCTGAACAATACCCTTGTTGGATAGAGTATTCTTGGCTGTAGGTTTTTCCCTTTCATCACTTTGAATATATCATGCCACTCCCATCTGGCCCACAAACTTTCCTTATGTGATGTTCCTTATATGTAACAGTCTTGTTTTCTCTTGCTGTTTTAAATTTTTTTTCCTTTATCACTACTTGTTGCCATTTTAATAACTGTGTCTTTGATTGGGTTGAATTTTTGGCAGGCTCTCTGTGCCTCTTGGATCTGGATATCTGTTTCTTTCCCCAGATTAGGGAAGTTTTCAACTGTTACTTCTTTAAGTATTTCTCTTTTTCTGAAATCCCTATACTGTAGATATTATTATACTTGATGGAGTCACTGAGTTCCCTAAGACTGTTCTCCATATGCATAATTTTCTTTCCTCTTTCATTCAGCTTGGTTACTTTTTATTACTCTGTCTTCCAGCTCATTAATTCACTGCTCTGTTTCATCTAGTCAGCTACTTATTCCATCAAGTGTATTTTTAATTTCATTTATTGTATTCTTGATATGATTAGTTATTTTAGCTTGGTATTATGAATTTCACTGATGTCCTCCACTGTTTTTTTCAACTCTAGTGAGTATCTTTATGATTATTACTTTAAGTTCTCTATTAGGCATATTACTCACATCCATTCAGTTTGGTATCTTGTGGTTTGGTCCTGTTATCTCATTTGGGAGATGTTTCTCTTTTTTCTCATTCTAACTTTGTGTGTATTTCTCTGTGTTAGAAAAGTCAGCTACTTCTCTTCGTCTTAACAAGACAAAGCTTTATGAAGGAGAGGTCTTATAGTGTATTGTCCCCTGTTCCCTAGGGCTTGGCACTTCAGGGAGCATGTCCTATGTGTTGTGTGTGCTCTGCTGAGTTTTGGCCTCTTTTCGCTTCAGTCCAATTGTCTGCAGAGACTATATTTGCCTTTTGTGGGCAGCCAGGTGTGCGATGGTCTGCTTGTGAAATGAGACCTGCCCCCCTCTGTTATGGAACTGAGGTCCTGCAAAATGCCTGTCAGGTGGTGTGGTGTAACAGGGTTTGTGCTGACTTTTGGGGGGAGGAGGAAGGTGACTAGGAGGGGTGCAAGCAAGTTAGGTAAGGAGGGTCTGTTGTGTTGCTTCCTCCAGGTAGCATTTATTTATCCTGGGGAGGGGGACAGTGCTGGGGAGGGAAATGTCACTGATAGCTCCTTTGTTCCTGGAGTGGTCTTCCCATGATCCTTGTCTCTCTGAGCCAGCTCTGAGTTGAGCAAATCATTCTCCCTCTTGTCTGCTTTGGCATTTTTCAAAATATCAGTTCTGTGCAGTGTCTGCAGTGGTTACTTATCGTGCTGTCTCTTTAAGAGCAGAGACTCTGCTTCCTAATGCCTTCTGGGCTCTCCTTATGCTAAGCCCTCTAATTTTTAAAATTCCCTGCTTTAAATCCTGCTCCTATTAAGAACTCCTGAAATTTGGCCCCTCTCAGTTTCTAAAAAAAGTATTAGAGATTTGCCCTCTCTCTGGATCCCCAGTGTGAAAATCTGTTTTTCACCCTTCTCTTTGTCCTTGGCTTCTTCCAGGCCAGGGAGGGCCAACGGATGTTTTGCTCCCAGATTGATTCTTTGCTCTTCCTACTTTGCTTGATGTGGCCTCTTCCCTGCCTTTAGTCGTAGACTAAAGACTTTATTCTGCTGGTTTGGGTCATTTACTGGGTTATTTGTGCTGATGTGAGTGTTATCTAGTTGTAACAGTGGGTGAGGTGAGCTTAGGGTCTTCCTATTCCACCATCTTCCCAGCTGCTAAGGATCATGTATATTCTAACTTGAATTTCCAGCTTTTTAAATCCCTATTCTAAAATCCATTCTCCAGTGTTAATAGAAATTCTGTAATGGTGTAGAATTGTGTTCTTTACATTTTAGATATCAGTAAATAATCTATAATTATATGCATTTGCAGAAATGTTGGATTATATGAAAAAATTGTCAAAAAATGGTTTTAAATTTACCACTGTCCAAATAATAATGGGGAAGGGTTTATTTCCTTTCAAAATCACATCTTTCTAAAGTGAATGTGGGGGTTTGACTTCCATTAAGTTACTGATATTTTTAAACAAAATGTCAAATATAATTTAGTGCTTGAAACATGAGGCAAGTCTGACTAGTTTTAGAGTTTGACAGCTTTGCTGTGTTTCCATTAAGTTATTTATCCATCAGGATCAAATATTATGTTTTGTGGAGAGGCCTATTAGTAGATATCTGTGGATACATGTATATGTATTATTAATAATAACTACCATTTATTGAGTGCTTATTATGTGCCATGTTTCATTAATAGTTGATCATTTTGGATCCATCAGTAAGGAAAGATACAATCATTTTTTTAAAGATTTTATGTATTTATTCATGAGAGACAGAGAGAGAGAGAGGCAGAGGCACAGGCAGAGGGAGAAGCAGGCCCCATGCAGGGAGCCCGATGTGGGACTCGATCCCGGGACTCCAGGATCAGGCCCTGGGCTGAAGGCAGCGCTAAACTGCTGAGCCACCTGGGCTGCCCCAGTTTTTTTTTTTTTTTTTGGACAGATGGAGAAGCTTAGAAATGTTTTGATAATGTATCCAAGATCACATAGCTGGGCAGAGAAGCATACTTAAAGTATTTTATCCTGCTTCTATAATGTCTGAATTATGAAATAGTCTTATTCACCTTTTGGCTCTCTAAATAGAAATATTCCTAAGATGGCATTTTGATGTGATCCACCTCTGCTTGGCCTGCCTTGAGGACCAAGGGTGCATAACACTGGTAATAACCTAATGCTCATGAGCATATCTAGGAAGTCAATCTAATTTAGGAAGTGCTGGGCGTATACAATTTCTCTTGTTACTCATAAAAATCTGTGAATTATCATTATCTACATTTCATAGATGAGGAATGGCTACAGAGCTAATACAGAACACAGTTTGTCACTTTCATTTCACTATAGGGAAGCATACCTATAAGTATTTCATTTCTTTTTGCCCCTTCTTACAGTATGTGTGTGTGTGTGTGTGTGTGTGTGTGCATGCACACACACACATGTTCTCTCACACACACTTAAGAATTAGTGGTGAAAATTAGGTGTAAGGAATGATGGGAGTAATTGTTTCCTTAATGATGCTTTTTAGACTTAAAAATTGTGCTGTTGGAAGATTAAATACATATAGTTTATACTGTATTCTAGGTTAATCTGACAGTTAACTTCCTACCTGTTATTGCAACTTTTGGTAAACCATGAGTATTAACATAGGAATGAACCGAAAGCCATTTCTTCTTTAATTTAAAATTTCTGAGAATAAAAATGGATCCCATTTTGTAAGTGTTCAGTGGACCTGTAAAATATTCCTCCTGAAATGTTAAAAATGAGGTAAATCTTCTTTTTCTCTAATAGTGTAGTGGGAAACTACCCCCACATTCACTTTAATTGACAAGAACCTCTTTCTTCTCCCATGTGTACTCTTAATTCTAAAATCTGTTTCCAGTGGTTTTAACCATGGAAGTCTTTTACTTGGACCATCAATGATTTTGTTGATGTTGGAAATTATTTTCTGATCGTTTTGACTATGAACAAACAGGCGTGTCATCACTTAAAAGTGATATTCTGGTTTTTACAATTCTGAGCTTTTAACTCAAGATACCACCTGTGGTGCTTCTGGAACACTGCCTTTAATTTGCTACCACATCCCAGTGAAGCTGTAATAGCGCTGAAGTTCAAGGTAAACGACCAGAAAAGGAAAGGGAAGATTCTCCAAATAAGGACATACCAAGAGAATCACAACTAAATTTGGAAGTAAACATGTTAAAAGATATAATGAACAGGGGTAAATTTGTTGCAGTGTAAATCAGGGAACAGGTATAGTCAAATCCATAGAAAAGGATGGTCCGTTAGAAGGAGGTAACTTTACAAGTGTTTTAAAAAAAAAGGTCGCAATTTGAGGTTTCTTCATCAGGTAAACTCAGATATAGTCCAAAAATATAAAAAGTTAAAAAAATTTTAAAGTAAAATTAAAAATATTTGTAAGAACTTAAGTCAGTTACATTTTGGGCCTATTTCTAACTTTGAAAGGTTGACAGCATGGTGGATAACCATTATATGGCATCATGAATTATCTCTGGGTGGCACTGCCAGTTGGAAATCTGGCCATGTTGTTCCAGTGAGACATTGCTTCTCTACTCACCTGCCTTGTCTTATCCTTTATTCTTCTCAATGTGGAAATATTTATAGATTATCTGTAGCCTTACTTGCTATTAGCTTTTAGTAGTTCCAATAAAGAAACCCATGACATTTTGTTATTGACTCAAAGACCAAAATTATTAAGAAAAATGTCATGGAAATGATTAGAGGCAAGCTCTTTTGCCAAAATAATTCAGTGTAGTGTATTTAATCTATGTACATATATCTGTACTTAAATCCATTTCTTTATCTGTACCTGTAATCTTTTAACTATATTGTTATGAGACCTATTTCTTAGGCTTATGAAATCAGTCTTGCTATTTTATACTAAGGCATTATGTTCTGATCTGATTAAAAAAAATTTTTTTTTTTGCTTTCTTCTACTGACTGGCTCACTGAATGCCTAGGGTGTATGTGTGCATTAAGAGACTGTGGTTTGGGGACATTTGATATAAGAAGCTGCTGAATGTGCCAGCAAGGAGCTAATGATTCAGCAGAAGAGTCATGAATGATGAAGCTAAGCTTGCCAGTTTCTGTGCTTTACTTTTCCTGTTGACCTTGAGTAAGTTCAAAGTCCTGAATAGGCAATTTAGCGCTTACCTGCTGAGTTCCAAGTGCCCACCTTGTTATGACCTCATGCGATACGGTAAATTTGGCAGTTTGTCTGCACTAGTTTGGCATTTAAGGAAAATCAAACTATAATCTTGAGGAATAGAAAAGATATTAGAACTGTGGAACAGATTTTCAGACTTTAATACATAGAAAAAATGCTGATCGGATCTCATGGGAAGACCAATTTTATAGACAAGACAAATGATGTATGTATGGAACAAAACAAATACTGAATAAAAATAAGTTCTAGCAATTTAGTCAAAGCATTCATGGTGAGTGTCAGGGAAGATAGTCACATGTTGACAATTGAGGATGAAAGCTGGGACACAGAGGAAAATTATGCTCGAATCTTATGACAGGATATTACATTTGCTTCACTTGCTCCTTATGTCTGAGACATAATTGAATGTTCTTTAATATGTCTTTCTTCCCCCAAGCAAGTATGCCCTGACCCAGTTACAGAACATTTGTGGCAATTCTAGATGAAGGGTTGAGGGAGAGGGTCATGAGTCTGAGATAGTAACAGAAAATTTAATTTACTTTGTAGATCTCCATGCCTGTTTGTAGGCTTCGGCATAGTATTGATATTTTTGCTTGGCCTGAGTCTTTATTTTAGCTTGAAAAATAACATTTGTTAAAATAACAAGGTGCCTGAGCTGATCTTTGTGAAGGATTTTATTTGAAAATAAGGATTAATCCAATTTTACTTAATTTGTCAAGTGCTCAAAAATAAAGTTATATACTGCATCTATTGTTCAATTTAATGCAGGTAAATAGATGTTATTAGGTTGCAACTTTGTACGGGATCCCTCAGGAGGGGCTTTGGAAGAATTAAGTACCTCCAATAAAAAAAGCAAAAAACAATCATTTTACCTTTTGTAAATACTATAACATTTGTCTCTAATTTGTTTTATTATTAAAATTATTTGAAGACATTAGTATTCATCCATCTCTAATCTCCAAATAGCTAGATGTACATGAAATTCTAACATGACCTACAATTGTTTTGCAGGCTTGGGAAAAAATTAAATTACAAATTCACACTCCAGCCTGAATGGGAAAGTGAATTATACAGATATTTGAGTACTAGTACTCAAAGTGGTTGAAGGAAGAAGTTCACTGAAGTTATTTGTTTATAGGGAGGCATAGTAGTGTGGGGTGGTGTTTCTCAAACTGTAATTCTCACCTGGGAAATTTATAATTTGTCTGGGGATTTTGTTAAAATGCAGATTCTGATTTAGTAGGTCTGAGGGAGGACATGAATTTCTAGTCCTAGCAAGCTCCCAGGGGAGAACCGTGCTGTTGGTCTGAAGATTCTACTTGGAATAGGAAAGGATGGCAGGGGACATCACCGACATGACTCCTAAAGTTAAATCCTAGTTCCACATTCTGGATGATTTGCCTTGGGCAGCTCAACATCTGTGAACTCCAAAATTCTTAGTTCTAAAATTGAACCCATAGGAAAATTGTAAATATATAACAAATAATGTAAATAAAGCCAGCCAGCTAGCCTGCTTGCCTGCCTTCCTTCCTTCCTTCCTTCCTTCCTTCCTTCCTTCCTTCCTTCCTTTCTTCTTTTCTTCTTGTGTTACCACTATGGACCATGTTAGTAACAATACATAAAAAAGCCATTGAAATTAAATCAAATCTCATAGAGCATTATTATTATCATTCACTATTTTTGGTGGGATGGGACCATTTTTAGACTGGAATTTGTTGGACTATTCCAGATATAGGAAAAAATAGAAATAAGTATGAGGATAGATGGAAACAACAGAAAGAAACACAATACACAATTCATCTAGAGCAATTCTCAAAGTGTGGCTCTGCCAAGCAGCCTAACCCTCACCTGGGAACTTGAAAGAAATGCAAATTCTCAGACCCCATCCCAGAATTATGGCCCAGTCACCTATTGTATAATAGGCTCTCCCTCTGATATTCTTTTTTTTTTTAAAGGATATTCTATGTTTTTTTTTTTTTAATTTTTCAAATATTTTTAAGTAAGCTCTACACCCAATGTGAGGGCTTAAACTCACACCCCTGAGATAGAGCTGGATACTCTATTGACTGAGCCAGCCACGTGGCCCTATCCTTATATGTGAGCACCCCAGTAAAGAGGAACAAACTGTGTATTTCGAAGGTTCTGTGATGATAGATTTAGTGAACGATATCTGGCTCTGTGCTCAAAAGGGACCCCATTTCATTTTTCTGAGTCCAGCTCCTCATATCAGTGAATGGTTCTGCTTAGAAAGTATTAAATGTGCATTACTAATGAAGCAGCAAGGTGTTAAATAATCAGGAGCCCAGACAAGAGGTACTGATGGGGATGGATACAAGGCATAGAATTAAAAAAAAAAAAAAAAAAAAAAAAACGGGAAAATTGATGGAGTCTGAGGGTTAAAGAAAGTTGATCCGAAGAGATTTAGGTATTTAGGTCAGTGGCATGCATCCAAAATATTTAAACTCAAAATAAAGCAGGCACAATATGCTTATTCCTTTGTATTTCTCTTCTATATAATAGATAGAAATTGTTACCCTGGCAAGTGAAAGGTTTAAGGAAACTATCAAAATTTTCAAACTGTATTGGAGTATAGGATTAAGACTAAAATATCCATAAATCTAGGAGCCTTCAGTGCACCCAGAGGAAAGAAAATAATGCTTTAAAAATTGCAGATGAGCAGTCTCTAGAAGATTCAACTATTGATGCACCTGTAAATCCAAGTCTGTGATGTCTGCATTTTAACATCTCTCTTGAAATGTGAGTTTGTCACACACTGCTTTCACTAAGGCACCCACTTGTATCTGTCTATCTCCACCCACAAGGCATGACATTGTAAAGAAACATTTCTTAAAATAGAAGAAGAAAACCAGCTTTGTGGAAGATGATGTAACGTCTCTTGACTTCCTAACAGAATGTTTTGCATTTCGACAAGGCTTAAGAAGTCAGTGACTATCACTGTATATAGGCAGTGATCTGACATAAACTACGTAGACAAACATTTTAAAGTCTTCATATTTGGTTTGTTATTGGGTCAGGGGAAAAAGGGGATAGGGAAAGGGAAGGAGAGAAGAAAAAAGGGACAACAGTGTGTACACTGTTCTATCTGTGTTCACTAGGGGTTAGAAAATGATAGTGCATGTATATCTTAATTAAATGGGCACCAGAAAACACCAGGGCCCTGTTTGCTTGTGGCTCTTTGTGAAAGAGCTGAGTGAAGGATTTGTTCAATCCAGGGAGATGAGACTCAGACCTAATCCTGTGCAGATTGGGGCATGCTCACCACTGTTGGCCTATTTCTAATCACCAAAAAGAAGAGAAGTTGATGAAGCCCTGACAATGGTTGTGATGACCCAAGAATCAAGCAAGGACCGTGCCTTGTTCCTTCAGCTGCATTTCCTCTGTGATATGTGCTGTCAGTTTCCTTGGTGACATGTTTTCATTTTTTCTAAATGAGAAGAGGGAAGGATGAAGAAACAGAGACCTTATTGTTGAATCTCTCTATCCCTAAAATCCCCACTGCATCTTGCCCTAAGATGAAGGGCATTTTTCTGGCTTCGTGAAAGGGAGCCTTGTCTTACTTGGCCAACATGAATGAGAACTTCCCTGTTTTTAGTGGAGAAGAGATGCTTATGATGAGCATGAGTGATGCTTTTGTGGAGAAGGGTGTCTAAAATCTTGTTTTTGTACTAGAAAAACAAGTCCAGTTTGAGTTTTAACTTTAAGTTTTGCCTCACTGCATCAATTATGTTTATTTTGTACACTGTTAGTGAGATCAGAATTTGGTATCTTTATTTTTTATCTTTGTATCTTTCTTTCAGATATATTGACTGACAATACTGATTGGATAAGTAAATAAATCAGTAAATCAGTATTTCCTGAAGTGATATTATAGAGTTAGTTCGATGATGTGTCTGTTTTTTTCTTTTTGATGTTTCTGTTTTTGATAGCAATTGTGATAAACTTTGAGAAACCAAAAATCCCATTATTTGGAGTAGTAATGAACATTACATCTACTGAATGAATGTGAATTAAGCTGGATTTCATCTATTATTTTACCAATGAAAAAACAAAAGAGCTTAACCTGATTTTCCTCATGGTTTTATGTTTAGTCAGTCGCAGAACTGGTATTAGAATACATTTTGAAATATAGAAAATTTTAAGCATTTGTAAAATTAGAGGAGATAGGTTAATAAATTTCATGTTTTCATTAGCGTCTTCAAGCATTTTTTTTTCTTCAAGCATTTTTAAATCATAGCCAATATTTTATCAGTACCTACTCCTATCCTCTGTGTTCCCAGATCATTTTTATACAAATCCCAGAAATCAGATAATTTTATTTGTAAACATTTCAACATTTAGCTTGAAATGATAGAGACATTATCACACCTTAGTAATGCCTTAATGCCTAGTCAGTGTTCACATTTTCTTATTTGTATTATACATTTTTTAGACTTCATTTGTTTGGACTGGGAGACAAAGTTAATATAGTGTGATTAGTTCTCTCTCTTAAGTATCTTTTATCCTTTAAGTATCCTTTAAGTATCCTTAAGTATCCATGATGGTTCTTCCCCATCATGTCCTGTCTTCTCTTTTTTCCATTTTATGGAGCTAGGCCATTCCTCCTGTTTTCCCAAGTCCAGATTTTGCTGGTTGCTTAGAATGCAACTTCCTAACATAAAAATTGTCATTAAGGCCTTTTTAAAAAAAAAAAAAAAAAAAAGAAAGAAACTTGGGGATAAAAGATAACACATACACTAGATGTTCTCATATGTATGCTTTTTAAAAGCATGAAAAGTTGTGCTGCCATATTTATTTGTGTTTGAACATAATTAGGAAATAAAACTTCAAAAAAAAGTCTTAAGAAAGTTTTACCACAGGATTCCTCAAATGACCTTATTAATTTTCTAGAGTGTTTGTTTCTTGTCTTTCTCTTTGATACTTGGATTAAAACCAACTTTTAATTAATGCAGGAAAAATACAAATCAGAACTGTGACAGGAACTTTCATAATGCTTAAGTGTTTCTTTACTGATTAGAGCAAATCCAAAGCAGTTATATTAATTTTTGTAATTATTCAGTTTTTCATTAGCCGTTCAGAATATGAACCAAATGGACGTGAAAACCCCCAGTCGTCTGAGATCTTATGTAATGAAACTCTCTGTATACTACTAGTTAGTGATGTTTCTAGGTACAGGAGCATCATTATTTGACCTCTCCTTTATATAACCCACGTAGCTCCCTATTTTATCTCTGTAGGCTTGTAAGAAACCTCCTAGAGATCTATAATGCTAAATTGGAGTCAACTCATGAATTTTCACTTTATGCCATAAAAAAACATAGGGACTCAAATATGTATTAAAGAAATGTGGATCACAAACTACAGATCTCACATTACTAGAAATAGTTGATCTAAGTTGTAGTAATATCTGGACATTTGATGCTGCACCTAATACTTCTTTGAAAATAAGGTTATCTCTCTCATTAGAGATTTCTAGTCTTGTTTTGCCTTTGCTGACCTGACTTTCCTCTGGGCATTTTAATTTCTGCAGCTGTGAAAACACTGGCATCTTAAATACTGCTACTAGAAAGCTGTGGCAAAAGCTCTCATTGATTTCTTTTCATTAGAAACACTTGAGAGGGAAAGCTGGGTAAAGGGTTTATGAGGACTCTGGAATTTTTTGAAAAAATTCCAAATATATTTCAAAGGAATATTCCAAAGGAAAAAATACTTAAAGATCTTGAGATTTCTTAATTTCACTATATATGACTAAAATCTCATTAAAAAGGGAAATGCATATTAATTTATTTTCTTCAGCCTACGCTTAAAAAATAAAATCAGAAAAGAATAATAGTTTAAAGGCTTATATTATAGTGTTTTAATGGAACAAAAATGGCTATTTTGTTTCCAGGTTTACCTGGAATGGTTTACCATTTAGTAAATATTTTTTCTCAAAAAGAATATCTGTGTAATGGCCACCTTGTATTTACACAAAAATGAATTACAGAATGTAAAAAATTCAGTTATGTTATTTATAAAAAGGATGAAAAATTAGTCACTAAATTCTATGTTTACAACAATTTTTACATTGTGATAATCAGAATTAACGAGAACACTTGGAGGTGAATTCTGTCAAGTACTGAAGGGCTCATGGTGGCTGAGCATTTATACTGTAAGCAACCATGTTTTAAACATTAATAGTTCTGACTTTATTATATTCCTTTCTGAAATTAGTCATTTTCTGATGATTTTAGGGTTGAGTCTTTTCCTGTCATCAGCTTTAAACTTCTTGTTTCCATCTTCCAGAGATACCTCACTAAATAGAAAATATTTTGAACTTCCTTCAGTGGTTTTCTTTAGCTTTCAGGATAGAGTCTTAACTCCATCATGTGGCAGATGAGATTTACATGTCTGGTCCTTGTAGACATCTCCATTTGTACCTTTTTTCAAGCCTCACTCTGCCCTAGGTTCAGAAACACGGATCTAATTCTTGCTCATGCACAGTGTCATGCTGTTTGGAATGCCCTCCCCTACTTTTGGCAGGGTGAAATCTTTCTTAAAAAATATTTTATATAAGTTCAATTTGCCAACATACAGTATAACACCCCGTGCTCATCTCATCATGTGCCTTACTTAGTACCAGTCACCCAGGTACCCCATCCTCCCACCCACTTCCCCTTCTGCAACTCTTTGTTTCTGGCTGGATGAAATGTTAATCATCTTTTAAATATAAAAGGCATAAATAGATAAATTTCTCTTCCTTCTTTCTCCTCTTCTGTCTTCCTGCAGGTTACCACGGATGCCGATGATCACTACCACATTGGATATGGTCTTGTTTGTGTTGTATTTAATTACGTGTTTGTTTAATTAAATGCTGTGACTATAATACTATTCGTTTGGCAGGTCTTCTTTCAATTCTTGATTATCTCAATCAAATCAACCATTGTTATTGTATTATTCGACAATAGTTTCTATTACTTTTCTGGAATAAGCAAACTGCTACCACGTACTAGAAGTATGAGCTTACTAAAATAAATTTAACCAGGTCCATTTCAGTGTTAAAGGTAAAACAAAGCCAACAAAAACTTAAAATTCACAAGGATAAGTCAATACATTTTAACACCAGACTCAAATTGTATATCAAAAGATAATTACATCATATTACGTTATCTCAAGTGATTATTTCTTACAGTAAGAGTTGGAATGATACTTATTTCTAGAGTTCATGATGACCAGTTTTCTAACTGAAGCCACGTGAGTATTGAGTATTTTTCTCCTAGCTTCTAGATGAGAAAAAAAGTACAAAAAAAAAAAAAAAAAAAAAAAAACCAAAACAAAAAAACACAAGTACACAGGAAACTAAATTACACCTCCATTTCTGACTGTTTTTAGTGGTAATACTGCCCCCTTTGACTAACTCTGTTTCCAAGGCAGCAATCATTGAATTCGCTCCTCTTCCATAGCCTGTTTTTTATAAAAATAGGTTGATGTGCTTTATCACACAATAGATTTAGGTGTCACTTTCCTTGGAAGTCTTGTCTTCTTGTTGGGACTGGGGGACTTAAATTCAGCTTCTCAAACAGTTTTCTTGTTAAATGTTCCAGGCAGAGTGTCCCGGGTTGGCAGACTGAAATGCATTTTGGTCAGGCAACATGAGCAGAAGGAGTGTGGCGGGGGAGGGATGGGGGGGATTGCTGTATAAATTTGTTTTACTCAACCTTGAAGAAATGTTAAGTGTTAATTCCCTGCTTCAAGTAAAGTACACCAAGTGTATATGCAGTGTTCCTGAGAGTTTCCTAATGAACTGAAAAACAAACAATTAGAGGTGGGAAGAAATATATTTCATCAACCCCCTGAGCAGCAATGATTTGCCTCAGCTTGTCATACATACTTGATTCTGATTAAAATAAGGCAAATGAACTAGTTTAACCTTTCTTGATAAAGAAATTACACTAGTTTTTGATAAAGTCTCAAACCCTATATAATATGTATTGTGGAGGTTGATTGTCAACATGCAGGCTAGTGAGGTACAGGAGACAATGAAGTTGAGGAATGTGTTTAAGTGCTCATGATTGAATTGAGAATTAATTGTTTTTAAATGACCCAGATGACAAAGGTAGCAAGATTGGATGTGATATGCCTGGCTAAAGAGGCTTTCAAAAGTTATAATGAAAATAAACTCCACAAATTTTTTTACTCCTTTTCAACATTTCTTGTAATTGGTTTAATGAAAGTCATGTGGGTGGCTGATATTTTTTTAAAAAGTGGTTGGGTGGGGTGGGGGGGAGAAAGGCAATGCAGAGATTTCTGGATTAAGATTTCTGGGTTACAAAAAATGATAAAGGGTAGCAAGACAAAAGGGTAAGGCTAGTTCCCAGGCCCCCTTTACTTGCTGTTCACAATGAAGGACTGAAGAGAAGAGGGCCAGCTTGAGGCTTCATGTATTGCAGGATGCTTATCTACAAGCTAGCTTCTCAGCTTGTGAAGTTAGCCAGCATCTACTGGGAACAGCAGGATTTTTGAGAAGTGACCCACATAATTTTGACCAAAGCCATATTCTTTTAACTAAGGATAGAGATGATGTTATAGTTAGTACTATGCTTTATGACTTACCTTAAAATTTCTTTATTGAGATATAACTGATACAATATTAGTTTCAGGTATACAACATGATTCAATATTTGGATATATTGCACAATGATCACTGCAGTGAGTCTAACATCTGTCACCATACATAGGTTACAATTTTTTGTGTGTATTGAGAACTTTTAAGATTTAATCTTAGTAGCTTCTACATATATGGTGGTATTAACTGTCATCATCATGCTGTACATATATCTTCATGACTTATTTCATAACTGAAAGTTTGTAGCTTTTGACCTTCTTCACCCATTTGCCCATCCCCTACCCCTGGAAACTACCAGTCTGTTCTCTGTTCTGTGAGTTCATGCCGTTTGCTTTTTTAAAGATTCCACATGTGAGATCATAATTTGTCTTTTTCTGTCTGACTTATTTGACTAAGTATAACACCCTTAAGGTCCATCCATATTGTTGTAAATGGCAAGATTTCTTTGATTATGGCTGAATAATTCATTGTGTATGCATGCCATGTTTTACTTAATCATCCATTGATGGACACTTAGGTTGTATCTGTGTCTTGGCTGCTGTAAATAGTGCAGCAGTGAACGTAGGATATGTGTATCTTTTGAGTTAGAGTTTTTACTTCTTTTGAATAAAAACCAGAATTGGTTGTTTTAGGTTTTAGAGAGCAAGTTCAATGTATAATCTCATGTTTACAAAAATTTTGGAGAGACATCTGGGTGGCTCAGCGGTTGAGCATCTGCCTTCAATTTAGGGCGTGATCCCAGGAGTCCCTCATCGGGCTCCCGGTGAGGAGCCTGCTTCACCCTCTGCCTATGTCTCTGCCTCTCTCTCTTTCCCTCTCTGTCTCTCATGAATAAATAAATTAAAAAAAATTTTGGAGAGGCATAATCATTCTTATTTTATTGATGAGGTTCACAGAGATTACTTGCTGAGTAACTAGAACATGAAATTAGATTTCCTGATTTTGAATTCAGAGCTGTTCTACCATTTTGCTGTCTGGTTTTTTACCTAAATGTCACAGTGGAATTCTTGATAAGGAGCATCTTGCAGTGATCAGACATTATTACCCGTTAACTAAATCTGTTGTTGATTCTCTCATTTTGCTATGGTGTGTGCCTTTTTTTCTCTTTATAGGAATAGATTGACACATATCCTGCATTTCTAACACTATAAAATGTGATACAAAAGTACAATAGGACTCTTTTGTTTTGCCTTACGTATTTTAATATGATGTAATGGGGCCTTTTATAATGCCACTCTCTAATTTCATGCTAGGATTGTTTTGTGTGTGAAGTCAAGTAGTTCACTTTTCTTTGGGAAATTCTGGTTATGAAAATGTTGGTTTCTGGGACAGAATTTTGGTATAGATAGTGACTTGGGGGATCCCTGGGTAGCGCAGCGGTTTGGCGCCTGCCTTTGGCCCAGGGCGCGATCCTGGAGACCCGGGATCGAATCCCACGTCGGGCTCCCGGTACATGGAGCCTGCTTCTCCCTCTGCCTCTGTCTCTGCCTCTCTCTCTCTCTCTCTCTCTGTGACTATCATAAATAAATAATAATTAAAAAAAAAAAAAAAGATAGTGACTCGGTGAAACAGAAAAGGTCCTGGAATAGGCCTGAGTGTTCGTGTATGTGAAGGTGGCATTCCAATTCAGTGGAGAGAAGATGGTTCTTTCAGTAACTAGTATGGGATATAGCAGTTCATGTGGAAAAGCAAAGCTGGATCTCAATCCTTATAAGTGAATTTTTTTCTTTTACTTGTTCTGTCTTGTCCTAGGTCATCTTTATACCGTGTTTTTGTTTTATTTTTATAATAAAAATAGCTTATTAAAAAAACTGATGGCCTCATAATTTGATTATCTTTTGTCGTGTCAATATGTTTACTCTGATGTTACCATGAAAAATGAGTAGTTCTAATGTTTTTTTTTTTTGCCCTATACATATACCTTGCATATTCTATTTTTAAATGTGGGCTTTTAAGTTGATAACAAAATACCTAAAAAAAAAAAATACAAAACTGCCAAGCAGCTATTATTTTTTAATAGGAAAGACCTATATATTTATATTAGAAAGTATTATCATGTATTGGAAAAATAATTCCAAGGAAGCCCACATTAATTGATGTATTCTTAAAAAAAATGAGAAGTCCAAAAATACAAAAAAGGAAAGAAAGAAAGAAAGAAAGAAAGAAAGAAAGAAAGAAAGAAAGAAAGAAAGAAAGGCAACCACTCATATAACTCCCTGTATTTCTTCATAAAATACAACCATTCTTGAAAGTATTTATTCAGTGTTTGGCTTCCCCACTGAGTTATTATCTCAGTGAAGAAGAGGCCTCCATAGTGGGTTCTCAGTAAGATAACTTACCTCAAATTATAAACAGACATCAATAACACACACACACACACACACACACACACACACACACACACACGGACATTCAAGGCAAACTATTGCACACACTCCCACATGCAAGCCTCTCTCACACACACACAGAAACCATTTCAGAGTGGGATCACTTCACTTACAGCATGTTATTTCTGATGCTGGTCACAGCTTAGTTACACAACCCTCTCCCCAACAGATACTCAGGGAGTCCCTTTGCTGTCCGCCCTCCCAGTGTCCTCTCTCAGAGCTGCCTGGTGAGATGCATCATAACAGTTCTTTTTCAGTCTGGGCCACTCAAAGAGTCCTCTGAAGAACTTTTACAATTGCAGGTGCTCAGGCCACACCCCAAACCCAGGACGTCAGTGTCTCGTGATGAGATCTTGGAATCAGGATGTTTGCAGCCTCTGGGAAATTGCTCAGGCAGGAGAAGTGAGAGACCCTAGAAACCTTCTCAGGGCAAAGGCTCACTGAGCCCCAACTTTGGGGTCCCTCTAGGAGTGGGGGCACCTGCTTGGGGAACATCATCACTTGGAACTGCTTTCCTTGGTAAGGGGCTAAACCCCAGAGCTCATAGGCTGAATTCAGTTGTAGTGTCATCAGTTAGATGTTGGGATGAAAAGAGGATCCTGAATGAATGTTCATGTTGTAGCTTCTACTGGACATTCCTTCCTGGTCCATAGAAAACTTACTGTTTTATACTGATTGCGCTACGTTGCTCAGGTTGCTGTTACAGACATCACAGACTGGACAGCTTGGTCCATAGACTGATGTGCATTGTCTTGTGCTTCCGGAAGCCATCTCAACATGTGAGGATGTGAGTAGGGTTGGTTCCTTCTGAGGCTGTCAAGGAGAAGCTGTTCAAGGAGAAGCTGCTCCACTGGCTTCTGGAAGTCTTCTGGCAATCTTTGGGGTTCCTTGGCATATTAGAGGCATTGCCGAGTCTCTGCCTTTATGTTCACATCATGTTCTCCCAGGTTACCAGTTTGTTATAATAGGATGTACCCCAGAAAGAGTCTAGTGGAAGAGACACACGGGGTGAGGTATGGGGAAAGAGCTAGGAGCTTCCACAGTCTCTGATATGTCATCTTCCCCATATCTCCACATATTTACCAACCTGGTAGGAAGCTTCCAAACAGGTACTTTTATTTTCTAAATTAAATTTATTTTTATTTAAATTCAATTAATTAACATATAGTGGATTATTAGTTTCAGAGGTAGAGTTTAGTGATTCATCAGTCATTATATAACACCAAGTGCTCTTTAGATCATATGCTCTCCTTCATGCCCATTACCCGCCTACTCCATTCCCCAACCCCCTTCCCTCCAGTGACCCTCAGTTTGTTTCCTATGGTTAAGAGCTTATGGTTTGTCTGACTGTCTGATTTCGTCTTTTATTTTTCCCCTCCCTTCTCCTAGGCTCCTCTGTTTTGTGTCAAGATTTTTTTTTTTAAGATTTTTATTTATTTATTCATAGAGACACAGAGAGAGAGAGAGAGAGAGGCAGAGACACAGGCAGAGGGAGAAGCAGGCTCCATGCAGGGAACCCGATGTGGGACTTGATCCTGGGTCTCCAGGATCACACCCCAGGCTCAGGCAGCACTAAACCGCTGCGCCAACAGGGGGCTGCCCGGCTCCTCTGTTTTGTTTCTTAAATTCCACATATGAGTGAAGTTATATGATAATTGTCTTTCTCTGATTGACTTATTTCCCAAGCAGTTACTTTTAATAGGAACTTTTAATTCCCCAATTTCCTTATATTGCTTCTTGAGAGCTTTGGATTTTACTTTAAATCTTTATTTTATAATACTCAGCTTTTTCTCATGATGCAATTCCTGTGATTTTCATTACAGGCAAAGATGATTTCTGCTCACCATTTTATTTATGGTTTCCTTATCTGAGCTGAACTTTTTATAGCCATGACTCACTTGTCAACATGACACAGCTTCTACTTCATTAAAATCTGGATGCCACTTGCAACACCTCAGAAACACTATACCTTTATCAAATAATTTGAAATGAACTTGCATAATTAAAGTTGTTATATGATCTCAGAACACAGGAGTCCAAAATGAAGGGCACAAAATATTATCTTTTTTGGTGGTACATTTAAGCGGAGTGCTTTATAATATGTCTAATTAATACTATAGGTAAACAGATACAGTTTTCTGTGGGATGAGATACACACACATATTTATTACCTAAAATAGTGTTTTACATTATAAGGAATGCTTTATAGGTATTATAAGAACATTTAGAATACAAAGTGAACTAGTAGTTTATTGTAGGATTCGGACACCCACCCGATTTTCATCAAACTGGGCGTTTACGTTGCTTTATTTAACTGCTTTCACATTTAATTTTTCCTAATATTTCCTTCTTTCATCTAACGTGCCACCTCAGTGTATCTTTTCAGTTACACAAAAGAGAAGGGAGTAAAATGCTGCTATGAAATAAGACCTCTGGATGGTATGGACTTTGAATGGAGAGTAGCTGAGAAAAAGCATATGGTTCAAAGATTGAGGATAAGGTCAGGTCTGCTGCTACAAGTAGATGTCAGCTTCATATGGACTTTTGGAGAATATATATATGTAAATATAAATATATAAATATATAAATATGTATTATATATGTAAATATATTTACATATGTATTTACAGTTCACACCAAAATTATGGGAAAAGTATAGAGATTTCTCTTGCCCCCCCACAATACATATCTTTCCCCCATTATCAGCATTCCTTGAAGTATACCTTTGTTACAATGGATGAACCTGCTTTGGCACAGTATAATCATCCAGAGTCCATAGTTGACATTATGGTTCACTGTTAGTTTTGTATATTCTGTGGATTTGAACAAGTATATGATGACTTGTATCCATCATTATGGTGTCAGAATTTTCACTGCCCAATGAAAACCTATGTTCCCACCAAATCTTAGCAACTGCTAAGATTTTACAATCTCCATAAGTTTTGCCATTTTCAAACATCACATGGTTGGAATCATACAGTATGTAGGCTTTTCAGTATGTTATAATTCTTCTCTGTCTTTTCATGGCTTTATAGCTTTTTTGTTTGTTTGTTTTAAGCACTGAATAGTATTCCATCATTTGGATGTAGCACTGTTGATTTATCCCCTTTATCTCTTCACCTATATCTTGGTCACTTACAGGTTTTGACAGTTATGAATAGCTGCTATAAACATATGTGTACATTTTTTTTTTTGCATGAACGTAGTTTTTGAATCTTTTGGGTAAATATCAAGGAGCACAATTGCTGGATCACTTGAAAAGTGTATATTTAGTTTTGTAAGAAACTGCCAAACCATTTTCCAAGGTGGCAGCACTGTCTTTGCATTCCAGCCAGCAAAGCCTGAGAGTTCCTGTTGCTCCATATCCTTGCTAGCATTTGGTGGTAGTAGAGTTCTGGATGTGGGTCATTCTGATAGGTGTGAAGTAATAGCTTCTTGTTTTAATTTGCATTTTACTGATGACATATGAGGTGAAGTATCATTTCATGTGCTTGTCATCTCTATGTCTATTTTGGGAGGTGTCTATTAAGTCTTTGGCCTATTTTCTAATTGTGTTGTTTTCTTATTGTTATAAGTGTTCTTTGTATATTTTCAATAGCATTCCTTTATCAGATGTGTGTTCTGTGAATATTTTCTCCCAGTTTGTGTCTTGTCTTCTCTATCAACACTGTTTTTCACAGGGCAGAATTTTTAAATTTTAATTAAGTCCAGCTTGTTCAGTTATTTCTTTCGTGGATTGTGCTTTTGGTGTTGTCTAAAAGTCATTGCCATGCTCAAGGTCTTCTGGGTTTTGTTGTATATTCTAGGAGTTTTATAATTTTACATTTTACGTTGAGATCTGTAATCCATTTTGTTTTAATTACTGTGAAAGATACATGATCTGTGTCTAGATTCTTCTTTTTTTTTGTGTATGGATATCAAGATTCCAGATCAATTAAGTATATACCATTAAATTAATAAATATGCTATAAATTGTGTAAACATTCTTGTAACCAGAACACTGCCTAACAGAGATATGTAGTTATTAATTTTTGTTGAATAAATCAATACATCCTTATATTTGTGGTTGATGACCCATAAGTGAGTCAATAAATAATTAAGAACTCAACATTTTCCCTGCTAAGTGTTATATACTGCTAGGATACAAAAATGAAATATGACCCTTGTTTCAGGTTCATAGCAAAATCAAGTAGACATGAAAAGTTCCAACAAGAAATACTTTTTTTGATAATAGCCAGTATAAATGGTATAAATGGATGAATTTTACATTTATTTTCTTCTGTTTTCTTCACATCCATCATTAAATTAGTTGTGATTTCTATTTATGTATAAATGAATGATTAGTTCAGATGTTCTCCTTGGTTTTATATTTTTATTTTTTAAAGATTTTATTTATTTATTCATGAGAGACACACAGAGAGAGAGAGAGAGAGGCAGAGACACAGGCAGAGAGAGAAGCAGGCTCCATGCAGGGAGCCTGACATGGGACTTGATCCTGGGTCTCCAGGATCATGCCCTGGGCCGAAGGCAGGCGCCAAATCACTGAGCCACCCAGGGATCCCTTCTCCTTGGTTTTGAATGATTCTAGGTTGGGCCTAGAATCATCATTCTAGGCCCAATCATTTATCATTACTAATTATAATTCTAGATTATATATGCAAATTAAAAAATAATATGTACTACATGCAAATAAGGGAAAAATACTTTCCCCAGAAATTCTAAAGTTTCGGTTGACCCCTGAGGATTGGATGGCTGGGGAAGGCTTAAACCAACTAAATCTTGGATGAAGAATATCTGACTTACTTCTCACAGTTCTGGAAGCCGTAAAAGTCTGAGATCAGGATGCCAACATGATTGTGCTCTGGTAAGAGCCCCCTACCAGGTTGCAGGCTGTCAACTTCTTTTCCTATCTCACATGGTGAGCTTGCTCTTTGACCTCTTCTTATGAAGTCTCCAGTCCTATTTACTAGTGCTTCCCTCTTAAAATCTCATTATTTTCTCAGATTCTTACCTCCCACTATCATCACACTGGGGATTAGGTTTCAATATATGAATTTTGGGGGAAGAAACTATTCAGCTATTAACAGGGATGATGATTATGAGGTGGCTCTCAAACCAGTTGCATCTGGGATCCAGGGCTAAGACACTTATCTGTAGCAACAAAAGAGAGCCAATTCAAGTGTGATATGACTAATAATTATTTTGACCCATAAACTATTTTAAAACCTGTTCAAAGGAATACTTTTCCTACATTTTTTTTTTAAGATTTTATTTATTTAAGTAATCTCTACACCCAACGTGGGGCTTAGACTCACAACACTAAGATCATGCATCTAAGATCATGCATCAACTAAGAGTTGCATGTTCTGGGGATCCCTGGGTGGTGCAGTGGTTTGGTGCCTGCCTTTGGCCCAGGGCACGATCCTGGAGACCCGGGATCGTGTCCCACGTCAGGCTCCCGGTGCATGGAGCCTGCTTCTCCCTCTGCCTGTGTCTCTGCCTCTCTCTCTCTCTGTGTGTGACTATCATAAATAAATAAAAATTAAAAAAAAAAAAGAGTTGCATGTTCTTCTGACTGAACAGGCTGGGCACCCAATTCCCTTTGGAGGTAGAATGTTGCCTGGAGAACAGATTTTGCATGGGAAATAGAATGGTTGCAGAAGTCATGAGCTTTCGTTTGAGCTGTGGTCCTCATTCAGTTTTTCCTTTTCCAACACAAAATAAGAGTAGGATACAAGACCATCAGTAAAAATGAATCTTCGTGGCAGTGATTTCTAAATAGGGCAAAGGTAAGAAAGCATTCTCCCTCAGGGAAGTGAATCAGACTCTGAGGGAGGAGTAGGTAGTTTGAAAAAGTCCCTTCCTGTCCAGGGGATTCTGATGCACCATGCCTTCTAATTCATTATGAATCTTGCCTTAATTTCATCCACAGTGAAACACAATGTAGAGAAGGTGGTGAATATGGAAGAAATAAAATGTTATCATTATCATCCTATTCTTGGTTGTGCCTGATACTAAAGCTGAGAGGAATATGTGAAAATATAAGTGATAGCCCGAGATGGAGGGAAAATAGCTAAAATGGAAAGAGATAATAGCTCTGGCTATACGTAGTCTAAAAAATGTACTATCCTTAATGATGATAATGAACTGTGGAAGGTGTGTTGGCATTTGTTAGTAATCAAGGTTTGGATCACTGGATAAGTCAGTGTGATTTCTGCTGTGTGGCAGATGGATCAAGTGGATTTTACAAGAAATCTGACAATTCTGTTAAGTTTGGATAAAGATTTTTTTCCCCAGATTTATTCTGTGGTCCTATTGAATTCTTTGAAACATAAAAAATGTTATTTAAATTATATTTGTCTGTTTTGGTGGTTAACATATTTTATAAGGATTTTCCCCTCTTTTTAAATTAGGGAAGTGCCAGTTAAAATCACATAAGTATATTTAACTAGAATTCAATAGTTTCTGCAAGTTCTTGTTCTGCAATGAAGTGGTGATATGCAGACACTGTAGAACTGCCCCAGGGAAAAGTTTGTAATACTAGGAGATTTCCTGTGCTCATTTGGATTTACCCAATGTTGTAAAATTGAATCATTGTGAAATATCAGATATTCCCTGAATGATTTCATCTTACTATCAGATTCCTCATCAGAGTATTTCAGCCAATTCTTGGCTGATGTTATTACTTCAGTGACTTTTGAGAAGGGAAATGGAGCAAATTTCTTTGTTGTATTTATAGACCTGAAATGACACGTCTTTGGGCAAAACAGGATGATCTTGAAACTAGAGCTTTCCATATAGACAAGTGCCAACATTTTGGAAATAACACAACTTACCTTAGAGACTGTTCTTAAAGTCTACATCATGTAAGCCTCTAAGTATTCATGTTAATTGATTAGTAATTACAATATGGAAAATTTTCTTTTATGTAGTTTATTTTGCCTTTTGTTGTTGTTGCTGTTGTTGTTATTGTTGTTGTTAGAGAGTAGGGGAGGGGCAGAGGGAGAGACAGAGAGATAATCTTAAGCAGGCTTCATGCCCAGTGAGGAACCCCATCACAGGGCTGGATCTTATGACCCTGAGATCATGACCTGAGTAGAAATCAAGAGTCAGAGGCTTAACCAACTGAGCCACCCAGGTGCCCCTTATTTTGCTTTGGTCATTTCAGAGCATACTCTGGTAGCTGGCACGTTTGTATTCTTGTAGTACAATGATGAATGATACTTACATAGTATCTCAAAGGTAGTATAAAAATCAAATTCTGTGTCACCAAAGAAACATAAAACCAAAAGAATTGTGTGACACATGCTTTATTATGTTGATTTTTTATTTTGAAGATAATGAGATATTTAGCTGGAATTCTCCACTTCTCAGCTATGTAATTTACAATACTGATTTGATTTACTATATTTGTATATTATTAGTTATATGTTGGTCCAAAATTGTATTACTCTTGCACATTGCTTGCAAAAAAACATTATAGAGCTTTCCTTTCTGAAGAGAATAGAGGCTAATAAGACCAAGAGAGATCTTATAAGAAATTGAAAAAATATGTATAAAACACTATAAACTATTACATTGCATGATTCCAGTAGTATTTATATATGTAATTAAAAGGAATATAAATTTGTATTTCTGTCGTGATTTTTGGGTCCAATTGAGTCTCTATATAAACATCCTTTAGTCATCTCAGGACCAAGGTATAAATGTAATCATGTGCCATTGACACTGAAGATTAGTAATCCAGAAAAAATAAATAAATTTGTTTAAGCACATTCTGTGAGAGAACTATTAATATATCCCTTACCCAGCCCCACAGCACATACTAAAATCTGGTTAGTGAAAATCAGATGTGTTTATTTATTTGCAATATCCTTTTTTTAAATATTTCATGAAAATAACTGAAGGATTAGTATAAAATGCATGAATTTACAATGTGGAATGGAATCTATAGGCATTTTCTCATAGAATTAAATATAATTATACACAACTATATATAAACTGTATTCAGCGAGGTTTTGTCTTTCTCTCAGTCATTTTAGGCTAAGTTATGCTCTGGAAATAGGCAAGCCTCGAATCTCAGTTGCTTGACATACCAAGTTGATTTAATTCTTGACTTCCTGTCTGACGCAGGTTGGCCTTTTCTCTGCTCCATGTTATCTCCACACAAGCACCAGACAACTGACTGATTCTCTCTGGAAATTGCTGGTCTGAAGGCAGATGGGAAAAAAAAAGGCAAACCATGAGCTGTAAGGTTTACAGTTTGGCTTAGGAGTAAACAGATCTCTTCAGCAAGTATCTCACATTTCCTGAGTTCAATAGCGTGGAGATGAATAATCCTCCCATAGGGAGGCCTTCCCTGGTGGAGTACACCTACAGAGATGGGCAGCAAATATTTTGAACAATAATATATTCTAACAAAATCACAATAATATATTTATGTATATGCATATTTATATATATTTATGTATATTCTAATAAACTTCTAGTTACTTCTCATTAAGGAACCAAAAAAAAAAAAATCCTTAGACCAAGCATAGTTAAATGTGATTCAATCATATTAATTTGTGGTTTCGTTTTGTGGATCCAGTACTTTTACTGCCGAACTGTTCCTTATTTGATTTTTTAAAATCATTTTTTCTTATTATATAAAACTCTAATATCCTATATCTGTAGCTGCAGGTTATTTTTCAGCAGTTGCTTAATATGCACTCTTAAATATTCGCAAATAGGGTACAGTTCCTACTTCTCAGAAGCTCACAGTTTAGTTGGGGGAAATAATTACACTGAGTATTGTGATGATGATAAAATGAGAGTATGTGTAAATTATTCTGGTGGATAGTATTTCAAAAATTGTGAAATGTGCTTTACATAGATTTTCTCATTTGATACAATAGTGCTGCCACATAGATGTCATTAGTTTTTAATAATTACAAATGAGGAAATGGGCTTCAGGTGGTTAAGTGATGTGTCTGAAGTCAGACAGCTATGCTCAACTCAAACCAGGTCATGTGCTCTAGAGCCTAAACTTTTTTCTATCACACTATATTCTCAGCCCTTATTTTTATTTTTCTGAAAATGTGTTGTTTTCGGTTTATATGATCCTAAGGTTATTTACTTTGTGTTCTGCATCTGGGTTTTTTGCCATGCAGATGGCTATTTTCTACCACTTTTTTTTTTCTACCACTTTTGATAGGGTAAGTTACCTGTCCTATCTGCTTTAAGTTCAAAACTGAAATATACATCCCATTGGGCAAGACATGAGCGGTATATCACCTTCTGCACATCTTCATTCAACTTCCCCTGTAGGAACCATGTAGGAGTCTTTTATTATTTATCCACTTCAAAATGGATCAATTTATGTTCAATGTACTTATTCTAAAATGAAAAAACAATTAAAACTTTGTGATGAATAGGTTTAAGTACATATAATAATTTTAGCTACTGTCAGTTTAAATTACTAAGCCTCAGCTCCATGAATAATAAAATTATCCAAAATATTTCTACTGAATAGAGTACAACCTACTTTCTAATAAAACTGTTGTGCACTTTTCTGGTGCTCTGCATGAAGCTTTCATGCTCCCAAAAGACTGATGAAAATTGTGAAAAACTCAAAATTGCTTTTATGAGTTCTAAAGATTTGAGAACCATCATAGTTTCCTTAGTATATTTTTTAAAAGATGAAGTAAATTGTTTCTCTGTAACTATGGAGAATAAACTTAGAGATAACTAGATGCAGTCATATAATGCCTAAGTATAAGGAAAATTTTCTTTTTTTTTTTCTTTTTTTTTTTTTACATTAGAACTTTTCCAAAAATTTGAACACTTTTGGAGGTGCAGTTTTAAAAAATCATTGTAGATGTCTGGGAGAATCCAGATACCTACTTGCAGAGATGTGATGGAAGGAATGTAGCATTAGAAAAAATGCACAAGATACTGTAAGTCTTTCCTTGCAGCTTTTGGTTTTCATCATTGAAGCAGGATTTCTCTGTCTTCTACCCATTGCTTCCCAATGAAAACTTCTTACTCAGACACAAATGAGTGATGGACACTTTTTAAATTTAAATGCCAATTAGTTAACATGCAGTGTAAAATTACTTTCAGGTATACAATATAGTGGTTTAATATACATCACCCAGTGCTCATCACAAGTGTACAACTTAATCCCCATCACCTATTTAACCCCCTCCCCTCAACCCCCCACCACCCTGCCCCTGTCATCTCCCTCTGGTATCCATTAGTTTGTTTTCGATTAGAGTCTGTTTATTGGTTTTCCCCCTCTGTTCATTTTTTCTCTTAAATTCCACATATGAGTGAAATCATGGTATTTGTCTTTCTCTCACTGACTTATTTCATTTAGCATAATCCTCTAGTTCCATCCATGTCATTGACAAATGGCAAGATTTGCATAATCCTCTAGTTCCATCCATGTCATTGCAAATGGCAAGATTTCATTCTTTTTTATGGTTAAGTAATATTCCATTGTGTGTGTGTGTGTGTATATATATACACACACACACCTTTATCCGTTCATCTATGGATATACACTTGGGTTGCTTCCATAGTTTGACTATTGTAAATAATGCCACTGTAAACATAGGGGTGCATATATCTCTTTGAATGTGTTTTTGTATTTTTGGGGTAAATACCTAGTGGTGCAATTACTGGATACATAGGGCAGTTCTATTTTTTTAAAGTTTTAAGGAACCACCATACTGTCTTCCACAGCAGCTGTCCCAGTGTATCTTCCCACCAACAGTGCGAGAGAATTCCCCTTTCTCGACATCCTCACCAACACTTGTTTCTTGTGTTGCTGACTTCATTCATTCTGACAGATGTGAGGTGGTATCTCACTGTGGTTTTGATATGTATTTCCCTGATTATGAGTGATATTGAGCATCTTTGCATGCGCCTGTTTGCTATCTGGATGTCTTCTGCCCATTTTTAATTGGATTATTTTTTTGGGGGATCTTGAGTTGAAAGAGTTCTTTATATATTTTTGATACTAACCCCTAGCTGGCTATGTCATTTGAAAATATCCTTCCCCATTCACTAGGTTGCCTTTTAGTGTTGTTGGTTTCCTTTGCTGTGCAGAATCTTTTTATTTTGATATATTCCCACTAGTTTATTTTTACTCATGTTTCCCCTGCCTTAAGAGACATATCTAGAAGATGTAGCTACAACCAATGTCAAAGAAATTTCTTCCTGTGGTCTCTTCTATGATTTTGATGGTTTCCTGTCTTACATTTAGGTCTTTCATCCTTGAGTTTATTTTTGTGTGTGGTGTAAGAAAGTAATCCAATTTCATTCTTTTCCATGTAGCTGTCCAGTTTTCACAGCACCATTTTTTGAAGAGGTTGTCTTTTCCCCATTGCATATTTTTGTTCCTTTGTTGAGGATTAATGACAATATAATTATGGGCTTATTTTTGGATTTCTGTGTATCTGTTTTTGTGCCAACTGTTTTGATTACTACAGTTTTGTAATATAATTTGAAGTCTAGAATTGTGATGCTTTCAGTTTTGCTTTTCTTTTTTGAGGTTTCTTTGGCTATTTGGGAACTTGTATGCTTTCAAACTAATTTTAGGATAGTTATAAGTCTGGGGAAAATGCTGTTGGTATTTTGATTGCCATTGTATTAAGACAAACTATTCATGTAGGTAGTATAGACATTTTAACAATACTTGCTCTTCCAGTCCATAAGCATGAAGTGTCTTTCCATTTCTTTGTGTCATCTTTTATTTCTTTCATTAGTGTTTTTTGGTTTTCAGAGTATAGGTCTTTCAACTCTTTGGTTAAGTTTATTCCTAGGTACTTTATTATTTTTGATGCAATTATAAATGGGCTTATTTTCTTAATTTCACTTTCTGCTGCTTCATTATTGATTTCTAAAAATGCAATGGATTTCTGCACATTGATTTGCATACTGTGACTTTACTGAATTGAATCAGTTCTAGTGGTTTTTTGGGGGAGTCTTTTAGGTTTTCTATATGTAGTATCATGTCATCTGCAAAGAGTAGGAGTTTTACTTCTTCCTTGCAGATTTAGGATATCTTTTATTTCTTTTTGTCGTCTAAGTGCTGTAGCTAGAATTTCCAGTACTGTGTTAAATAAAATTGGTGAACGTGGATGGCATCCTTGTCTTGTTCCTGAACTTTGAGGAAAATCTCTCAGTTTTTCCCTATTGAGGATGATGTTAGGTATGGGGTTTTTCATAGGCTTTTATTATATTGAAGTTTGTTCCCTCTAAACCTATTGTGTTGAGGGTTTTTATCATGAATCGATATTGTTCTTTGTCAAATGCTTTTTCTGCATCTATTGAAATATGTCATTCTGTTTTGATCCTCTCTCTTATTGATATGATGCATCACATTGATTGATTTGCAAAATTTGAACCACTCTTGGATCTCCAAAATAGATATGATTTGATCATGGTGAATGATTTTTTTAAAATGTATTATTGCATTTGGTATGATCATATTTTGCTGAGGATTTTTATGTCTATGTTCATCAGAGATATTGACCTCCAGTTCTCACTTTTTGTGGTGTGTTTATTTGATTTTAGTATCAGGGTAATACTGGCGTCATAGAATGCGTTTGAAAATTTCCTTATGTATTTTTTGGAAATGTTTGAGAATAATTGGTATAAACTCTTCTGTAAATATTTGGTAGAATTTGTCTGTGAAGCTGTGTTAGTCCTAGACTGGTTTCTAGGTTTCTTTTTTTAATTATTATTATTCAATTTCATTTCTGGCTATCAGTCTGTTCAAATGATCTATTTCATCTTGGTTCATTTTTCCTAGGATATATATTTCTAGAAATGTATCCATTTCTTCTAGGGTGTCCAGCTTGTTAGCATATAATTTTCCATGATATTAAAAATACTGTTGCAATTGTTTGTGTTCTGTGGTGTTGGTTGTTACTTTTCCTCTTTCATGTGTGATTTTGAGTCCTCTTTTTCTTTTCTTTTAATGAATTTGACTAGAGGCTTATCAGTTTCGATCTTTCGAACAACCAGCTCATGTTTCAATGATCTGTTCTTTTTTTTTTTTTTCTATGTCATTCATTTCCAGTCTAAGCTTTATTATTTCCTTCCTCCTGCTGGCTTTCTTATTTTGTTTGTTTGTTTGTTTGTTTGTTTTGTTTTGATTTCTAGCTCCTTCAGATATGAGGTTAGGTTGTTTGAGGTTTTTCTTGCTTCTTGAGGTGGGCCTGTATTGCTCTAAGCTTTCCTCTTAGAACTGCTTTTGCTGAATCCTGAAGATTTTGGACTATTGTGTTTTCATTTTCATTTTTCTTCATGTTATTTTTGATTTATTCTTTGATTTCTTGGTTGACCCATTCATTGTTTTTGTAGCATGTTATTTAACCTTCATGTATTTGTGCTCTTTCCAGATTTTTTTCTTATGGTTAGTTTTCAGTTTCATAGTGTTCTCAGAAAAGATGTGTAGTATGACTTTGATCTTTTTGTATTTGTTGAGACTTGTTTTGTGGCCTAATATGTGATCTATTCTAGGGAATGTTTCATGTGCACTTGAAAAGAATGTGTATTATGCTGTTTAAGGATGGAATGTTCTGAATATGTCTGTTAAATCTATCTGGTCCAGTGTGTCAATCAAAGTCACTGTTTTCTTACTGATTTTCTGTTTAGATGCTCTGCCCATTGCTTAAATGGGGTGTTAAAGTCCCCTCCTATTATTGTATGACAATCAATTGGTTACCTTATGTTTGTAATTAACTGTTGTATGTATTTGAGTGCTCCCATGTTGGGTGCATAAATATTTACAATTGTTAGCTCTTTTTGTTGGATTTATCCATTATTATACAGTGTTCTTCTTTGTCTCTTGTTACAGTTTTTGTTTTAAAGTGTTTTTTTTTTCCAATATAATTATGGGTATCTCAGCTGTCTTTTCACATACATTTTCATGATAAATGTTTCTCCATCCTTTCACTTTTGATCTGTTTATGTCTTCAAGTCTAAAACGAGTCTCTTGAAGGCAGCATATAGATGGGTTTTGCTTTTTTTTTTAATCCATTTTGTCACCCTTTGTCATTTGATTGGAGCATTTAGTGTATTTACGTTCAAGGTAACTCTTCATATGTATTTATTGCCCTTTTGTTATATTTTGGTTGTTTCTGTAGGTTTTCTCTGATTCTTTCCTTCATGGTTTGCTGGCTTTCTTTAGTGATATAGTTAGATTTCTTTCTCTTCATTGTTTGCATATGAATGTTTTTGTTCGTTGTTCCATTAGGTTAGTGAATAGCATCAGCATATAGCAATCTCCATGCACTTGATGGTTGCTTGAGTTTAAATCCATTCATTACTCCTCTCCCCCTGACCCTTTAGGTGTCTGGTGTTATATTTTACATCCTTTTATTTTATGAATCCCTTGACTGGCTTTTACATATATTTATTTTTACTACTTTTGTATTTCCTATGTTTCTTACTCTTGCATGTGGTTATCTTTTCCACTCAAAGAATCCCCTCTAACATTTACTGTAGGGCTTATTTAGTGATTATGAACTCCTTTAGCTTTTGTTTTACTAAGACATTCCTTATATTCCTTCTATTCTGAATGATAGCTTTGCTGGATAGAGTATTCTTGAATGCAGATTTTTCCCTCTGCGATTTGAATATATCATTATACTCCCTTTTGGCCTGTAGAGTGTCTGCTAAAAAATCTGCCAATAGCCTTATGAGGTTTCCCTTATATGTAACTATTTTCTCTGGTGTTTTAAAAAAAATTCTCTCTTTATAACTGCTTTTTACCATTTTAATTACAATGTGTCTGGGTATGGATCTCTTTGGTTTGATTTTGTTGGGGTTCTCTGTGCCTCCTGGTATGGATATCTGTTTCCTTCTCCAGGTTGGGGAAATTGTCCACTATTATTTCTTCAAATAAACATTCTGCCCCCTTTTCTCTTTCCTTCTTCTGAGAGCCCTATAATGCAAATGTTATTACACTGGAAGGAATTGCTGAGTTCCCTATTTTTATTCTCATTTTGCATAATTTTTTTCTCTTTTCCTCTTCTTGATTACTTTTCATTACTGTCTTCCAGGTCATTAACTCATGTCTCTGCTTCTTCTAGCCTGCTATTTATTACATGAAATGTATTTTTAAATTTTCTTTTAAAGATTTATATATTTTAAAGAGAGAATGTTCTCACATGTGAGTAGGGGGAGGGACAGAAGGAAATAATCTCAAGCAGACTCCCTGCTGAGCATGGAGCTGGATGTGGGGCTTGATCTCCGGACCTATGAAATCATGACCTGAGCTGAAATCAAGAGTTGAACACTTAACCAACTGAGCTACCCAGGCACCTGTGTATTTTTAATTTTATTTATTGTGCTCTTCATCTTTGATTTTTTTTTAAATCTCTGTCTTAATGGTCTCACTGATGTTCTCCACTCTTTTCTCAAATACAGTGAGAATTTTTATGATCATTACATTAAATTCTCTATGGGGCATTTTAATTACATCCATTTTGCTTATGTATCTTTCTGTGGTTTTGTCCTATTCTTTCATTTGAAATAAAGTACTCTGTCTCTTCATTTTGTCTAATTCTGTATAAGGAAAGTCAGCTATGTCCCTTGCTCTTAAAAGTAATTGCCTTATGAAGAAGAAGTGCTGTAGTGCCTTGCAGGGCAGTGTCTTCTTTTCAACAGAACCTAGTGCTTCAGGAGTATGTCCTATGTGTGTTGTGTGCACCCAATTATGTCCTGGCTACTTTTCCCTTCATTTCAGTCATCTGCAGAGACTCTTTTTGGCTGTTGTAGGTAATGTTTGATTTCCAGTTGGGCTCGGTGGGTAGTTTTAACAAAGTACACATGGATCTACTTGTGAACTGAGACCTGCCATTGTGACCCCAGGACTGGGGAGGTCTGTGTGGAACTACAAAAGTGTGGAATGTGGGTAAGGCATCCAGTTTGAAAAAGGTGTGCCTGGGGCTTCCGCAGGGCCTGCTACTGTACCAGGACCAAGGCCCCACAAAATGCGTGGGTCAGATTTGCACAGGTCTTCTGGGGGAGGATACCCATAGCACTGGGATTAAGGCAGAGGTCACTGGAAAGGGTAGATCCATGACCTGGTGTAAGCAAGTTACGTAGTAAGTGTCAGTGTTGTGCTGGTTCCCACAGGTGGCTTTATGTTTATGAGGGGGTGATGGTGAGGGTGGTGTTGGTGTTGGTGATGTTGGTGAGTGAAGGTGGAGAAGATAATACTTGCCAGCTCCTTTGTTCCTGGAGAAGACTTTCAAGATCCCTGCCCCTCTTGGTAGAAGCTCTGAAATGAGTAAACTACTCTATATTTGCTATGCCCTAGGCATTGTTTTAACTATTGCATCTAGGCTATATCTTAGAGGACTGTTTGTTGTACCATCTCTAATGGATTTAGCTTTCTGTTGCCTGCAGGGCTCTGCTAAAACTGAGCCTGATAATTTTAAGAATTCTAGACTTTAAGTCCCTCTAGTTGTAAGAGCTCATGAAATCTAGCCCCTCTCACTTTCAAAGCCAAATGTTATGGTAATTTGTCTTCTACACAGTCTCCCCTGCCCATACCAGTGGCTCCCCATAACCCTACCTCCAACAGCTTCGTCATACATGGACATTATCCACTCTGCTCCCCATGGTGTCTTTGTCCTTCCTACCCTCTTCGAGGTGGCCACTTCTCTACTTTTATTTGTGGGGTTTGTTCTGCTACTTTTGGGGTCATTCTCTGGGTTATTTATGTTGATATGAGTGTTACCTGGTTGTATTCATGGCATGAGGTGATCTTAGGGTACTCTTATTCCACCATCATCATAGCCTCACTGCAAAACTATTTTTAAAGAATCCCCCTACAAATATTTGGAACATTTAGAGATTAGAAAATAGATTTTGTCTGCAATAAAATACCTGCCATGTTAATATTTTGTGGCATTTATAGTATAGGTTCACTCTTTGTGCTCTATATGAAATGCCAATATGAAGCTTCCAATATAGATTTCATGGTTAGTTTCCTCACTGAAACATCAGTGTTTAGAAAACTTCATGCTTTGAAATAAATTTATTTTCCATGCAGTTGAGGCTTAGTAATTTGAGGGTATATAGAACTATTATATGTATTAACTTTATTTACTACATTCTAGGATTTTCAATTCTTTTTCATTGTAGAGCATACTGAACTTAAATTGCTATTTTATTTGAATCCCAAAGATAGTGTAAACATGTCACTTTAATTTGCTGCTTTTTGAGTTTGAATATTAGATTAGGCCTGTATTGCTTGACTAGGTCTTGATGTCATCTCTGGCTTTAAATCTCTCCAAGTGATTCTTTAATATAAAAATTAATGAAGTATTGTTTGGTTGATTGATCCTGCTAGGTAAAATTATTGGACATTGTCAAATGGGAACCAGTTTGATCTAAATTATAAAGATAATTCCTTTGAATAGACTAAAACTACCTGACTCATAATACATGTTCACATAAAGATTTATTGAATGAATGAGTGGATGAATGCATAAAATGATATAAGCCCACTCTGTATTAATACTTTAGCCATTTTTCTCCCTTGCCATTTTCAAGTTCTATATAGATAGCCCTGTCCCTTAGAGGATTGATGCGTTTTAAAAACACATCTGTTTTGGGAGCCTGGGTGGCTCAATTGGTTAAGTGTCTGACTCTTGATTTTGGCTCAGCTCATGATCTCAGTGCTTTAAGATCAAGCCCCATGTTGAGGTCCACACTGGGTGTGAATCCTCCTTAAGATTCTCTCCTTTCTCTCTCTGCCCCTCCCCCCAAAATACATTTGTTTTGCTTTTTATTAAAAGTGTATATTTGTCTATTATGTTCCTATTTGTATGTATGTAAAGTATGTTGCTATTTGTATGTATGTAAATTGTGTGTATGTTCCTATTTGTATCTATATGTAAAGGGTATGGGACTACTGTATTGTTCTATAGTTTATTTATTTACTCACTAAATCTGTATTATTTTCTATCATCCTGATACGATGCATAAATAAGACATAGTCTCAATAAGTGAGAGAAATAGAAGTGTTTGCATTTAATTATAAAACAATCTGGAGCATACATACTCTGTAAATAATAGGCACAGTGTACTTTGGCATATTAGAGAAAGGGTGACTTTATGGTAGAGGAAGTCAAAGGAAGATGAGTAGACCTTTCCCAAGAACAATGGAAGACAATGAATAAATCCCAGGTCCAGAGGACTGGGTAAACACAGATAATCAGAAAAGTGGGAGTAAAAGAAAGTAGCAAGAATCAGCTTTAAGTTTAAGGGAGGAAATATGGACATAAGAGACTGGAAGGGAATGAAGAAACCCAGGCTCATGAGAGTATGGAAAGGGAACTAAACGACCAGTGTCTTTCTGTAAATGAGACTGCTTAGGAGAATGAGGTAAACATTCTGTAGGACACTGGATATCTTCCTTTCTCCAAGGTGTAGTATGTTTCCATTTCTTCTAACTGGTTACAAACTTTAAAGAAAGTTTAATCTCTTGATATATGTGCATTCCAAAGAGTACCCTCACTAGCCCTTACCTCTTTCATATATGGCTTGACATTGCTTTCAATCTTTGGATGAATCCAAATTCTTGTATGCATCTGAGCTGGTAAGAGTGTAAGAAGCCAGGGGTGGGTATATAGATGTGGTGGGAGAGCAACTGTTTCTCATGTCAATTTTCTTTTCTTTAAGTTAGCTTTAGATCATTTCCACCAGTGAGATTTCTTACTCATTTTTTTTTGAAGGCTTCATGAATAATTTATTACATTTGAAGGTTTTTTTTTTTTTTTTTTTTTAAGTATAAACCTTTTCATTTCCTCAATCACAATTTGTACAACTCAGTGTTATGGCATTCAGCAGCAATAGTGTTTGTTCCTTATTCTTTTTTTTTTTTTTTTGTCACATTAAAAAAAAAAAAAAGCAATTGGACCATATTAAATGTCACTGCTAAACAACAACTTTAAAACGCCCCTTCATAAAGTGACCAAGCTATTTTGAGAGAGTTGATGCTGGCATGTCCAGTAATGACATCACTGTTGGCATTACTCCTTTTGGGAGACCTAGTGCATAGTATTTGGGTTCTGCTTCATAGTGTTAATCATCATAATGTATCTGTTCTTCAACTGATTGCCAGCTTAGTCAGGATAAAGATCTTGTGCTTGATAATAATAAAAATTTCTAGCAATGCTAAAAAACTTTATTATATTAATAACTATATAGATGAATATGCAAGAATAATGTCTATTATCCAGACCTAGAATATTGTAGAGTAGAATCTGGGTGTCCAATTTCCTGCCCACTTTTATTCTCACACTGCTTCTGTTTTCTTTTATCTAAGTTATTTCTTAAGAAATTCTTTGCTTATTTATCTTTTAATATGAGTGAAGCTAGGTATTATTACATGCTTATTAAAAGGTATATGTAGGGGATCCCTGGGTGGCTCAGTGGTTTGGCACCTGCCTTTGGCCCAGGGCACGATCTTAGGGACCCGGGATCCAGTCCCACGTTGGGCTACCGGCATGGAGCCTGCTTCTCCCTTCTCCTGTGTCTCTGCTTCTCTCTCTCTTTCTTTCTCTGTGTGTGTCTATCATTCATAAATAAATAAATAAATAAATAAATGAATAAATAAATAAGTAAATCTTTAAAAAAGGTATATGTATTATCCTCTCTGTAAACTGTTTATGTACTTTATGCATTCTTTTTATTCTTGAATTTTTTTTTTCTTTTTCTCACTTTGCAGCCTACTTTGTATGTTAGTGAACTTCACCTTTTGCCATAAATACTTTCCTAGTTTGTGGTTAGTGTTTTGATTTTTCTCATGGTGTTTTGCCATATGGAAGCTTTCTTTCACTGTTATGGAATTTATCAATCTCTTATTTTGTGACTTCTGGATTTTGAGGCATGATTATTTTGAATGTTGACTACTCAAGAGAGTAGGAAAAAAATCTGTTAAGTACAGTTAAGCTAATTAATTAATGCAGTAAGGGAAAACACAAAAAGTTCTTAAAGTGATATATCAAAATGAAGAAATTAAGGAAGGGTCTTTATGGAATTCTAGGGTCTGGGTGAATGAATTTAAGGCAAGTCTTAACAAGACAGGAGTTAGCTGACATTGGGCAAAATACATGATAAAATTGCTTTGTGTTGGGACTACTAAAAGGACCTTGAAATGAGACTTTGTAAACATCTGTTAATCTTGATAAGTAAGTTTATAATCTTATCTTTTAGTAGCAATTTCCTGAAGAAAGCAGCCAAGATATTTTTGCCTGGTCCTAATATTATTTAGTACAGAGACAATAAGTTATGTCCATTTCATATTAAACACAAAGAGAATTATGTTAGAGTCACTTTTCACTTGCAAAGAAATTCACTCATTTTACGTTTTATTACTTTTTTATTGAAATTCGATTTGCCAACATATAACACCCAGTTATCATCCCATCAAGTGCCCTCCTCAGTGTCCATTACCCGGTTACCCCATCCCCCGCCCACCTCCCCTTCCACTACCCTTTGTTTATTTCCCAGAATTAGGAGTCACTCATGTTTTGTCACCCTTTCTAATTTTCCCACTCATTTTCCCTCCTTTCCCTTATAATCCCTTTTACTATTTCTTATATTCCCTGTATGAGTGAAACCATATGATGATTGTCTTTCTCTGACTGCCTTACTTCACTCAGCATAATACCCTCCAGTTCCATGCACGTTGAAGCAAATGGGTATTTGTCCTTTCTGATGGCTGAGGAATATTCCATTATATGTATAGACCATATCTTCTTTATCCATTCATCTTTCAGTGGACACCAAGGCTCCTTCCACAGTGTGGCTATTGTGGACATTGCTGCTATGAACACTGGGGTACAGGTGTACCCCAATGGGTATTTGTCCTTTCTGATGGCTGAGGAATATTCCATTATATGTATAGACCACATCTTCTTTATCCATTCATCTTTCATGGACACTGAGGTTCCTTCCGCAGTTTGGCTATTGTGGACATTGCTGCTATAAACATTGGGGTGCAGATGTCCCCGCATTTCACTATATCTGTATCTTTGGGGTAAATCCCCAACAGTGCAATTGCTGGGTCGTAGGGCAGGTCTATTTTTAACTCTTTGAGGAACCTCCACACAGTTTTCCAGAGTGGCTGCACCAGTTCACATTCCCACCAACAGTGCAAGAGGGTTCCCCTTTCTCCGCATCCTCTCCAACATTTGTGGTTTCCTACCTTGTTAATTTTCTCCATTCTCACTGGTGTGAGGTGGTATCTCATTGTGGTTTTGATTTGTATTTCCCTGATGGCAAGTGATGCGGGAGCATCTTCTCATGTGCTTGTTGGCCATGTCTATGTCTTCCTCTGTGAGATTTCTGTTCACGTCTTTTGCCCATTTCATGATTGGATTGTTTGTTTCTTTGGTGTTGAGTTTAATAAGTTCTTTATAGATTTTGGATACTAGCCCTTTATCTGATAGGTCATTTGCAAATATCTTCTCCCATTCTGTAGGTTGTCTTTGAGTTTTGCTGACTGTTTCTTTTGCTGTGCAGAAGCTTTTTATTTTGAATAAGTCCCAATAGTTCATTTTTGCTTTTGTTTCCCTTGACTTCATAGATGTATCTTGCAAGAAGTTACTGGGCCCTCAACTCTATGGTCAACTAATATTTGACAAAGCAGGAAAGAATATCCACTGGAAAAAGGACAGTCTGTTCAATAAATGGTGTTGGGAAAATTGGACAGCCACATGCAGAATAATGAAACTAGACCATTCTCTAACACCATATACAAAGCTAAACTCAAAATGAATGAAAGATCTAAATGTGAGAAAAGAATCAATCAAAATCTCAGGGGAGAACACAGGCAACACCCTTTTGGAATTCGACCTTTTATTACTTTTATAGTTTGTTTTTTACACCTAAGTGTTTGTTGTTAATGTAGTTTATCTTGGTTATCTGACTACTATTTTTTGAATAGTATTGCTCCAATGATTTGAGGTGCCATCTTTATTATATACAAGTGTGTATACATATTTGCCTCTATATTTCTGCACATTGTCTCTAGTTTCATTGGTCTGTTTGAACCAATTTTCATTGGTTTGTATCACAGTTACACTGTGAATTATAGAAGCTGTGTATATTTTGAAATTTGGTAGGGATCATTTTCCATCATTGCACTTTCCTTTTCTGGCCTTCTTTTTCTGGCTATTCCTTTTTTTTTTTTTTTTTTCCCACAGGAAATGTAGAATCAACTCTTTTTCTAAGCTGGTACTTTCAAGAAATTTTAGAATAGATTTAGAATATTTTCTAATAAAATATTTGTTTAGAAAAAATAGATTTTTCACAACTTGGATTTTGTTCATCTAAGACCATTTATACCCTTCAGAGAGTTTTGACATTTTCTTTGCATAATACTTGCATAATTCTTTAAAATTTGTAGCTTGACTGTCTTGTAGCCTTTGCATTATAAGTGAAATATTTCTCTCTAGCTATATGTATATATTCAAATTCATGGTTGATTTCATTAATTAAAGCTATTATGTTTTATTTGTCACTTACCCTACTCTATTATTAAATTCTCTCATTAAATTCTCTCATAATATTTTTGAGTTTATTGTTTTGATTTTCAAGATGTAGAATTACATCCCTAGTAAATAGTGTTAGTTTTACATCTTCTTCTTCTTTTTTTAAGGTTTCATTTATTCATGAGAGACAGACAGAGAGACAGGGACACAGGCAGAGAGAGAAGTAGGCTCCCTATGGGGAGCCCAATGAGAGACTCAATCCAATGACCCCAGAATCACAACCTGGGCCAATGGCAGATGCTGAGCCATTGAGCCATCCATGGGTCCCTAGTTTTACATCTTCTAATCAATTTTTTATATGCCTTTATTTTCTTAGCTAACCAAACTGACTAGTTCATTCAGTACTATGGTAAAAAACTGTGGTGGTAGTAGGTATTGACTTGTTCCCGACCTCTGTGGGAATGCCTCTAGATTTTTCTCATTAAGCATAAACCTACCTTTTAGGCAGCCTATCAGTGTTTCAAAATGTTAAGAATCTTTCTATTCCTATATCAATGTCTAGAAACTTAAGTAGGTTATGCCTTAAAGTAGGAAGTTTTAGGTCAATTGCCTCTGCTATGTGTCCCTTTTAATAGTGCTGGATTCAAGTTGTCTTTCTTTCATGGGGCATTTTTTTTTTCTTTTTGACATATAAGTGACATATAACATTACATTAGTTTCATGTATGCAACATAATCTTTTGATGTATGTATATACTCTGAAATGATCACTGCAAAAATGTAGTTAACACCTGCACCACACATAGTTATAAAATTTTTCTCCTGTGATAAGAAATTTTAAGATCTACTGTAACAACTTTCAAAAATACAATGCAGTATCATTGACTATAATTAATGGGACTATTTTTAAATTATAAATTGTAATTTACTTCTGTGCCATACATTTGGGATTTTTTTTTTTTTAGTATTCCAAGCATGAATATGTAATCTGCTTTACATATTTTACATATTATCTCTATTTTCTCCTCCTTTCAATTATTTTTTTTATTTTCTCAATTTTTCTCACTTATGACCATTGTATGCTTCCTGCAGTATTTATTCTTTATGCAAACTCTAGTTATTATCTTTATTACTGTGAATTTGTTTTCCTCAAGTCTTTTCATGTCAGTTCAATTTCTTCTGTTTTATTCATTGGTCTTTATACTGAGTTCCAGCATGCAAATTTTGCAGGCTGTTTGTAGCAATTGCTTTTTTTTTTTTTTTTTTGGTGGTAGAATTTATTTTCACAGATCGTATCTACTCTAGCACATTATTTCTTTTTGTATTTTTCCACTATAATAATTTTATTATTTTCTACGGTTTTCTTAGAGTAACTTTGTGTTGAATCTGTACCATGTTATTATATTTTTCCTTTCATAGCTTTTTGAAACAAGCTCCTTTGGTAATGGGGGCATAGTTTTCTAATCTTTACAACCCAAACTTCCCTCCTAACCCGACCCAGATGACAGAGAGACAAATGAATCCCTGCCTATATGGTTCTACTCTGTGTGTGTATGTTTGTGGTGCTCTACCTCTTTTGTTCCCATGTGAGCCAGGTACATTAAAGAGCATAGCCCCATTCTTTAATTTTGTGTTGCCTTTTCAAATCTCCCATCTGTGATTTCCGTGAACACTCTTCTGGACCTCTTTACTCCTGGATTCTGCCCTACCTGAAATGTGTTATGCTGCTCCTTCCTGTTTTGAAGTCTGAAATTTCAATTGATGTTTGTGGAACCTAAAAAAGTCTCGTAACTGTAAACAGTTTGCTGAAGAAGGGAAGTTTTTGAATTGTGATGGTATTACATTTAGGTCAGAAATCTGAATGACCTTTTAATACTTATAGGAGAGAAACAGCTAGAAAACTAAATGCTCTTCATTATAACATGTGACCAGTATACAATAATAGGGTAGGATGTATTACTCATAATTAGGTTAAAAGTCACTTTGAAAAATTTTCATCTTTAACACTATTAATATTTCTGCAGATTATATAAAATGGCCACTTATTCCTCCCATCTCTCTTTGTACATACCCATTTGCCTAGTACTTTGTCTTCTCATCAAGAGGTGGAGTCTGTTCTCCACCCCTTGTAACTTGCTCTAATCAATAGATTAGAGCACGCGGATATTATAGGAGTTCTAAGCTTAGATCGCAAAGAACTTTTAGCTTCTGCTCTTACTCTTAAGGAACTCTGTCAGCACAGACAATAGGCTAGCCTGTTTGAAGGTGTTCAAAACCATGGGAGAGTGGCTCAACTGAACTTGAGCACTAACTGCTGTACAAGTATTTGAAGCCATTTTAGAACATTCAGTTGCATTGGAACTACCATGTGATTACAATTGTGTGAATGACCCTAGGTGTGACCAGCAGAATCTTTGCACAGTTGAGCCTAATTTAAATTGCTGACCTATAGGGCAGCCCGGGTGGCTCAGTGGTTTGGTGCCGCCTTCAGTCCAGGGTGTGATCCTGGAGACCTGGGATCGAGTCCCACACCAGGCTCCCTGAATGGAGCCTGTGTCTCTGCCTCTCTCTCTCTCTCTCTCTCTCTCTCTCTCTCTCTGTGCTGCTCATGAAGAAATAAATAAAATCTTTAAAAAAAATTGTTGACCTATTATAGTACTGTTAACATGTAGAATGGTGGTTGTTTTTATACTGTATATTTTTAGGTTTTTGTTTTAGAGCAATAGAAAACTGATATAATAGTTTAATGTATTTAATATTTTACTGTATCTGTGGTATACATCCTCATGATATGCAAATAGCTCATGTATTATTATTACCATTTTTAAATAATAGAATATACTGTATTGTAGAATACGGTATAATGTGCTGAAAACAAGCCCTTTGACAGTACATAAAATAAAACTTGTTAATGTATTCAGAATTGTTTTATGAAAGATTCAGCAGCATCCCAAATTAGGGTTCTCATTCCAGTCCTTTGATTGGTGCTACATGGCATTACATGTAAATGTGTCAAAAATTTAATAATTGATCTAATAAATTGTCTTATGATTAAAAATTATTCTAAGATTATGAAATACATTTTATATTGAATAGTTGGGATATATTTATGACTTTTAAACTTGTCTCCAGAGGTTTTTCAGTCATTTCAAACAGCAAGGTCTTAGATTTTTAGGCAGAATTTCTCTGAAGATATATTGAATCTATGGTGAGTAAATTGTCAAAAGTTTTAGTTCCAAGGCAAAGATCAGCATGTTTTGAAAAAGAAAGCTAGCTAGCTTTCTTTCTAACATATCTCCTTCACATAATAATTTTTACTTAAATTAGATTGTTTCTTCTTTTGTTGAAATGAATTAGTTTTTAAAATGTCACTTGGGTGGCTCAGTTAAGTGTTGGATTTTTGGTTTTGGTTCAAGTCATGATACCAGGGTTGTGAGATCGAACCTGGAGTGGGCCCTGCAGTAGGTGCAGAGTCTGCTTAGGATTGTCTCTCTCCCTGTCCCCTCCCCCACTTGTATACTCTCTCTCAAAAAATAAAATGCCAACCTTTGCATGCATAATGTATATAAAATAAACATCATTCACTTTTAGTATAGATTTTGAAGAGTTTTGATAAAGGTATACATCATGTAATAATTCAACCAAGATCTAGAACATTTTAATCACCTTGAAAGTTATACTTACATCCCTTACTGGTTAATATTCACCCCCAGTCCTTAGCCTTAAGCAACCACTATTTTGTACTCTATCACAAGTGATTATATTGCCTTTTTAGGAGGCCCATTTAAATGGAATCATGTGGTCATTATTCTTTGTGTATGAATTCTTTCACTTAGCATAATATTTTAAGGATTCATTCATGCTGTTGTATATATCAGTAGTTTATTCCTTTTCATTGCTAAGTATATCCATTGTATGGATATACTACAGGTTGTTTATCCATTTGCCTTTTGATGGGCATTTATTTTAACTATTGATAAAGCTTTTATGAACATTTGTGTACAACTCTGCATGGAGATAGATTTTCCTTTCCTTTAGGTAAGTATCTAGGATTGGAATGTCCTGGTCGAAGGGAAAGTGCATATTTAACTTTGTAAGATATTTCCAAAGTAGTTTTACTGTTTTACATTGCCATTAACAATGTAGGAAAGTTCTGGATGCTCTCCGTCCTTGCATTTGTTATTTGTCTTATAAATTTTAGCCTTCCTAGTGAGTGTGTAGTGATGTCTCACTATGGTTTAATTTGAAATTCTCTGATTGAAAGTTTAGAACATTTTAAAAATATTCTTTGGTCAATCTTATTTTGCAAAGTAACCATTGAAATGTTTTGCTCCTTTTTACTTGGTGTTTGCCTAAATGATTTGTGAGAGTTTTAAAGTATTTTCTGGATACAAATCTTTTGATACTTATAGAATATTTTCTCCCTGTCAGTGGCTTACCTTTTCTTTTCTTTTTTTTTTTAATTTTCTTAATGAATGAAAAAGAGCTGAAGTTTTAAATTTTGATTAAATCTGGTTTATTAATATTTTTAACGGTTTATACTTTTTGTGCCATATCTAAAATATCTTTGGTTATGCCCAACGTTGTAAAATTTTTTTCTCATGTTTTCTTATTTTTTTTAGTTTTAACTTTTACTTTTAGGTCTTTGATTCATTTTAAGATTTTTTTGTGTGTGTGTATATTATGTGGTGTAAAGGTCAAGATGTGTTTATTTTTTCCATATAGTTATGCATATGGTTCCACAGAGTTCTTAGCTCCATATGGTTGTTAAAGCACTATTTGAAAGCTCTCTTTTTGAATGAATAGCCTTGTCCACTTTGTTGTAATTGAATATATAGATAGATATATAGATAGATAGATCTTGATATCATATATCTTCATTAGAACACTTAAAAACAAATATCTTAAATACCATTTTTATTTTGCTTTTATCCCAATTACCTCTTAACAATATAGAAATACTGAGGAACCAATTAGCTAAGGGAATGAGAACTGGAAAGAAGACATTGTAAAGACTGAACCATGGTGGTGGGGCAGCCTCACTAAGAAATGAAGGTGTGCAACAAACGTCCATGCATTGAAGACTGACCATTATAAGGATTCTCCATATCAAAGATTTGTCTAGATTTGGGATCCCTGGGTGGCGCAGCGGTTTAGCGCCTGCCTTTGGCCCAGGGCGCGATCCTGGAGACACGGGATCGAATCCCACGTCGGGCTCCCGGTGCATGGAGCCTGCTTCTCCCTCTGCCTGTGTCTCTGCCTCTCTCTCTCTCTCTCTCTGTGACTATCATAAATAAATAAAAATTAAAAAAAAAATTTCAAAGATTTGTCTAGATTTAATAGATTACTAATATATATTTTGTTAAATAGTGAATGATAGATGAATAAATGTAGGAAGTGGAGTGGCAAATTTTCTCTCCTTATAAATTACTGGTATTTATTCCTACCTTTTTTATTTTAAGGCTTTAAGAGGTTTTATTCTAAGGCACATTTCACATAGTGTCAATAACTAGAATAAGCTTAGATGCCATCTGGTAAAAGTTTCACATTTTTCATATTAAGAAAACATTTCAGCCATGAGGGGAGATAGTGTTCAAGGCATACCGGGAATTAAAGGTAGAGTCTTGGTCCAGATATTTGGATTTTTTGTGCAGCTTTTCAGTTCTTTCCACTGTATTAAAAGTTTTGTTTCAAACACCATAAGTGGTGCTTTAAAATAAATAATTGAATCAACTTTGGTAGGCTATTTTTTTTTAATCTCCTTTTATAAAGAAATGACCAGAGAGTAAGTGTATTGCCAATTGTTAAATCTAATTCTTCTACTCAAGATTAGTTTGGTTCTAAATAATGCTTAAAGACTTTGTAGGACTGTATGTTGATATAATGGGTGATTGTCTAGTGCCCAAATCAAGTAAGAGATATATGCACAATCTCTATTTAAAAATATATATCTATATTTTATGTATTTGAGAGAGAGAGAGTGAGAGCAAGCATGAGTGAGCACAAGCAGGGGGAGGGGAAGAGAGATAAGCAGACTCCTCCTGAGCAGGGAGGCCCGACCTGGGTCTCAGTTGCAGGACTCCAAGATCGTGATGTGCGCTGAAGTCAGATGCTTAACCGACTAAGACACCTGGGTGCCCTCTTATGTATTTTTAGCAGGGTTACTTTGCAGAAATCAAGTATCTATAGTAGTTATAGGAAGGTGAGAAGTTGTGAACAGTTGTTTCTATCTTTTGACTGTATATAAACTGTTACATTTACTGAAAAAGGGATCCCTGCTCAAGAACACGGAATTAAGGCTACCTTCTGCAAGCTAAATTATGTAATCAGTACATCTTATATCAAAGTAGAGATAGATACTCAACATTAGATTAGGGAACACAGTGGCTTTCACAGCCAAAGTTAGTTTTGAGACCAAAATAATTTGAAGTCAATAATCTGTTTAAAGAATGAATTTGGCATTGAGGAGAAGGGGCTGGTAAATAGTGGAAGGATGCATGAAGAAAGTTGGAGATTCAGACACATGCAAATAAGACCTAGTCATTGGTGCTGAGAGGAGAGTGTTCTCTTTTTTCTTCTTTTCTTTTGTAAAAGGATGTTAAATTTTGTTAAATACTTTTTCTCCTTCTGTTGAGATGATCATAGATTTTTATTTTTCATTTTGTTAATGTGTGGTATATCTCATCAATTGATTTGCAGATGTTGAACTACTCCTGAGTTTCTGAAATAAATCCTATGTTATCATGGCATATATATTCCAATATTGGATGTATGGTTCTAATATATTGTTGGGTTTGGTTTAATATTCTGTTGGTGATTTTTGCCCCTATGTTCATCAGCGACATTGACCTGTAATTTTGTTGTGGTGTCCTCATCTGGCTTTGGTTAGGGTAATACTAGTTTCATAAAATGAGTTTGGAAGTGTTTTCTCCTCTTCTGCTGTTTTGGAAGCATTTGAGAAGGATTGGCATTTATTCTTTTTAAAATATTTGTGGAATTAACCAGTGAAGCTGTCTGGTCCTGGACTCTTTTGAGAGGTTTTTGATTAATTTTCAATCTCCTTACTCATTATTGGTCTCTCCAGATTTTGTGCTTCTCTATGATTCATCTTGGTAGCTTGTTATGATTCTAGGAAGTTACTCATTTATTCTAGGTTGTTAAATTTGTTATTAATTATTCATTATAGTCTCATGATTTTTTTGTATTTCTGCAAGTGTCAACTGTGGTGTCTCTTCTTTCATTTCTGATTTTGAGTCCTTTTTTTTTCTTAGTATATGTAAACACTTGCCAGTCCAGCTCTTAGTTTCATTAATCTTTTCTATTGTCTTTCTGATATTTATTTCATTTCTTTCTTTTGTTACACCTTTCCTTCTACTAACTTTGGGCTTAGTTCTCTTCTTTTTTAGTTCTTTGATGTATAAAGTTAGTTTTTTTTTTTTTTTGGTATGAGATCTTTCTTGTTTATTAATGTAGGTGTTTATATTACTAGTTCCATTTTAGAACTATTTTGCTGCATCCCATACGTTTTATTTATACTTGGATAAAGTAGACTTTAAGCCAAAGACTTAACAAGAGACCAAGAAGGTTATTATGTGATGATAAAGGGGTTAACTCATCAAGAGGTTATAACATTTATGAATATTTATGCACCCAACATATATGAACACCTAAATATATAAAGTAAATATTAACAGATCCAAAGGGAGAAATAGACAGCAATACAACAATAGCAAGAGATTTCAATAGTCCACTTTCAACAATAGATAGATCATTGAGACAGAAAATCAATAAGGAAATATTGGATTTAAACTACGCATTCAAACTGATAGACCTAACAGACATATACAAAACATTCCATGTAACAGCAGCAGAATACACATTCTGTATATGGAATGCTCTCCAAGATAGATCATATGTTATGCCACAGAGCAAATCTTAATAAATTTAAAATTGAAATCATATCAATTATCCTTCTGACCATAATTGTGTGAAAGTAGAAATTTATAACAAGAAGCCTGGAAGATTCACAAATATGTGGATATTACATAACATGTTCCAAAACAATGAATGGGTCAAAGAAGAAATCAAAAGAGAAATAAAAAAAACATTGTGAGATAAATGAAAATAGGAACACAGCATATCAAAACTTTTGGAAGAATGTTCTGATCTTTATGCATTGTCTTATTTTGATGTGTAGTATAATTCTTTTGTGAGAAGGGATGCTTTAAGTTGCCTTTAAACATTTGATTTTGGACAGCCCAGGTGGCTCAGCAGTTTAGTGCCGCCTTTAGCCCAGGGTGTGATCCTGGAGTCCCGGGATCGAGTCCCACGTCGGGCTCCCTGCATGGAGCCTGCTTCTCCCTCTACCTGTGTCTCTGTCTCTCTCTCTCTCTCTTTCTCTCTCTCTCTTTCTGTGTGTCTCTTGTGAATAAATAAATAAAATCTTAAAAATTTTTGATTTTTAAGTCTCAGTTCTTTTGATCTGATTTGTGGATATCAGGTGATCTTCAGTTTATATTTTGGTTTCCCAGAATCACACTCAGGTTGACAGTGTACTGGGCAGAGGATATTAGTTTCTGGTTCTATGACTCATTAATATTCTAAAAGTTATTGAGTAAAGTGCCAACTTGATTTCATATCTCTACTTACAGTTTATATGATTAGAGAGTCTGCATTCATGAATCCAATAGGCAGCTGAGAACAATAACTGTAAGTCTGAAAGGGAGAAATAGTGACATGCTAGAAGGAAATTTTTACCTTGTGGGGTTTAAACCATGGCATCACGTCAGATTTTATATAGTGAGCCTACCAGGGGAGGAGTTGTCTGTAAAGGGACTCTGGGAACAGTAATATTTGGGATCCAGTTTTAAATTTTCCTTATCTATATTATAGTTTATTTACACGATCTTCTGAGTTTCAGTATAGCACCTTCTGTAGATATGCATTGGATAGAAGGGAACATAACGTGGTTCATCTGTATAGCAAAATGGATTAAACTCAACTACAGAAGAGCTAGGAATTGGTTGTGAGTATAAGAAGGTGCTGAGAGAAAAGCCTGGAGCTGCTATCTGCGGTAGCCCCAGATTATTAGGTATAGATTTGCCAAGTAATGAAGCAAAAGGGTGAGTGTCCTTTCATCCTCAATAAAATTGTTCAATGCAAAGAAGTACTGGATGCATTGTTTTCATTATTTCTATTTGTGCAACAATTTTCTTTTAAGAACTAAGTTGAATTGATAGTCACATAGAATTATTTTGAAAAATCTCAGGTAGCATTTATATTCTTTAAAAATGCAGTTGCTTGTAAGAAAAACATGCTTATAAGGTTAAGATAGAAACACAAATGACTTCTTTTTCTCAAGGGTGTCATTAGATGTGTGGAAGAAAATATTAAAGTTGTCAGCTGACATTGGTGATAGTCTTTTGTCACCATGTTGGCTCAAATGGATATGTTTTAAACTTAGATTTTGAAACAAGAAAGACCAAGCTATGAAAAATGATCTCATCATTTTCAACAAGATAATCTCTAGTGGCTTTCAATAATGATTGAGTCTCACAAAGTATTTCCATTTAAATGCACTTTTTGTGAAGTAGTATGGTATAGAGATTCACTGTCATTCTCCTACTAAAAAGGATTGAAGTTTCTGGTGAATGCTTCCCATGGACTGTTAGGTTACATATTTGTAGTCAAATGAGGCATATTCTTCTTAGTTTAAAAAAAAAAAAAGAATGTATGCCTCATTCTGTTTGCTCACTGCAGATGAAATCAGGCACTCTACTATCCCTTTAATAATGTACAGACAGTACCATGTCGTGGATTGTGAGAAGGTGTTTGGTAAATTAATGAAAGCATAAGCTTTAGCACTACTTCTGTGAAAATTAAATGTGGAATTCAATAGAGTGTGTCTAAACTGAACAGAGCATTAAATTAAATTTGTATTCCTTCATTTTAGTTTAAGAAAATAAAGGAATTATTGGTGGAGCATAGAATGTGGATTATTCATGGAACTGGAGCAAATTATTAGTTTTTTTTTTTGCGTCTGCCTGTCTGTCTGCCTGTCGCCGAAACACAATGTGTCAGCAAATTATTAGTTTTTTTATGGAGGACTTATTCCCATTTAAAAGACTGCTTGGATATTTAATGTAAGCCATAATTTGTGAGCTTAAACATAAAGCAAGAGAAAAAATATTTATGTTAAGGCTGAAAGTTGGAAATTGATTTCGTTTTAATTTATTTGGAGGAGGGAAAGTTCATACAAGATTAGAATTAGGAAATACTGATTCTATATGGATAATATAGATTACTGATTGTGGAAGAGACTTAAGGGGAAAACTGGGCTTTATATAAAAACTCTCAAATACTGAGGGAGAAACTGCTCCTGAAGGATTTGTTGTAGACTGACCTTTATGGCACTAACATCCAGAAAATTGAAGAAAACATATGGCTCTTCTGTTTGATATATAGAACAGCCACTGCATGATTTTGATTCCTAAGAGAAGGGAAACAAACATGGTGAGCTCTATTCCTATGGCTTTCTGCCCAAAGGGTAGTTTGGACTGCAGGGCGAAGAGGTGTAGCCAAACAGACTCTGGCAATCTTGCTGAATTTAGGGCATAGAGAGAGTAGCTCAGGGAGGTCAAAGTCAGCAGAATTTGTGGGGCAGAGTATTAGAGAATTTGGATTTAAATAAAGAGCTTGAAAAGTCAGCAAAGTGGACCTGTCAAGTGTTGTGTAGGAGGAAATTCCACAAGGCCAAGTGAAGAGCCATTGTGAAGAAGCCATTAGTTACACATGCCTGGGGGAGGTCTGCATTCCTAGTACTCAGAGTCAAGAGACCTTTTTGAATATCACAGACATTTGATAGAAGAACTTATAAAGATCTTACACCTTAATTGTATAGCCAAACTTGGTATAGAGAAAGGTTACTCTAGAACCACACTAACACAACTTAAAAAAACAAGCCTTGGAAAGATTAAGCTAATTTACAAGACACTTAGTGTCATGAACTCTGAATTTTTGAGTGAAATTTTAATCTACTTGTATGTTAACCTGTCAGCCTGCTCTACTTTTATTGAAGCTGGCAGGAGACACAAGACTACTGGATTTGTGACAAGACAGTTTATTATTTGCAACAATAGTAGTAACTAGAGTATGAGTATTTTTGTGTTGGTTTCCTGAGTCTCAGTTCCCACAGGCAATGCAGAGAATTGTCTGTAACAGTGGGTCATGGTGCAGAAGGGGAATCTAGATCTTAAGGAATAGGACTCTTTATAATGGGGAATAAGCTTGCTTATTCTTTGCTGCAGAAGGAGACATTATCTTTACTTATAGTGGACACTTAAAATACCTGCCATTTGCTCCAGAGGGAGACAATTTCTCTATTTTCAATTTCTCAGGTTGGTTGCTATTGAAACATCATTGAAAAGATGAAACAAAGCAAAGGACAGTTTGTGCTAGCTCAAAACATTTGCAGAAATGTGAGAGACCTGTGGAAAATTGTGTCCCCACAGTATTCACATCATTTTTATACCATTTTGTTTTCAATTAAATTTTCGCTTGAGTAAGCAACTCTGTTGGCTGCTCTCATTTATGCAGCTGTCAGGCTCTGGGACCAAATTTACTGTTTATCTCATGGTATATTTAATTAATAGTAGTAGGACTTCAAACAAGAGAATGTGACCACCCTACTGTTTTGACTCTGTCATGCCCCCAACAAGCTTAAACAGATTCTCATAAACCATTAGAATCCATTTTAGAAAGCAGCTTTGAACAGCTTAGAGCTCCAATAAAATACCAAAAAGTATATTGGAAAATATTTAGAATTGAATGAAAATGCGAACAAAATATTAAAAAGTCAGGAATGCAATTAAAACTTTTTTTAGACAGATTTATACCTTTAAATGGTTATGTTAGGAGATAAGATCAAAAGTCCATGATTTAACTATTTTAAAAAGCTAAAAGGACAAACTAAACTCAAAATATGTATAATAAGGAGGAAAAAGGATATCAATAGAAGAGAAAACAGTAGAGAAAACAAAAAAGCAAAAGCACATTCTTGAAAAGATAATTAAAATTGATAAATCTTTAGCCAGATTGTTAAAGAAAAAGGAGAAAGGTACAAATTATGAATATTAGCAGTGAAAGAAGGGGTAGTACCATAGATCATAGGGAAATTAAGTAGAGAATAAAAGTGTTATGAGCAAGTATATTGCCAGTAAAATAGACAAGTCAGATGAGGTGGATAAACTCCTGAAATAAGAAAATAACCAAACTGACACAGGAAGAAATAGAAAAATTTTTAAAGATTATTTATTTATTCATGAGGCAGAGAAAGGCAGAGACATGGGCTGAGGGAGAAGCAGGCTCCCTATGGGGAGCCCAATGCGGGACTCCATCCCATGACCTTGAGATCAGGACCTGAGCCAATGGCAGATGCTCAACCGCTGAGCCACCCAGACGTCCCCCAAAATAGAAAATCTTAACAGAAATGTATTTTCTCACAGTCCTGGAGGCTAGAATTCTGAGAAAGGTGTAGATAGGTTTAATTTCTTCTGAAACCTTTTTCTTTGGCTTGTGGATGGCTATTGTCTTCCTCTCTGTCTTCACATGTTTTCCTCTGTGCATATCTGCCCTAATTTCCCTTTTACATAAGGATGGCAGTCATATTAGATGGCATCTAATGAGCTCATTTTCATTAATTACTTCTAATAACTTCATTTTAATTAAATTACCTCTTTAAAGGCACTATCTTTAAACACTCAAATTTTGAGGTACTGGTAGTTAGAGCTTCAACATGATTTTGGGGGATACAGTTCAGCTCATAGCACCCTATATATTAAAGTAACCAAATTTATAAGTGCAAATGTTCCCACAAAAAGCCAAGATCATGATGGTTTCACTCATGAACTTTATTACACATTAAAGAAACAATACCAATTCTATACAAACATTTGGGAGAAAACAGGAGAGAATGTATCCCATCTTGTTTTGTGAGGCCATAATAAGTGTAACACAAAGACAAAAACATTAAAGATAGATACAAATACTCCTTAAAAAATGAAAATTGAATCCAGCAATATATAAACATAATACATTATAACCAATGATTATAATTATTCCAATAATGCAAGGTTGGTTATACCTTGGAAAATCAATGTATTCATCTTAACAGAATAAAAAGAAAAAAATAACCCTATAGCCATAGTAATCTTTCCAGAAAATAAATTGTAGTCACCAATTCATGATTAAAAAAATTCTTTGAACTCATAATAGAAGGGAACTTCTTCATACAAATACAGATAATCTACAGTCATCCTAAGCTAACATCATACTTACTGGCAAAAATTTGAATCCTTTTCCTTCAAGTAGAAAAATGTTCACTTTCACTCCTAGGTAGTTTTATACAGGAGGTACTGAGCAGTCTAATAAAGCAAGAAATAGACATAAAGGCATGCAGATTTTAAGTAAAGAGGTAAAACTGTATCTAGACAATATGATCATGTGCATAGAAAAATCTGACATCTGTAAAAAGGCTATTATCATAAATAAGTAAATTTTTTTAACAAGATTGTAAAATGTTAGGTTAGTATAAAAAAGTCAGTTCTCTTTCTATATACTAACAGCAAATAACCAAACATTGAAATTAAAAAGAAAAAACCTAAGAAAGTAAATTTATGAAATGCATATGAATAAATTTAACAAAATATATAAATGACGTTTATACTGAAAAGTATAAAATATTGCCAAGAGAAATGAACAAAGGTCTAAACAATTGGAGAAACATGCTATGTTCATGCTTGTAAGAATCAATATTGCTGAAATGTTAATTGCACCAAAATTGATTTGTATAAACAATGAAATCTTTATAGATTGTGATTTTGTTGAAATTGATAAGTGAATCCTAAAATCCAAAAGGAAATTAAAAGGGCCTTTATGTAGTTGCTAAAATAATTTTGGAAAAAGTATTGAAGATTTATACTATGTGATATTAAGACCTACTATAAAGCTACAGTAATAAAAACAATGTAATTTTGGCACAAGATATATATATATATATATATATATATATATATATATATATATATCCTAATAAGATATATATATCCCAATAAAACATAATAAAGTCCAGAAATGGACTTATATTACAGAGCTCAGAATGGAGTTAGGATTGTCCTTACTATACATGGTACCTCAACAAATGGGCATCTTAGGGTCTCATTCATTTGGGGAATATAAAAATTAGTGAAAGGGAATAAAGGGAAAGGAGAGAAATGAGTGAAAATATCAGTGAGGGTAACAAAACATGGGAGACACCTAACTCTGGGAAAAAAACAAGGGGTAGTGGAAAGGGAGGTGGGTGGGGGTTTGGGGTGACTGGGTGATGGGCACTGAGGGGGACACTTGGTGGGATGAGCACTGGTGTTATGCTAAATGTTGGCAAATTGAACTCCATTAAAATTTTTTTAAAAAAAGAAAAATGAGGTATCATGAAATGAAAATAAATGCAAAAATTCTACGTTCTGTAAAAACAAAACATAACAAAAAAGAACCAAAAAAAATGGGCATCTTAGAAATAAATAAATCTTGAATTTACCACATACCACATACCACACACAAAAAAAGACCCATAGATTTTAGCATAAAAGCTAAACTTACACAATTCTTGAGAAGAAAAGCAGGGAGACCATTTTTATAAACTTGAAATGGGCAACATTTTTTTAGGTAGAAAACCACAATCAAAATTATAAGAAAGTAATTGACAAATAGAACTTGGTGAACTTGAATTGAACAAAGTAAAGAGAAAATTTATTATTTATTTATTTATTTATTTATTTATTTATTTATTTATTTAATTTATTTATACATGAGAGACACACACAGAGAGGCAGAGACATAGGCAGAGGGAGAAGCAGGCTCCATGCAGGATCACACCCTGAGCTGAAGGCAGATGTTCAACTGCTGAGCCACCCAGGCCTCCCAGAATTGAACAAAGTAAAAAACATTTGCTCTTCAAATGATATCATTAAGAAAGTGAAAAGGTGAGCCATAGACCGGGAGAAAATGTAACTTGATTTATATTTGACTTAGGATTTATATCCAAAGTATATTAACTTCTAAGCTCAATAATAAGACAAAAAAACGAAGTAAAAGAATCAGGCTATTTCCCAAAGATGATGTAAAGATGGCCAGAAAGCATATGCTCAGCTGCCAAATCTCCCACTTTTCAGGAAGATGCAGATTAAAAGCACAGTGATGCATTACCATATAGCTACAAGACTACTGATGAGAATGTGGAACAACCGGAACTGTCATACATTAAGGTGAGAATGTAAAATGGCACACTGTAATTCTACATTCCTGAAAGGAATAAAAACAAATGTCTACACAGATACGTGTTCCTGAATATTCATAGCAATCTAAATATTCATAACTTCAGAAATTGAACACAAACTAAATGTTCCTAAGTTAATGGCTAAACATATTTCGGTGTGTCCATATAATGGAGTACTATTTAGTTGTAAAAGCAAATGAAATATAGGTATACATGAGAATATGGAGGGGCCTCAAAACCATTGTACTGGTGGTGTAGGAAGCCAGATCAAAAGATTACATCCTGTGAGATTTACATGAAATTCTGAAAGAGGGAAAACCCTCTTGAGAGTTTGACAGTGACAGTATGCAGATTAGTGTTTGCTTGGATCCAGTGTTGGGGATATGAGACTAATGGCAAAGGAGCCCTCGAGGACTTTTTGGGATTAATAGAATCTTTGTTGTGATGGTAGTTACAGTTATATGGATATATATATATATATATATACTTTTCAAACACACATTTTAGATATGAAAATGGTGCATTTTAATTGTATATAAGTTGTCTCTCATTAAAGTTGGTTTTAGGGCAGCCCCCGTGGCTCAGTGATTTAGCCCCGCCTTTGGCCCAGGGCATGACCCCAGGGTCTTGGAATCCAGTCCTACTCCCTGCAAGGAGCATGCTTCTCCCTCTGGCTGTGTCTCTGCCTCTCTCTCTCTCTCTCTGTGTGTCTCTCACAAATAAAGAAATAAATCTTTAAAAAAAAAATAAAGTTGGTTTTAAAAAACTGTAAAAGAGTAAAAGATTCTTAGTGTTAAGAAAACAATTGACTTACCTTGAATTATTTAAAATTTTTTATAGGTAGGATTGAACTTTTTCACTTATTTAAATTTAGAGTTGGCCAAGATTTTCTTTGGTTAAAGATATGTGAACATAGGTCACATGTGTCATTTCTTGTTGGAGGATTAAAACATGTTAAGTGCCTCCTTGCTTTTTTTTTCCTCTCAAATCCAAACCAGTAATATTTGGAATAGTGGTTTCTTCATTAGCTTAGATTTCTGAGTGAGTTGGATGAGCAGAGGCTTCCTCTCTTTATATATATATATCCATTCTTTATCATCTATCTATATCCATTAATCCATATATCCATTTATACATAATATATATATTATATATATATTAAAACTTTGTGGTTTTAAAGTACTAAGATTTTTTTTTTAATTTGTTTTTGCTTTGGATTAAAAATAAACTACTTGGATGGACACAAAGATTTTTCCTTTCTTAGATGTGACTGGCCTACTCATAGTCTTACTACGTATATATGAGCCCAAAACTTTCTTTAGGGAGTATAATCTTTTTATATAGTTTTGGCCATGATTTGCATCCTTAGATGTGCCTTGTTGGTGTCTTTGTTTCATGAGTATGACCCATAATTCTTACACTCATTGTGGTGGACAAGGAGATGTGAGAAAAAATAGCTGAGTCAGCCAAATATATCTTCATAACTATCATGTCCTTCTGATGATCAGCTGGTGTAGTCATATTTGCATAAATCAATTAAATTCTCGGTGTTAAATATATGAGTTCTTATAGTGGAAACTTTTATAATATTTTATAAGTGGATAGAGTCAAACAGTCTTTTGGATACTAAGAAATTGTTCTGAGATGTTACATATTTCTCAAAAAGCTAGATTTCCTGAGATATAATTTATATACAGTATAAGCCACTCTTATTTTAAGTTTTTATTTAAATTCCTGTTCATATACGGTGTAATATTAGTTTCAGGTGTGTAATGTAGTGATTAAACAAGATCGACTCTCTAGGTTTTTTTTTTTTTTTTTTACGAAAGATATGGTCCTGTAGCGACCATACAATAGAGATATAGATTATTTCCATTACCTCCCACATTTTCCTTGTCTCTTTGTCATCAATCTCCTCTCTTCACCTCTAACCCTTGGAAACCTATGTTCTAGTTCTGTCCCCATAGCTTTGCATTTTCAAGGATGTCCTATAAATAGTCATACAACATTATGGCTGTTTGTGTTTGACTTCTTTTACTTAAAGCGCTGCTTTTGAGTTGTATGCTTGTTGTTATATACATTGTTATTACTCTCATTTTTTTATTCTAGAATATTTCTCTACTGTATGATATACCACTGTTTATCCTTTCTGTAGTTCATGGTCATAAATTTAAAATTGCCTGTTTAATATTTTAAGAAACCTAAAATCTTTAAAAAGGAGGGGGTGCCTGGGTGGCTTAGTTAAGTGACTGCCTTCAACTCAGGTTATGATTCCTTGGTCCTGGGATTGAGCCCCGTGTAGGGCTCCCTGCTCAGTGGGGAGCCTGCTTCTCCCTCTACCCTCTGCTCATGCTATCTCTAAGTAAATAAATAAAATCTTAAAAAATATATTTTAAGAAAGCTTTGTCTTTTAATTACTCATCGATTCATTGGGGTGATATCAGATCCAGACTAAGGAAAATATGGTAGATTCAAGATATAAGAAAATTTGATATAAGAAAATTGATATAAGAAAATTTGCAGTATTTACAACAGAATGATATAAATTCTAGTCTCTAATTCTAGAGGCCAAGAGTTACTGACTTTTTAAATGTTAAATTGCAGTAAAACACTGGTTGAGTGGATGGATTCCCAGGTCAGATTTCTTCCGTTGACATCCCAGTTGTGGCCTTTATTCATCACTGAGCCTTATTTTGGTTGTCTAAACCTCTCTTTCCTTCATGCCTAAAATAGACATAATTCCTCTACATTGTAGTGTGGTCTTACCAAATCATAGCGGTGCCGTGGCGGATTGAATGAATTAACACTTAGAAAGAAACAGAACAGTGCTTCTATCAGCTATTATTTTTCTTCTCTTATGTTCCCGTAAATACACATTTCAAACCAGCACCACTCTTCTCAAGCCTGCTTCCTCAGCATTTTGCACCATTGCTTGGAGCTATTTTTCATCAGCATTTAGCTAATCAGTAAAGAAGAGTCTCAGCCATTGCAAATTTGTTTGCCTTGAGAGTACTGCTGATGGGTTCTATCTGGATGGACATGGAGGTAGTTTATACCCTTTGAGAAAGACCAGTGTTTCATATACCCTAAACTGGAGACTAACTTCTTAGCTATTCTATACTTGCAGAAAATAGTTTCAAATCTTGATGATACATAAATCTGTTTTTCAGTCTATTTAAAGTTTAGAGAGTTTTGTGTAAAGTTGTGCACTGGAGAGCACTTTTATTTTTTTTACGACGTATGGGGGCAAACTGCCAGGAATAATAAGTTTCTACTATATTAATTTTTGCTCAGTCTTTGATTCTGGGGAAAGGGATTGTTATGGGCTAAGATCAGTTGGCTCAACATAAACTCTTGACAACCAGTGTTTGTATGGAACAAACCTGAATTGTGGTAGCTACTGGAGAGTCAGGCTGTGCCTGTGGTGTCTTATTCCATTAGTGATTTCCAGTGACATAAAAGAGGGATATTTTCTCTCTTTACCTCAAAAACAGCTTTCCTTAGTAAGTCAATACTATTTTTTAATTAATTAGACATTCTTGTAGTGAACAGAAAGAGATGGAGTCTCCCATACCTGCCAGCATTAAGGAAGAGATTTGGAATTACGACTGAGGCTCAAATAAAGAAAAACAGGGAAAAATACCCACCTGCATTCAGTGCTTAGGCTTCTTGCACACTAGAGAAAAAAAATTCTTTATTTTTAGCTCATAGGGCTTCCCTAAAAACCTATTTAAATGCTGATTAATGAATAAAGGTCTTGTGGAAGTTCACTTCCAAGACATCTGATCATCCTAATAAGATTTGATTTCCTTTTTTTTTAATCAAAGAAACTGATATGAAATAGAGATGCTTGCATATCATTACAAAGAAGACATCCAGGCTTTTTTAAAGATTACAATGACATGTAACAGAACCTATAAATGCCTTATGAAATTGTGTCTTTCTGCCTCACTTCAGAGATTGCTTTATCATTAAAAGGGGACACAGTTCTTTTAGTGTTATAGCAATAAAGCCTTTTCTTACCTTTTAATTCTCAGCATGAACTGGTCATTTCCTCTTTAAAAGCTATTAACTGGGCTTAAATTTTGGATGTCAGTGCCAGAACCAACTTACTCTTATGTTCCCAAAAAGAAATATAGAATCTTTCTCAAAAATTCTTTCAGAACTGAGGGATTGACTCTTCTTTTGAGAGCCAGCACATAACTCACTTCACATTATATCCTGAATGTTTGATTTTTCTCTATTTTATTGTCCTTTTTGTTTGAAATAAAGGATTAGGCAACCTAAGTCCAGAAAAGGCCTCATGATTGATGTGAGGTACTGGTGGCTATAAGTGGGGAGACCTCTTTTAATCCTGTTGAAGTGAGAACTGGATCTACATGGAGGAAAGTCCTCTCAAGGGACTCAGTTATGACTTTAAAATATTAAAATTAGGTATGTAACTTCATGAAAAATTAAACAAGAATTCTACCCTTGGAATAACTGAGAACTCTTACTCACTCTCAGTTGTCTTGGCATGTAGTTACCTTGTGAGGCTTAATTATTTAGGTCTAAGGATAAGCGCATACTAAAAATTCTTAGATTGGGGATCCCTGGGTGGCACAGTGGTTTAGCGCCTGCCTTTGGCCCAGGGCGTGATCCTGGAGACCCGGGATCGAATCCCACGTTGGGCTCCTGGTGCATGGAGCCTGCTTCTCCCTCTGCCTATGTCTCTGCCTCTCTCTCTCTCTCTCTCTCTCTCTGTGACTATCATAAATAAATAAAAATAAAAAAAAATAAAAAAATAAAAATAAAAATTCTTAGATTGGAAACCTAAAACTAAATTCTTCTAGTATGATTCTTATGTTTCAATATTTTTAATACTCTATTTTCTCCTTTATTTTTGAATAGAAATCTGTAAGATTTGTGTTAAGTTTCTAAAAAATCACTTGCATTTCAAGTATTCAGTGTCAAGCCTGTGGCACTTTTCTCTCTTGGCTGTGCTAAGGCTTCTGTATCTTCTCTAAGGCTAGACCTTTGAGAATAGGCTTTTTAACTGAATCAAGTCCTTGGAAAACAAGGTGATTAAATTGTGTGTCTAGGTCCACAGTGCATTTAATTATTTGTTGCCTTTCTATAATAGCCACTTGATTACTTCAAAACTTCACTTCTTACAAGTCAAAGTAGTATGAAACGTGATCAATAAAACCTGAAAAAAATCCATTCAATATAATATAATTAATAGAGAATATCTGGTATAAGAAGCCATTAAACTCTTAATTGGTTTAGTTTGAGTGTCATTTACTTTTTCTCAAATAATTCTAAATTTATCACTAGTTAATGCCTCCTATTATATCAGGCCTCATAAAATCAATTTGGAAGTTTTACTTTCTTTTCTTTTTTTTTGGAATACTTTGAGAAGAATAGGTATTAACTCTTCTTTAAATATTGAGTAGAATTCACCTTTAAAGACTTTTGGTCCTGGATTTTTGTTTGATGGAAGTTTTTTGATTATCCATTCATCCTCCCTACTGGTAATTGGTCTGTTTAAATTTTCTATTTATTCCTACTTTAGTTTTGGCAGGTTATATGTTTCTAGGAATTTATCCATTCCTTGCATATCATCTAATTTGTTAGCATATAGGTTTTCATAATTCTCTCTCTCTCTTTTTATGAGTCTGGCTAGATGTTTATCAATTTTGTTGATCTTTTCAAAGAACCAGCTCCTGGTTTCATTGATCTGTCCTATTGTTTTTTTTTTTTTTTTTTTTTTAATTTTCTATAGCACTTATTTCTGCTCTAATCTTTATAATTTCCTTCCCTCTGCTGGCATTGTGTTTTGTTTGTTGTTCTTTTTCTAGCTCCTTTATCTGTAAGGATTAGGTTGTTTATTTGAAATTTTCCTTGCTTCTTGAGAAAAGAAGCTATAAACTTCCCTCTTAGAACTACTTTTGCTGCATCTCAAATTTTTTAGACTGTTGTGTTTTCATTTTTGTTTCCATGTACTTTTTGAATTCATTTTTGATTTCTTGGTTGGCTCATTCATTATTTTAGTAGCATTTTATTTAACTTCCATGTATTTGTGCTCTTTCCAAATTTTTTCTTGTGGTTGATTTCTAGGTTCATAGTGTTGAAGTCAGATAAGATGTATGGAATGATCTTTTTGAATTTTTTGAGACTTGTTCTGTGGTTTCATTTGTGATATTCTGGAGAATGTTCCATGTGCACTTGAAATGAATGTGTATTCTTCTGTTTTAGGATGGAATGTTCTGAATATGTCTATGAAATCCATTTGATTCAATGTGTCATTCAAAGCTACTGTTTCCATGTTGATTTTCTGTTTGGATGATTTGTCCATTCATAGAAGTGGATGTACAAGTCCCCTACTATTATTGTATTACTATGGAGTAGTTACTTTATGTTTGTTATTAATGGTTACATGTGTTTGGGTGCCCCCATAATGGGTGTATAAATATTTACAATTGTTCTATCTTCTTGTTTGATTGTCCCCTTTATTATTATATAGTGTCCTTCTTTGTCTCTTGTTGCAGACTTTGTTTTAAAGTCTGTTTTGTCCAATATAAGTATTGTTACTCCAACTTTCTTTTCATGTCCATTTGCATAGTAAATGTTTCTCCATTCCCTCTTTTTTCTTTTTTTTTCTTTTTTAATTTTTTTTAGAATTTATTTATTTGAGAAAGAGAGCAAGCAAGAAGGAGAGCACTAGTGGGTTGGGGGGAGGTTACAGGAGAAGCAGGCTCCCAGCTCAGCAGGGGCTGACTTGGTGCTCCATCCCAGGACCTGAGATCTGAAAGCAGATGCTTAAATGACTGAGCCACTCAGGCGCCCTCTCCATCCCCTCACTTTTAATCTGGAGGTGTCCTATGTCTGAAACGAGTCTCTTGTAGGCATCATATAGATGGGTTTTGTTTTCTTATGCATTCCGCCACCCTGTGTCTTTTTTTTTTTTTTTAAGATTTTATTCACCTATCTGTGACACACACACACACACACACACACACACACACAGAGGCAGAGACACAGGCAGAGGGAGAAGCAGGCTCCATGCAGGGAGCCCAATGTGGGACTTGATCCCAGGTCTCCAGGATCAGGCCCTGGGCTGAAGGCGGCACCAAGTCACCCAGGTGTCCCCACCCTCTGTCTTTTGATTGGATCATTTAGAACATTTACATTCAGAATAATTATTGGTGGCTATGTATTTGTTGCCATTTTGTTACTTGTCTTGTGGTTGTTTTTGTAGTTTTTCTGATCCTTTCTTTCATGGTTTGCTGGTTTTCTTTAGTGATATATTTGGATACTTTTCTCTTTATTATTTGCATATGTGTTAGTTTTTGATTTGTAGTTACCAGCAAGTTTGTATTTAACATCTTCTGCATGTAGCAGTTTATATTAAATTGATGATCATAGTGTAACACATTCTTTACTCCTTTACCCCTCCATGTTTTAGGAATATGGTATATCTAGGACACTAGTTTTTTTTTTTTTTTTTTAAGATTTTATTTATTTATTCATGAGAGACAGAGAGAGCGAGAGAGAGAGAGGCAGAGACACAGACAGAAGGAGAAGCAGGCTCCACGCAGGGAGCCTGATGTGGGACTCGATTCTAGGTCTCCAGGATCAGGCCCTGGGCTGAAGGCGGCGCTAAACCACTGAGCCACCGGGGCTGCCTGTAGGACACTAGTTTTAATAGAATAATTTATTGCAGTAGTTACCTCAAACGTGATCTAGATCGGATTTCTTTTTTAGGGTCCTTGTATACAAATTACTTATATGATAACAATTTGGCTGTATTATCTCAATTTAGAAATTGCTTTAACACACAGGCAGACACAATTTCTATTATTTGCTATTAGAATTGAAAATAAATACTGAAAATGATAGTTCAGTGTTTTAGGAAGCATCATTACCTTTTAAACTAATGTATGGACAATAGTGACACATCAGGTCACTTTTTTCAGATACTTTTATTTTCCCCCAAGAAAACTCTCTTGGAAGTTTTAGTAGGAAGTAGCACTGTATAAGCTAGGTATTTTGTTAATGCTTTAGATTGATTTTTATAGTTGAATAAGATATTTGTTCTTTTTAATTTTTCAAGCTAAAATTAATCTCTAAGTAGTGATCTGTATACTATGAATTTGTGCAGTGTATTTGTTCCTAAGATTACCTCTGCACATAGTCCCTAAGTTTAACATTGAAGAAAGTTATAATACCCTAATTTTAAGTATTTGTTTTCTAAAAAAAAAAAAAAGTATTTGTTTTCTAGTTTAATTCTCAAGCAGCAATATTACTTCTGTTCTTAAATGTAAATGACAAATAGTAACTAAATAAATTCAGTTCATAGCAAGTTGTGTAAGGATGACACATATTCTGATTTTAAGTTACCAACTCTATTTCATTTCTTACCTCTGTCATATATGTAACTTATATCTGGTGTTTCTGGTGTTTCTGTTTCTGGTCTTGTTGATAGGAGCCATTGACTTAAAGTATTATTGTAATTTGTCTTAACCGTGTAGTCATTGCCCATATAATTCTTCCCATCTTCCCACAATCGTTTATCTAGATAACTTCTCCACATTCTCTTATTAGAGTCAGCACTGCATCTAGGACATTATAACTCTTTACTCCTCCTCCTTGGTCCGGATTAAGTGTATGTGTTCCCATGATTAAAGTGATCATATAAGTTTTTATCTCAGCTGAGAAATTTCGAGACTCAAAGGAGGTGCTTGCTGAGTTGGGTACTGGAAAATGGGCATAAACGAGTTTTTCTAGGTTAACTGGGAGGTATGGTTATGCTATGGTGTGTGTATTCTGGGATAGCATTAGAAATATTTTTATCTTTTACAGTATCCTGCTAGCTTCCTATGGGTAGTGATTACGTCCTTTAATTTTGGGCTCCATTACCTGGCATTTTATAAGTGCTTACTGAAATGAAATAAAAATGAATGAATATATAAATAAGAGAAGGGACTGGAATAGAATCTAAGGCTTTTTTAAATTATAAAGGAACTAACAGTCATGCAAGAACTTAATACACATCTATTGTAAATAGCAAAATTGCCTGCATTCCCTAGCTCTTGCCCCTCTCAACTCACCCTCACTTTTGCACCATGTTCCTCAGGCTGCTTCAAGCCAGTGGGAATGCTGTTGTAGGCTCCTTCCAGAAAGACAGTTTTTAGATTTATTCGTTCATTCCTTTAACAGACAACTTTGGTTTGGATATTCTCCAAAGACCTGGAAACTTGGTACTGGGCTCCAGTCGGATTCTTCTCTACCCAGTTTTCCTTTGCAGGGGTGAGAGCTCTGTCACAGTTTAATGCTATCTCTCCCCCATCTTGTTTATTTGTTTTCTTTCTTTTATTTTTTAATCTACAGTTGACATTTCCCCCAATGAAACTCTTACAAATTGTTGTAGGTTAAATAATACCCCTCAAATAGGTTATTTGGCATGGCAAAAGAGAATTTGCAAATGTGATTAAGTTAAGGATTTGGGGATGGGAGTTTGTCCTGAATATCTGGGTCGATCCACACAATTAGAGTGTCCTTGTGAGAGGGAAGCCAAAGGGTCAGAGAGAGAAAAGGCAGTCTGACAATAGAAGTAGAAGGAACAATGTGATGATGGCAGCAGAGGTTAGAGTGATGTAACCAGGAGCCAAGGCACTCAAGCAACCTGTAGCAACTGAAAAAGGCAAGGAGTAGATTCTCCCATGGAACATCCAGAAGGACCACAGTCTTTTTTATTTTAGCCAGAAAAATCTCTTTCAGACTTCTGACCTGTAGAATTGTAAGATAATAAATTTATTTCATCATGGCCCCTACATTTGCAGTAATCTCTTAGAGCAGCAACAGGAGACTGACGCATCTTGTATTTTGACATCTCTTTTAGAGGAACTAAACTAACAAAACTACGAGTGTTTAATGTTGCAGTATCAGATAAAAAATATGTATAAATGACAATTTAAGAGATTATTCACAAAATTATTTCATTGTTTTGTTGCTTTTGAAAGTCTTTAATTTTTAAATAAGTAAAAATTCCCTGATGGAATAATGTTCTGAAAGGAAGATACTCTCTAACTTCAAATGACATTTTAAATCATTTAGAAATATTATATGTAATATCTGTTGTTGAGGAGTTTTCAGACACATATACATTGATAAAATATTAAGAAATCATTCTGAATTATGAATGATGCCAGTTAGAGGGAGAAAACAATAGTCTAAATCTTGGTCATGGGATATATTGTAAGGTTTTGTCTGTATTTATTAGACTGAAAAGCCTAAGTGAGTTCTATGAAGGCTTTTATTGTTTTCAGATGTACAGGGACAAAGAGAATACCAGACAGTGTCTGCCAACCATTTAGCCTACATGCCTGCAGCGTGCCCGGTGCAGTATTGAGCATATCCTAGAATGCTGTTATTGTTCAAGTTTGTGCTTTTACTTCATTTGAGAACTTATGTAATATTGAAAACATTGTATTCTCACAATCATCGTTGTTATTAGCCAAATCTAAGATAAGTAAGTCTGTTGGCTTTTCAGGTTTCTTAGGGACTGAAGAATCAAACTTTCCATTAAATCTGAAGAAAAGGCTGTAAAACATGTTGTCTTCATAGCTTTCTTCTTTATTTGAACTTGGCATATCTTAGCTTGTTATCTGCTCTGCTTAGGTTACATGTATTCCATTGCATTCTGTGGAGTGTCCCTATTACTCTGATAGTCTGAATTGAATTAACTAATCATTAATGGCTCATATTGTCTGAGAAATTGGAATTTAAATGGATGGTAATTAATAGGAATAGTCTTTAAAAAGAAGAAATGAACTCCAGGAAAACTAATATTCACTGTTGTGGTCAGGCCATTTGTGAAGTCTTTCATTTCAGGTTCCCATAAAACATAATGCTAATGAGGCCAAGTTCAATTTTCCAAACAGCATTTTGACATCTCTATCATTTCCTATTAGCTGATCACAGTTTAAGTGTGATGTGGCACCTGTATATTCTATATCACAAGAGGAATTTTGAGAATGGTACAATGGACAAATTGGTTCAGATCTATCCTATTATATGTTAACTCATTAATTTCTTTGCTGATTCAGAATTTACATTTTTAAAACAGAATTGTTTTGAGAATTTATTTCCGCAACATATTCGGTAGGCACAAAGAAAAAGAGGTATAGCCTCTGCCCCCAACTAGTTCATAACTGAGTGAGAGTTGGACAGGTACATAATTAAAGTGTCACAACCATGGTGTAGAAAGAACTATGATAGCACTATGGGTGGGTAGAAACACAAAGCAGGGTGCCAAAATCTGGCCCAGCAGGTGAGTTAGAGAAATCTTCTTGGAGAGAATAGTGCCTCAGCAGAGAAGTAGGTGATGGTGAGTTAGGTAAAGAAAGAGGAAGGAGGAGTTTGTACATAGTGAGAATGTAATATATGCGGTGAGCAAAATCATGCTGCATTTGGGGAAGTAGTTTGGCATTGCTATTGCTATGGTAAGGATGCTTCTAGGTTGTGGTAATAGATGAAAATGAAGTGGTAGGCAAAAACTAAATGTCCTCTAGGCCTTATAAAGCTCCTCTTTAAAATCTTGCTACAAAAAAATATCTCTCAATACCTATTATGACCTCTAATTTTTTTTTTTCTCATCTCCTGACTTTATTTGCTTTTTCTTTTTATGGAAGATGCTTTAGTTCAGATTTAGTTTTTTTTTTTTTTTTTCTGGTTTCTGGGACATCTTTTGAAACTCTTTTTTTCTCTGAGTTGTGGATTATGACTTCTGATTTCATTCTCCAGTGCATAATGTTGGCACCACCCATATCTATAATTTTTCAGATCTGAGAAGTCATCTTGGATGCTTGTTGTGAAACAGATTACAGAGTAGAGGAAAATCTGAGAGGCTGGGTATACTATGTTTGAGTTTAATAAAGGACATGGTATGAGTTTTTAGTCTTATAAAGCTCTTCCTGGTAATTATATTTGGTAGTCAGACGTGCTAGAGCCAGAATAGAGGAAAGCAGAGTAATTAGGAGGTCAGAGAAGAAATTGAATCGAGAAATAGCAGTAGGAAAAATGAGGAAAGGATGAATTTTAAGGTGCAACTAATACAATGGCTTACAAATTACATTTGTGGTATTTTGTAGTTTGGAAATCTGAATGGATGCTGAGATGATTACCTATGCTAGAAAACATAAATAGAAAAGCAGGTTAGGGAAGAACGATTGTGACTTCTTTTTATTGATGAATTGAATTTGAACTGCTGGAGATCTCTTCAGTGGAATTGAATATATGGTTCTGTAACCATGAAATCGGTTCTCAAATTGTAACATGGATTGGAGTGTCATCAGTCAAGAGATAGTAATGAAGACTTTGGCATAACTAATACTCCCAAAATAATATCTAACATGAGAGAATTACTGTGTACTAAGTGTACTGTTCTAATTGCTATATACATATTAACTCATTAAATTATCACAGTTCTGTGACGTAGGTTCTATTTATCATCTCTATTTTATCAGTTGAAGAACTTAGGCCCAAAGAAGATAATTGTCCAAATTATAACTAGCTGTGAAGGAGCTGACATTCAAATCCAGCCTTTCTGGATCCAGGTTCCTTTCTCTTGAGTATTACACTGCACTGTGAGGACAAATAGAACAAAAGAGAAACATTTGAATATTAAATCTCTGAAGAAACACCCTATATGTGAGTTGATAGAGACAGAAGAAACCATAAAGGAACTTGAGAAAGAACAAGGATAAATTGCTTTATAGAAACAAGTAGAAGAGAGTACTACAAGGGGGATGGAGTCATCAGTGGTATCAAATGCCGGGGGGGGGGAGAGCAAGGAAGTTGAAGCTGAAAAGCATCCATAGAAATATGCTTCATCCCTTGGTGGCTCAGTGGTTTAGTGCCTGTCTTTGGCCCAGGGCACGGTCCTGGAGTCCCGGGATCGAGTTCCGTCAGGCTCCTGCTTCTCCCTCTGCCTGTGTCTCTGCCTCTCTCTCTCTCTCTATGTCTACCATAAATAAATAAAAGACCTTTAGAAATAGCCTTCAATACTGTTTTTGTCTTGGACAGAATTTCCTAAATACTCAATTTTTACTTTTGCTGGGCACTAGAATTGTGCTTCTGTGATATCTTTGAATACAGGGAAGCCATATGATTTTTTTCTTTTTTTTGAACAGTGAAATATAGCTGACATGATTCCTGTCACTTTGACTTCTAAGTGCTTTTGCACATTTCACCATGTTCCCACTTTCTGCCTTGGCAAGCCTGGAAACTAGCGGTGTTTCTGTTAGCTTGCTTTGAGTAGTCCTTCTACCCCATGTCATCCTGTATTGGGCATGTAAGGTGTATGTGTGAAATCATTGTAATCTAGCCCAAGATGATTCATCAGTAGATCAATGGCATCTTAATTTCATGGATATTTTGTTTAATTCTAAAAATCATAATAGGCTGTGTAGGGGAATATATCTGAGAATAAGAGTATATGTGATTCTTGTGCTCTTGAGAATCAAAATTAAATACAAAAATATTTGACTAATAAAAATATCTAAGGAATTAATTAAAAACAATTTAATAATGAGATTGACATATTTCTAAGTCAAAAGTTCTTTTTACTCTAAGTTTATAAAATCTGGTAAGTGGAAAATAAGGTTTATGGAGCATAATATATTTAGAATAAGCCACGGTAGCAAAAACTTTTATGAAACTAAGTTTATAACTTTAAAAATCTGTAGTGAATGTATAATAAGTTACAAATCTCTTCTGTTATAATTTGAATATCTGTTCTTGATACATAAAAATCTTACTGTAATTATATGAAATCTACCAAATGGATAAAATATTAAAAAATGCTTCTGTTTCCTTCTTGGGATTTACATAGAGCTTTTAAATTTACAGAACACTTTTAGGGTACATTATTTTGGTTTATCAACCAACACATGAGGTATTTTATTGATTTTTTTTAAAATGAGGAAACTGAGGATATAATTCACATGTTTTGTTTAAAGAGATTTATAATGATTCATATTTCAAATTAATATTTTTCTCTGAAAAAAATGACTACCTTATAGACACATGAACTCATTGTAGCATATTACAATACAATGAGTTTTGTCACCATGAGGGAAGAGGCCAAAAAATAGCCTATTATGTTGTAATGGGATAGTTGGTGTTTATAACTGAGAAACTTAGATAGAGCTTTAAAATGTATATAAGAAATACCAAAAAGGTGTTTACATTAAGAGCCAAAAATGTAAATAACATGTAGTCCTATTTCTTAGTTTTCTTCTCTGTGTGTTCTAGAATTTAATTTAAATGAGTATCAGATCTGGAGCCTGAGGAGCAGGAATGTTTAATTTTTTAATCAGCTTTTTTTGGTCTTTTTTTTCTTCTTGTATATAATGTGATCTTGATTTTTCTGGTTCACATTTGGAAAATCGATTGTCAGTTTTCTACTGTAAAAATGGAAAAAAAAAGCAGATTTGGCAGTTGTGAAATGTCTGGTGATAGAAATAGTCCAGGGAGTTGGTTGTGTGGCAGACCTTGAAAGGGGAATGTGGGAAAAACAAAACCATGAAATTTCTTTAAATAGTACATCTTTATTAATTAAAGGATAAAGTTAAAATTTGAACAACACTAAGGACAGGGAAGGATACCTTGGGTCTATAGATAAACCAGTGACAAAACATGTATCCACACGTCTTTGGGGGCCATGTTGGTGGGGAGGCAGTGGGTACTACAAGGTAGTAGGAATAGGGGATAACTGCAAATAAGAATGGATGCAGGTTTATAATAGAGGGTCCTATGGATCCTTCAGGCACTGAGATTATTTTCAGAAATTTGTCATCAGTGAAATGCTTGCTGGGAGATAAAAGAGTCCAGTGGTTTCTGCCCCATCATTCCAAGGGAGCTCCTGGCAACTAGAGACCATGTCTTTCTTACGCATCTATAGATTTCCAATTCTTAGTACCTAAAGGAAGAAAATAAATGTCTCATGATTTGACTTTCATAACATACCTCCTTCAGTACAGTGGTAACAATAATGCCAAAGAAATAGATGAAAAATGAGGGGCTCCTGGGAGGCTCAGTTGGTTGAGTGACCAACTCTCGATTTCAGCTCAGGTCATGATCTTAGGGTCATGAGATTGAGCCCTGGATCAGGCTCTGTGCCCAGTGGGGCATCAGTTTGAGATTCTCTCTCTCCCTCTGCCCTTCCCCCTGCTCACACATGCTCACATGCCCTCTCTCTAAAAATAAATCTTAAAAAAAAAAAAAAAAGGAAATGGAGGAAAATGAAAGTTTTAGTACAATTTATTATCTAGGTTTGTCATATTCAAAGCAAATAGTACAAAAGTAACACGATAGCTAAATTGAAATTTCAAATAAATTTGAAAAAAAATTTTAGTATAGATCTTTCCCAATTATTGCTCCCATGTTTTATCTAGTGATACTAGACTTCTCTATACCACTTTGCTCCTATGTATGTTGACTGAATTTACTATTTTCTTTTCTCTAAACAGTTCTTAATTAAAACTGATGAATGGATTATAGATATAACTTCAAGTTTTATTTTTACTGGCAAAAACTCCTTTGAAATTTTATCATATCTTTCCCCTCTGTAATAGTATCAGATGTAGTAATATTTTGAGGGCTGTGCCCATAGAACATGATAAAATCTACATTTTTGAGGACAATGTAAATTGACATCTTATTGCAGTTTTGATGGAATCAGACTATGAGTTCACTGAATACAAATAGCAATATCAAAATAATGTGAATCATATCTCACATTATCATACTCAAGCTGACAAAGGAAAGGGATTTATAGCTGTAGCTGCCATTCCTTTATTTAGACATTTATTCATCTTTTTTTCAAACATAAGTACATATTCTCAGTATTTTTATCATTTATCTTGAAAGCTGATACTGGTAGGACCACATTTTCTTGCACCTAGAGCATATATGCAGGAGTACTGCGTGGGACCCATTCACAGGTTTACAAGTTTCTCATTGAGGGCAATCTGTGACTGCGTGAGATTGGCCAGGTAGGTCACCATCAGCAGGTCATTGATGCACCTAGAGCATATATAAGATATGAATAAAACTTAGAAATACATATTCATTGTAGGTTTTATTATTTCTCTAGTTTCTTCCTGTACAGTGAATTGGTTTATGAAGATTTAAGCTACAGCAATCATGGCTTATGTGGATCCTTGTTTATAATTTCAGGAATTTAGTTATAGAAGGCATTCTGAAAGTATGTTGTGGGTTGTGGATAAATTATGAAGTAAATAAAAAACTAATTGCCTTAATAAATGTCTAACTCAGATCATTTCTATTGTTCAGCCTTTTATGTCTTGACCTATACTGAATTATTTTCCTTAACATGTGCATGCAGATACAAATAAACAACTGACCAGGTGTGATGTGGTCTTTAATTTTAGGCTATTAACCAGTAATAACATAAAGCAGTCACGTGTGCTTGCTATTTGTGAAAATTTTAAATTATTTATTTAAAAAGCTTTTATAGGGGCACCTGGGTGGCTCAGTGGTTGATCATCTGCCTCTGGCTGAGGTAGTGATCCCAGGGTCCTGGGATCGAGTCCCACATCAGGCTCCTTGCAGGGAGCCTGCTTTTCCCTCTGCCTATGCCTCTGCCTATGCCTCTCTTTCTGTGTCTCTCATGAATAAACAATTTTTTTTAAAAAAAAGCTTTTATATTTAAAACTCTTTTTGATATTGTTTGCATTACAATGTAGCAACCTGTGATTTTGACTGGTAGCTATTGTAAGAAAATTGGGCTGCAAGTAATAGTATAACAAAATAAGCAGTGGCTTAAATGACTAAAAGATTAAGTTTGATTATTTCCGTAGAACACATGTGGAGGAGGTTCTCCTTGGTGTTCCTTTGCCAGCTCCATGGCAACCTCGTGCACTGCTCGTCAGAGTATTGGCCTTGTGTTCTCAGGTCTGTTGTTTCATGGTTGCAGGTTGGCTGCTGCGTCTCTAAACATCCCATCTTCCCATTACTAAAGCTCAAAGGCTTGCAGCTGTAGGGTCAGAATGGCTAAAGAACTTTCTTTTATGTTTCATCAGAGAACGAAATGTTTCCCAAATGTTCTCCAGCAGGTTTTCCTACTTCTCTGCAGAATGGCTTGAGGAGAACATGCTTAGTTTTTCCATTTTTAAGAGGCCTGCCACTTCTGTTTTATAGGCTCCATTAGGCCGCTTGTCTTATGTTCCATTACGAAGGTTTAACTGTTCATTTCATATTCATAGATTTTGGGAAATGGCATTGTGGTTAAAAAGTTGCATTCTAAGTGTTAATAGATGTTTCCGTAGTTCCTGTATTCTTGTGTTATCTTATTTTAATTTTGAATGAAGTGGAGAATGCAATGATGTTGTTATGAGTTGAGCTTGATTTAGACATGTCTGTATTATACCACTAAATGAAGCCAAATCAAACTTCAATGGGCTGATATTTTATGCTCATGTGCCCTTAATAATTCTGAGGCAATTTCAGCACATTAGTAGAAGTAAATTATCTAGAAAATGTTCTTTGTACTGATCAGCTCATAGTAAAACTGTTTTTGCTGAATATATTCTAAAAGGTGATTGGTCAAACTGAAATGGGTTTAAAACAAAATAACTTGGTTAATGAGAAGAGGAAAATTTAGGCTATTGAAGAAGAATATTTTAACAAGTTAGAGATGCCTAGCTCTGAGAAGTTCTGACTCATGCAGATATGAGAATTTTCTTTTGACACCACAGGTTTGTCATGTGGAAGGAGAATGGGCCTAGCTTAAACAGCTCCTGACTGGACATGCAAGTTTCAGGGAAGCAAATCTGGCTGAAATCTCTCATTTTCCATCAAATGAGAAGAGTGCACTAGGAAGATGATGAAGACCTCTAGAGGTTTTAAAACATTGATTTAGGAACTGTTTGTAAGGGATATTTTAGAGGATACTCGAGCACCAGATAGCAGATAGGAAATCTCTGAAATCTCTTCAGACCTTGAACTTTTAATTCTGTGATTTAGATTGTGTGATACAGTCCAAAGCTCTGTGGAAAGGTGGGCATAGTCCTATCAAGATAGCAGGCATTGCTAATGGAAGTCTCCTGAGCTGTCCTCACAGTTGGACGTCATCTTTGACATCTAGCCCAGTCTAGGCCTCAGTTCTGCACAGCAGAAACGTGGCTTTATCACTTTGCCAGCATTTATTACACTCTGGAAAGCTTATACATTGCAATGAAGTTTACATGAGACTGATGTACAAAGCCAGAATGCCAGTTTATTCCTTACAATGAGAAACAAACCTGCTAATGAAAAAAAAAAAAAAAATATATATATATATATATCAGTTATTCTAGTCAACACATTTCCTTGTATGTGCCTTATATTGGAAGCTAAGTTAAAAATCAGACTATTGATTGCCAAGCATGGGATCAGAACAACCTGAAATAACTTGTAGGAATTTAGTATTTGATGAGATCAGAGTTTGATGCAATCTTCTTTGTACTGGGGGTGTAAACTGCCACCTGGACATAGCAGAACTTCGTATATTATTACCCTATCCCTTGGTTTACATTTACTAGAACTGACTGTATTTCTCACTTAGCTATTCTTTTCCCTGGCTTCCTGGAATAATTTGCCTTAGTGGTTAAGGATACAGGTTGTGTGGATTCTAATTCAGGTTTCCACACTTAATACCGAGGTTTTTTTTTGGCAAGTTGCTTGGCCTCACTACTGCTTTTGCCACATCTATAAAAAAAACATAATAGTGCCCATCTCTCAATGTTGTAATGATTAGTGATTGAATATGTCTAAAAGATCTTTAAATAAATGCCTGGCACACACTAAGGCAGGAAAGATCAGTCATATATGTTCTTGGGTAATAATTAGTGTATATAATGTAAATGATCTGTTTATTAGTAGGACTGAGAATGTTAGTTGTTTATTAGTGTTATTACCATTACTAAAATTTCGGTCGAGTTACAGTCAAGTAATTTTGTTCTGAGAGACAGACATTTCTTTTACTTAAGTTGACTTTTCAAAAAGTATTTTGGTTGTTTTTTTGTTGACATATTGTTTTATTTCATATGATAAGGTTAATGGCTTTATTTCAGTGTTCTTGGATGGCACTTCACTATTTTTTTTTTGCCCACCCCCACACATACCAACATCAAGCATGCAGGTAGTCAAAGAAAAAGTGTTACTGTACGCTATGATCAGTGAAGGAAAATTTCAAGATTAAATGAGTGTAAAATTTATAACAGAATTGGAAAATATGAACAAGTTGTATAAACTGCATCAAACATTTTTTAAAAATGCATTTTACGCATAAGAAAAGATTGTATTTTATGACACTAATTTTTTCCCCTGAACACTAATGCTTTATCTGAAAATAGAATACTTGGAAAATGAGGTCCTTTTGGTAATCATTTTTCATTTAGCTCAACTGAGTAAGAAAAATACATATCAAGTTAAAAATCCAATGAGGTTTCTGTCCACAGATTATTTTAATGTTATACCTGATAGATGAGGTACTAGCCTTGTTAACCTGTTTGCCGAATTGATCCTATGAATATTATGTTTCCATATAATGTGGGTGATATGACTATATGTATCTACTGTACCATATATATAATATATTTTATAAAGTACCATAAGCAAGGTAGCTTAAAGCAATAGGAATTTATGTTCTCACAGCCCAGGAGGCCAGAGATCTGAAATCAAGATATAATTCAAGTTGTTTTCTTCTGCAGTTTCTGAGGGACAAATAATCTGATGCTTCTCTTTCAACTTCTGGTGGCTCCTGGCAACCTTTAGTGTTCTTTGGCTTGTATTTACTTACACATTTCAGAATTTATCTAGCATCTGATTGTTATCCAATTCTGTAGCCACTTTCATATTTTATGGTATTTATTATTTATTTATTCCACTTCCTGGTACCAAAATCTTTGTTAGTTTTCCAGGGTTGTCATTTCAAATTACCATGAAGAGTGGCTAAAAACAGCAGAAATTTATTCTCTTATGGTGCAGGAGGCCAGTAGTCTGAAATCAAGATGTCAGTCAAGTTGCTTTTTTTTTTTTTTTTAAAGGGTCAGAGGAAGGAACTTTCCCATACCTCTCTTAGTTTATGGTGGTTGCTGGCAATCCTAGGAGTCCCTTGGCCTATAAATGAATTATTCCCATGTCTACCTCCATCTCTCCATCAGTTTATTCTCTGTGTCTCTTCTCCTTGTGTCTCTGTATTTTTTTATCTTAAGGACACCAGTCATTGGACTATCCCACATCCAGGATGGGCTCATCTCAAGATCCTTAACTAATTATGTCTGTGAAGATCCTAATTCCAAACAAGGAAATGTATCTGCGTTTTTGTTATAAGGTATAAGGTGTGAAATATCAGTAGAACCATACTTAGAATTTTGAACTTTGATCTGTTTCCAGGCTAGTGATATGCTGTACAGTACTTTCTGATGATGCTGGGCAGTGGAAGCAAGCTGTGGCTCAAAGTCAGTGACAGGATCACGAGAGTAAACAACCAATACATTTACAACCACTCTGCACCCCCACCCCATTCTGTTTTTCACTCTCAATACAGTAGCCAACAAATTACATGAGATACTCAACACTTTATTATAAAATAGGTTTTGTATTAGATGATTTTTGCCCACTGTAGATTAATGCCGGGCTAAGCTATGATGTTTGGTAGGTTGGGTATATTAAATGTGTCTTTGATTTAATGATACTTTCAACTTACAATAGGTTTATCAGGACGTAACCTCATATTAAATTGAGGAAGATCTATACATAATTTTGGTGAACACTATCCAACCTATTACAGTTTCCATTGCACAGGTCGAAAATAAGGAAAGATGAGTGCTGATGACAGTAGATGTATTGGTGGGAAGTTCCATTCTGATAACTTCTACATTTTTTTTTTTTTTTTGAGAAGTAGTTTCATCAGCTATGTTTGAGAAGCACGTAGAGTTCAGTATAGTTAGCATAGGTTTGACATGGTTGGGATGGAAAATGAGAGAGAGTAGACTAACAAAATATATCAGCATTGAGTTTTGGGATCATGAATTTACTTCTGCTACTAAGAACTTGAACTTGAGATTCCATGGTATGGCTTTCAATGCCCTCTATGATCCTAACACAGATTACATCTTCAGGTTTGCTGTTTGGACTTCAGCCCATAATACAACCACAGGAAATTATTGCTGTTCTATAAAATTTCCTACCAGAATTCATAACTGTAAGCCTTTGGTCATTTTTTTTTTTAAATTAAAAAAAAAAAAAAGTCATTCCTTCTGTACTCTTACCCCTTAACGAATCTACTTAAGAAGATCCCTCATGTGTAGTTATCTTAGATAGGCTGTTGCAAAAACTATCCCATTCTCTGTTTCTAGAGCATGGCCCTTTTATATTTAGTTTATTTAATTCTTACATCTGTTAGAGTTGGTAGTTAGTCTAAATGTCTGTAACAGCAGCTAGACTTTAAGATCAAATAAGTGAAGGCATTGGTCACATTGAGTTTTGGATCTCCCTTGTATCTAGTACATTGTGTTATGTAGAATCAACATTTGATAAATATTTTTAGAATTGAGTTGGTGATAGCTTGCTAATATATTTATATTTTATAGTTCGTATAGTAAGATAAGCCTACTGACAAATTGTTATTGTTTGCTTTTCTAGTAAAGGAGATAGATTAATATTAAACTTTATCTTTTCTCCTGCCAGTAACTCTTTGATTATATGGCTGGCCAAGTTTAACAGTACAAACTGAGAGCCTTGAAACAGTGCCTACAAACTGGCTATATAACAATTTAATTTGTGGCGTATGTTAATTATATTGCCATAAGATTTAACTTGTTGCTAGCAGTAGGCTTCAAAGATTGGCATTGTTTATTATTATCAGTACCTTGTAATTATGTTTTCTTATATAAATGATAACTTAATAAAAAGCTATTTTTTTAACTGAAAGCTGTATCTATGCATTTGAAATCATTTTCTTAATGTCTATTTTGTACTCATTATTGGGCTTTATGTATATAAAGGTGAGTACAGATTTGAGAGCAAAGCATAAGTCCTGCCTTCTGGGACTTTATGGTCTTAAATACAAGCTGATGAAGAATGTTACCAGATAGTTTGTTTCTATCTGCGTGCTAAACTATATGAAAGGGATTCTTTCATGATGAATATAATACTCAAAAAAGATTTCAATAATCTTAGTTAAAATATGCCTCAATGTCATTATTCTTAAAAAGACAAGTTAAAATTTTTATTTGTATTGCTCTAACCATCATTTGTTGTTAATCTTAGGCCATATGCAGATTTATTTGGTTTCCTGGAAAATTTTCTTTCTTTCTTTCTTTCTTTCTTTCTTTCTTTCTTTCTTTCTTTCTTTCTTTCTTTCTTTCTTTCTTTCTTCTTCTTCTTCTTCTTCTTCTTTCTTTCTTTCTTTCTTTCTTTTTCTTTTTCTTTTTCTTTTTTGAAAATTTTCTTTAAAATAGAAAAATATATTCTCCATTTGAAATTCACTTATAAAAGGGGAAATGCTCGATTAAACAAAACTTGTAGAGACCTAAGAAAAAGTCTACAAAGATCAGTTATTTATTTTACAGGTCAATTTAATCTAGGCCTTTAAAATAAAGTAAAAACTATGTAGACACCTAAAACTTATCCCATAAAATGACTGTGTGAAATTTAATAATAGACTGTTTTTTGGGAAAGTAGATGCATTTGGATACTAATGTCTAATGGCTAACAAATGAGAGCATGGAAATTTATGGAAAACATTTTTTGAGGTTTTAATTGTTAGGAAAAACAAAGGAAAATAGATTGAATAGTATTTAGTAGTTTTGATAGTATTTCCTTGGAAATTATAAAAGACAATTTCTATCTCAAAGTATGTTGATTCACAAATGTCCACTTTGGGCCAGGCAAGATCCTGGTCTCTAAGAATTCAATGGTGAGGGGCCCAACAAGTTCCCTATCTCTCTCCTGAGAGCCAGCATTTTAGTGGCAGGAGGTAGTATAACTATAGATTACAAAAATATGCTTAATAAAATAAATAGGAGGGGCAGCCCGTGTGGCTCAGCTGTTTAACGCCGCCTTCAGCCCAAGGCCAGATTCTGGAGACCCGGGATCAAGTCCCACGTGGGGCTCCCTGCATGGAGCCTGCTTCTGTCTCTACCTGTGTCTGTGCCTCTGCCTCTCTCTGTTTCTCTCTCTCTCTCTCTCTCTCTCTCTCTCTGTGTCTCTCATGAATAAATAAATAAAATCTAAAAAATAAAAAATAATAATAGAAAAGTAAAATAAAATAAATAGGATTATGTGGTTGAGTGTAATGAGGAGACCTAACCTGATAGGATGGTCATTTAGCACTAAGCCAAGACTCAAAGTAGAGAAAGAGCCAGCCAGACAAAGAATCAAGGAAGAACAATTCTATCATGTTCCACATGTTATAGCTGATTATGATACATGCAAAAATGTACTTGTTTTTATTAGTAGAAATCGTATTTCGTTATATACCTAGCTTTACTTGATATGAACACATTTTTTTTTCATATGAATCATTTGGTTAATAAGGTGAAAAATATGCATTTTAAAATGAAGAGTAATTTGCATTAAAATGAAGCTTGTAAAGTTCAATTGCCTATAATCTCACTAAGCCATTCTAAACGTACTTTTATTGAGTTTCAATGTGTTACAGCATGACTGCGTGAAGAAGCACATTTTCAGTGGTGGAAAAAAAAAGCAAATCTTTTAAAAACACATCCAGAAAGATGCCTTATTTAAATGTAATGACAACACAAAGAAGGTTGAGGTTTGAATTTGGAAAAGAATATTCATTAGAAATAGGTTTTCCCTTACTTATGCCTTTTTTCCATATTATGGACTTTTGAATATAGCATTAGGCCAGCATTGTACATCATGATTTCTAGTTTCTATGTTACTCAGTCTTTATACCACAATAGAGTTATTTTAAAAAGTGAGAAAAAAATTATGGTAGCCATGATGAGGTTTCTGAGAATTTATCTGCCCACTATTTCTCATTGAGAAATTTCATGATACACTTCTGCACAAAATGGTGAAATAAAGCCCAACAATGATAATCCTATTTCTCAGGTAAAACAGATTGTGCCACTTTACATCAAGGTGATATTCATTGCATTGATGTCTCCTCTGAGGGCTATTTAATTTTTGACAATTATTAGGGAAATGGAGTATGTAGTGGTTTTTGAGCACATAGTTTTGTTTTTGTTTTTGTTTTTGTTTTAAAAGCACCTGTCTATTGAGTGCCTGCTATGTTGAAGGTACTTTTGTACAATGTTTCAAATTAGTAAATAACTTTTGTACCATTTGATCCCCAGAACAAATGTGTGAGATAGGTAAACACTCAGACTTCATGCTTATTTTGCTAAACCATTAGATTTTGCTAATCTCCCCAAGTCTGTATTTGTGCATCATTATTTTTTTAATACAAGGATTTAAAAGAGAAACAGTGCTCTTTGAATTCTCTTTATTTCTTGTAATACTTCTAAAGACATGCTTTTGAATTCTTCCTCCTTGATGTTATTTGGACACACTATCTAGCCTCTCAAGTAAATTTTTTTATCTTGAAAATATGGATGTTAATCTCTACCATATAGGTTTTATTGAAGTTTATTATAAAGGATCCATAAAACAATGTGTATAAAACAATTATTACAATGCCACTTAAAAAATAAATGTATGTAAAACAATGATTATAGTATAACAGTAGTTTGTAGTTTCTGAATGTTTCATAATTCAGTTGTAAGTGTAGCTTCATACCCTTATGACTTAGAGAAGTCAGTGCTTACTGTTTTACTCTTCTCGTCTATTTGTTTGCCTATATGCAGAAGAAATTGTAAAAATCTAGGAATAGATTTGCCTATATGCAGAAGATTTTTGTAAAAATCTTTTACAGTTCAGTGTATTTTATTTTTTAAAGATTTATTTATTTGAGAGAGAGTACATGTAGGAGAATGGGCAGAAGGAGAGATTCTTCAAGCAGACTCCCTGCTGAGTATGGACCCAACATGGGGCTCCACCTTATGACTCTGAGATCATGACCTAAGCTGAATTAAGAGTCAGCTGCTTAACTGACTGAGCCACCCAGGAACCCCCAATCTGATGTATTTTAACAGAATATTTCTCTTGGGGTACAAGATCACTTGCATAGATTAACTTTGGTATTGTATCATGCCAAAGGTATAGCTTTTCACTTAATATTATTCATGCCACAGTGTTAATGTCAGGTACCACTTGTGATGATAGTCAGATGTTACCAAAAACTATTTTTTAAACCTGTCTTGTATTTGATATTTGAACTATTAATAAGAAAGATATTAGTTTCTTTAAAGACTGTAGTAAAAACAGAACTTTGATGTAATTGTCATGTGAAATAAAGGCATTCTTTTACTTCTTGATAGATTTTAGTTAAAAAGATCTATGATTAAGATATTCATTGAGTGTTTAGTAATATTTGTGCAAGAGGGGAAAACATCAACAGATTATATTACGTATGAAATTCAGAGACAGTTAATAGATTTCTTAAGTGGATAATAATAAAAAGAGTATTGCATGGACTCAACTCATGCCTGCATAATGTGAATTCTACTGCTTACTCAATGTCATTATTCGAAGGAAAAAGTCAAGAAGATAAATTGGAACAATTAGATGAACTAAAGTATTTGGAAGAAAAATGTTTCCATTAAGTTCCCTTCTAACCCTGCTTCTTTACTTATTTCCTGTTCTTTCACTTTTTAGTAAAAAATGAATGAATGTGATCCCTCAAGCATCTGTTGATCATTGAAGATGTCAGCACCTGTAAACTAGAATCATATGGATTACACATTGTCTAATCTGGGGCTTAAAAATACTATAGTGTTCGCATGCTCTCATTCTAGAAAGCTTTATTAAGTTGCAAGGGATCAGATTAGATTCTCTAGGAGGAAGCAGATTCTGAGACAGAGTTCAGTGTGTTGGATGTTTATTTAGGGAGTGCCCTGGGAGGCAAATCCCAAGAGGGAGAGGATGCAGTTTAGCACTCGAAGAAGCTTAGCTGAAATGGAGCCCTGACATCACTCTTAGTAGACTGTGTGGGAGCTTAGCTGCACCTTTAGATACCTGGGTATGGGCCACCCTGGAACAGATGTGACTTGGTTGGGTAAGGAGGTTCTGTTCGGGGGGACATCTCCGAAGGTACTGAAGGTACACTCAGTCGTTGGGGCAATCAGCCCTCCTTCAAGGAGATTCTGGGCAAAGTATCACTGAATCCGCCACAGAGAGTATTTATACAATTTATGATAAAGAATGTGGCACTTTCATTCTTCACGATACTCTTTTTGTAAAATAAACATATCGAGATGTCTGTATGTGCTAGGCTCTATGCTAGTATTTCAGGATACAGAGAAAGTACATGGAATCTCTGAATTTACGGTTCTGTCAATCCAATTACCTATCTGGTGCTTCCACTCCAGCAGTTCTCTGACCCCACCAGAACTTGGAGTTGATCGAACCCATCATCTCCTCATGATGCATCCCATCTGCCATTTCATCTTTCCTTCCTTTACCTACCATGTATTCTCTGGTCCAGCACTATCATTACTTTAATTCCTTGGTGCCTCTGTCAGCTGCTAAAACCCTAACTCTGGCTAAATTAAGCCTTCCAGAGCCTCACCTGAGCAGTTTGACATGATTGGAGAAGGACACACACATACACAATTCCCACTCCTGTACTGACTCCTGTCACCTTGAATCCAGGGCCGTGAACCTCAAGTGAGTCCTCAGTGCTTCCTGGCAATCCTCTCCTACTAGATTTTCCTAATGAGTTCATTTTGCTTCTGATACGGATGGCTAATCCCAGTGGTGTGCAGGTAAATGCTTTAAGATAAACTCTCCAGGGGAAAAAAGCCCTGATTTGTAACTTTTGCTGATTTCTGCGATGTAAATAGGCTGGTTTCAAATTACCAATATGCTCTCACTGAAGGTGGTGTTGGGAAGAGATAAGCACACAGTCTTGAGCTCAAGGGAGCAAGCTCCAGCCTGCGCTGAGCGTGAATCCTACTGTTTTTCTTCCTCTTCAAGCCTGCAACAATTCCCCCTCTTCTTTACTTTCAGCTGATAACCTACTTTCTTCCTTTACTTAGATAATAGAAGCACTTTGGAGCAAAGTCCATATCCTTAAACTGCTAAATTTACCAGGTTATCTCCTGTATCGTTCTGTACACCCAGCTTCCCTCCCATTGGAATGGTCTTCCCTTGTGGCCAAACTAAACTCTTCATTTGTGCCTGGCTTCCATTCCCTTTTCCCTACTCAATGACTTTGCTCCTGTGGTGTTTCCTCCCGTCTGCACCAGCAGTACCTTTCTTTTTACTAGATCCTTCTCATCAGTGTACATACATGCTGTAATCTCCCATTGAAAAATACTCCTTACCCAACAACTCCTTACAGCTAGTTACCTTTTTTTTTTTTCTTCTCTTTTTCCACAGAGGAAAACTTAAAAGAGCTTACCCATTATCTCTGGTTTTTCTACTTCCCATTTTTATTGAATCCACTCCAGTGAGAGGTTTTCCCTCACTTCCTAGATTACTTTTTTCAAGTTCACCAGTGACCAGCATGTTGCCAGATTTAGTCATCAATATTTAGTCCTCTTATCACTCAATCTTTCAGTATTGACCTTCGAGCAGCTGGTCATTTCCCTCTTAACTAGACTCCTGCAAGAGCCGTCCAACTGTTCTCTGCTTCCTTCCATGCCCTCTATCCTGCCTCCTCCACAAAACAGCCAGGGTATAATTTTAAAACCTATCAAGTCATGTTTTTTTTCCTTATTCTGTGTTCTAAGAATGTAAATATTGGATGTGGTAAGTAAAGTCAGCTGTGGCCACAGGCAGGAAGGCTAAAATCTAATACACTCATGTGTCCCAGAGAGGCAGGGTCCCTGAGGAAGACAGGTCACTGCATGTCATTCAGGGCCAAAAGGGAAGACACCAGTGTGGGTCAGGAGGCAGAAGGGGGGGAACCAGGAAAGATCCTCGGCCATGGCCTTTACTTAGGTTTCTGTGGGTAAGGCAGGGCAGGGTAAACAGTTTAGATTTGGCTGATTAGAAAAATTTTGGTGGGCTCTAGGCTATAAGGAGTGTGTGTGTGGGGGTGGGTTTCTAGTTGTCCAGTACTTGGCTCTGGATGATGAAGGCAGGGGAATATTGCCTTGAAAGGTTGTGTGGGCCAGAATGAGGAGGTATGGCTCTCTTTTGGCTAGTTTGCATATCAAAGGCATGGTCCCAGCTGGACACTTAGCTGTCTCTAAGAATTGGCTAGTGTTCTCTCCCCAGCTGGAAAGCTTTATGAGATGTCAAAACATCATAATATGCAGAAGATAAAAATATATACAACATACTCAGAGTCCAGTGGTTTCCCATTTTACTTAGAATAAAATCTGACTGTTTAACAGTGGACTACAAGAAAATTCATGATTTAACTTCATCTCACACCACACTTTCCTTTGCTTACTCAGCTCTAGCCACAGTGGCTCCCATGCTGTCTTAAAAATATGAAACACTCTCCTGACTTTAAGTTTTTATTTGGTGTGGGTTCCCTTTGCCGTTAAAGTGTCATTCAGTGCAATATCTTTATGGCCCAGTCTCCCACTGCATTCAGGTCACTACTCAAACCATCTCCTTAGTGAGGCCTTCCTGACCAACCTGCTAAGATCACCTACCCTCCCCCATCTTTCTTTGTCCCATTACCTTTATTTCTTGATGTTATTTATTCTTTATAATTTTATATATCAGACTAAAATTTTATGGTGTACATAACTCATCATGGTTCCTGAATAAAGTAAAAGAGAATTAGCAGCAAGAGAGGATGTTTTTGAGGGATAATAGTAATATCATGAAGGATGGTGTGTGCTGCAAGTCATAAGGAGGTGCAAGTCTATGTGGCAAGACCTCCATACCAGAATTGTCAAACCACTTACCTGCTGCGGCTGCCCCCTAAGACCTTTGACAAGGCTCTATTTTAGAGGACAAGGCAGGATGAGGAGAATTCCAAGAATCCCAGATGCTTCTGCTTTCCTGAAAAGGGAAGTTGCCAAATTCCCACCTCTTGAGAGGGAGGAGCCCCGGCTCTTCAGTCTGTTTACCTCAGCCTCCTTTCCAGACTTTTTTCCTAGATGATTTGCCTGAACTAGGATACCTCCAGCTTTTTCCTCAGAGTACTAGAAAAGGCTCCTCTATCTTCCTCCAAAATGCATGCAATATTTGTGGTTTTTCTCAGGTCCCTGGAATTCATGCAAGGCTTGGGTAGATTTTACATTTCAAGAATTCATGTTTTCCTTCCTTGCAACACAAAGGCTAATTGTCAAGACTTTGAAATTCCAAACTGTCTTAAAGTTTGGCTTTACCCACCTGGCAATAGTTTTCTTTTGGATTTTTTTTTTAAAGATTTATTTATTTATTTTATGATAGACATAGAGAGAGAGAGAGAGAGGCAGAGACACAGGAGGAGGGAGAAGCAGGCTCCGTGCAGGGAGCCTGACGCGGGACTTGATCCCGAACTCCAGGATCGCGCCCTGGGCCAAAGGCAGGGGCCAAACTGCTGAGCCACCCAGGGATCCCCTTCTTTTGGATTTTTAAGTACAAAAGCAACTCTCCTGTTCCCAATATGTAGTGAAAATCAAAGGACCCAGAATCTTCTCCAAGAATGAGGTGACTCAAAGGCCACCAGGAGGGGACAGAGTTATTTATGTCTCTTGTTGCAAGAAGCATAATAAAAATACAATTTAAGTCTTAGATACATATTTTAGGGGGGAGAAGAAGAGATTTGCAATATCATATCTCTTATTTCCTCTGTGACTAAAGATGTTATGATTATTCATTGAGAGTGTAGGGGAATAGTAAGATGGAAAAGTTCTCAAATAATCTCTGGTACTTAGGAAAAATATCATAAAAGGTGACTATGGAAACATATTAGATTTTCTGGTCAACATTCACAGCAAGGGGAAGTTAGTGAATTTTTAGAGGCATCTCACTGCCAGTTTTCATTATTTTCTCCAACACCATTCAACGTTTTAGATTTAGCGATGGCTTCCAGTTAGGGGTTTTGCCAGGAATAAGTGTGGCAGAAGCAAGAGGGGAATTGAGGATGTTGGCATGTATAGGACTGATGTGACCAATTATAAGTAGAGACTAAACAGGGAAGAGAATGTCTGATAGGTATGGGAAAAATGAAGTGTCTAAAACTTGATGGAAATGAGTGGTTGAGAGAGAGAAAGCTAAGAGATGACCTTGACAAGATATTCTGGGAAGATGACACTAGCCTCAAGGTAACAGATTTTAACCAGAGAGAAAATGATCTGGAAGCAGTAGTGTCAACACAGGGTTTATTTAGTAGGATGAACTGCTTCCATTCAAAAAGGCTGAGGGAAATGCCAGCTTTCAGTTAGGCCCTGAAGAGATGGAGGTGGGGAGATGAGTACTGGTGAGCACTAATTCAGGTATTTCCAAGATAATGTGGAGAGGTTTGGGAAAAGAGCAAGCCCTGACAGTTTGAGGCAGATGGGAGAAACTGCAGAAGAATGTGAAACAAATTAGGTACCACCAAGGGAGACAAGTGGTGAACAGCATCTGACGTGGGGGTTCCCAAAGAAATTAATTTCCAAGCCCCTGGTTCTTGAGAGAATGTGGGAGTAAAGTTTAAGGAGAAGAGAAAACACTTTGCTCTCTCTAGGTCAGCTGCTATCTGATGGGATTAAGTGTTTGAGGAGCTCAGAAGAGCAGTTGGGCCATGAGATTATTTGTTTCTCCACTTTTTCTTTCTCTGTGTTGGAAATAGCCATGGTCTTTGGTAATACAGGTCTGTCTTTCTGGGCAGAGCCATCCTAGCTTATCCGTTAGGACACTGATCCCAAGAAAGTCCATGTTGGTCGTTGTGCAGATTTCAGTTGGATCTTTTGATCTTCACTGTGTATTGGAAACAGCAGAGTTGCTTCATAGAAATTTTTTTCTTTACATTGGATCCTGATATAAATAGTATTGAATTAGTTAGGTGGTGGAAATTGATGTTTCTGCCTCTTTGTCCCTTTAATTTTAGGGGCCTTATAATTGGCAGCTTCTTTATGATAGGGTTTTGGAAATGCTGGAAGGTTCCTTCTGTGTACCTACATCTTTTGCTACCTAACTCCCTCTAAACATTTAGTTATACATCAGAAAGTAATTTATCCCTCTTTAAGTACAAATTCACCATGCAAGGACTAGTGTGCAAAGCCTTATTAGACATACACACTTTAATGATATCATTAAACTGCTTTTTGAGATGGAGATGTGACTTCTGAGGATACTGAGGAGCATGAGGATTGGGTGGGGAATAACATGAGTGCAGAAAATAGAAGATACAGATTATTAGAGATAAATTCAGTTAGATAACAAAGAGTAATATAGTACTTATCATGGGCAAGGCTTTTTTCTAAATGTTTTACAATATTAACATATTCAATCCTCATAACAATCATAGAGGTAGATACTATTATTATCATTCCCATCTTACAGATGAGGAAAATGAAGCATAGAGCAATTAAGGAACTTATCCAAGACTGCACAGCTGAGTGGGCTGGAGTCTATCTTAGGCTAATTGAGAAGCAGCTGAGCATAATGGGTAGCTAACGCCATTCTCAGCATATTCACTCATTCTGATGGTTAATCAGTCTTGGGTTTTTAAGCAATTTATAAGGGATGATGCAGAGGACTATTTAAAAGACCAATAGCATTTGCATAATTTAGAAGAGAATTGAGAGTGATAAAACTGTCAGTGCCCTCTCCGGTTGTGATTAGGCAAGGCAGAGAAACTCAATTACACCCAATCAAATCTCAAACTGTAGTGTGGAGTCTTCCTTAGTAGTGGTGAAGGCAGGAATGTACACATTAGATTTTTTTGTACAAAAACTGAAGCATTAAATTAAAAACCTAAGTAGCCTATTTTAAAGGCTATGTTTTAATTATTTTTCTCATTTATGTTTTAACAACATCCACTTCTCGATCAGGTACTAAGTGATGGCACCTACAGGTAGCCTATAAGGCTACAGCCTTATAACATTCTGAATGGTTTGGGAAGATTCCCCTGGAATTAGCTGTTTTTTTTTTTTTTTTTTTTTTTCAGATAATTTACAAGAGAATCTGAACTCTAAACAGAGACTTTGCATTTAGTTCCCTATATGTAAACAGATTTAATGATTAATGTAATTTATATGATAAGCAATCTCATATCAATGAGGAGAGGAGACATTAATAAATGGTCCTGAGACAATTGGTTAGCCTAAAGGAATTTGGGTAGGATCTCTAATTACACCAAAACATATTTTATACTCAAGCCCATTTTTTCCAAATGGCATCATGGAACTTAGCATATACATATTTTAAAAAAGGAAATTTGGCTTGGTCCCCAGGACTCAGGAATATAGATTATTCTATCACATTTCTAATGCAGTTTCCTAGCATGTGGTTCTTGATGGAGCCTCTCTAGTGCTCTAGACTTCAAGAAAACACACAAATGTGAGCTGAAAATGCTATAAGCCCCAGGGCTGCACCACTGGGGGTCCTAGCAGCATCTCAGTAGGTGCACTTGGCTAAGGTAGCACTGAGGGAAGGGCCTGGATAAATCATCAAGGGCCATCTTCCAGGGATGTGACAGTAGCAAAACAGATGTCAGGCCTGTCACATGCACAGCTCAGCGTTAACTCCTCTCTGGTTTTGACCTCTGTGTGTGTGTATGTGTGTGTGTGTGTGTGTGTGTGTGTGTGTGTGTGTTTAAAGATGCATTTATTTATTTTAGAGAGAGAGAAAGCAGGAGAGAGGAGCAGAGGGACAGCATCCTCAAGCAGACTCCCTGCTGAGTGTAGAACCCAACTAGGGCTCAATCTCAGGACCATGAGCTCACGACCTGAGCCAAAACCAAGAGTCAGATTCTCAACTGCCTCTGTCACATAGGCGCCCCTGTTTTTGACCAGTGGTTTGGCAGTGAGTGAGTGACCACTGCTGTGACATCAGGAGCAAAACAGTAGCCCTCAAAGAAACATGGTAAGAAGCACATTTGCTTGAGCCTGAATGGAGATTGATTGTTGAAAGCTTTACATCTGAGTGTGAAAAATTCTGGCAGAAATGGCAAGCTACCGGGCAGCCCTGGTGGCTCAGTGGTTTAGCACCGTCTTCAGCCCAGGGTGTGATCCTGGAGACCCGGGATCGAGCTCCCTGCATGCGAGCCTGTTTCTCCCTCTGCCTGTCTCTGCCTCTCTCTCTCTGTGTCTCTCATGAATAAATAAAATCTTAAAAAAAAAAAAAAAGAAGAAATGGCAGGCTACCTGGAGGGGGGTTGATTCATGCATTATTGTCAAGAATTCCCAAAACAGTTCTAGACAGCCTCCTAATTTGATCATTGTAATTAGATTTTGAAGGAAGTGTGATTTTTATTTTGACTTGCAAGACTGTGTAATGAATACAAGTCAAGTGTCAAGAGATGGAGGTAGATTTAAATGTAAGCTCCACCTCTTGTTAACTATGTGCTTCTAAGTTCTCTAAACTAAAAATTATTTAAAAGTTTGTTGAAATGTCCAGCCATTCTCCTCATTGCTCTAAGAATCATTTAAAAAATTCAGTGTTCTTTATTTTCCCTCCTGCCATTCATTAGGGGAAACAGAATTCCAATGTGTCTTTTTTTTTTTTTTTTTTAAACATAGGGAACCACATAATCCTGTTGATGATAGCACAAAGAACCGGCCATCTCTGTACCTCTGATACAACATTTAGTTTTGTCCTTGTCCCACCATGACTCCTCTCTCATTCTCACCAGTCTTGTTGAGGTGATATTGCTTTGCATCTTCCAGTGCCCACAGCAGTCCAGACCTGCCCTTGTCTCTAATGCTTTGTCCTCACCCGTCTCCACCAGGCTAGTTAGTACCTGGTCCCCACACTGTCCTCACCAGAAACATGTCAGTTTTGCCCATTACTTGGATTTTTGCTCCAGGCCTTGACACCATAGATCCTTCGCCACCTCAGCCTCTTGTCTTTCCTTTTGTCATGAAATTTATTTCATAGGGTGACAGTGGATGTATCGACTTCTCTTCAAAGATAAACATCATCATCATTTAGTTCAATGGCTAAATCATTAAACTTCGGTACAAAAACTTAGTTTTTCAGTCTTATCCGTAGTTACCTTGTTATATTCAATAAATAACTTTCATTTGCTTACTAAATATTAGGTATGATTCAATGCGTTCATATACATGATGCCTCCCTAGCCTATGAACATCCTGCACAATGACTGTTGTTCCCATTTTAAAAGTGGGGGGACTGGGGCTCAGAGTTTCAGTATCATGCCTAAACATCAGAGTGAGAATTCAAACCAAGGTAATTTTTACTTCAAAACCTATGTCTTTCCACTTAATAAAATGCCTTTATATTGTTTAACTCAAGACTGTGATATATTTTGGATTTTTTTTATATCAAGTACTATAAAAGCTTTATTCAACTTTAGGAATCAATCATTAGTTTTTTGTTTTACTGTCAGAGATAGTGAACTGAAATTATAGCTAAGTTTATGTGACCAAATTACTTTAAGTGACCTTGGTGATTAAATGGAAAAATAAATAGTAAACATTTAAGTCTGGTTGTAAGGAAACTTGATTTTCTTTAGATTACTTAAATAGGAAATTAAGAGATCCTTTATAAAAAGAGTTTTTAAGAGAATTTTTGAAATTTTATCAGCATTAAATAATCAGAAAAGTTTTCAAATATGACAGTAATACCCAACTCATGTATCTCCCATGTATATTAACAGATTTTTCTTTCAGTGATTTACAACTTATCCTAAATACTTGCTTATGAAATGTGTGTGCTTTCCTTTGAAATGTGGAGAGAGGTTTTCACTACATGTATACCCTGAATAAATTTGAAAAAGAATGGTTTGCAATATGTTTTGTGTTTTACATTAATCTTATTAAGTTTTTTTACTTTAATTCTAGTATGGTTAGCATAAAGTATTATATTAGTTTCAGGTGTACAATATAGTGATTCAACAATTCTATACATTACTCAAGGCTCCTCATGATGAATGTATTCTTCATCACCTTCACCTGTTTCACCCATGCTCCAGTCATTTTCCTTCAAAATAAATTGTACTTTAAAAAGTGCATTTGGAGCACCCAAGTGGCTCAACTGGTCAAGAATCCAACTCTTGATTTTGGGCCAGGTGTTGATCTGAGGGTTGTGAGATCAAGTCTTGGTAGCTCAGACCTGGGCATGGGGTCTGCTTACCATTCTCTCTCTCCCTCTGATCCCCCAACCCTGAACCTCACCTCAGCTCAAACATGCTCAAATCAATCAATTAATCAATCCTTCAGTTAAAGTTATTTTTTTAAACAAGAACATTTTTTACTTGAAGCATACTTTAGAATACATGGTTCTAAAAGATATACATAAAACATTCCATCCAAGAAAAATAGAATATACATTTTCTTCAAGTATACACAGAAGAATCCCCTGGTTAAATTGCATAAAAAGAAACATAACAAATATTTCAAATTTAAGAACACTGAAATCATACCAAATATATTTTCCATTCATAATTATGCAAAATGAAAGATAAATACTAAAGCTGGAAAATCTACAATGCAAATACTAAATATTTAATATGTAAATATTAACACACTATTACATAAGCAATGGGCCAAATAAATCAAACAGCAAATCAAAATATGTCTCAAAAGAAAATTAAAATAATATTCAAAAACCTAGGGGATGCAGCAAAGCAGATATTAGAGTGAAATTTATGCTATAAATGCTCGCATTAAGAAAAACTTCAAATCAATAACATTACAGCACAAGGAACTAGGTAAAGAAGAAACTTAGCTGAAATTTAGTAGAGGAAGGAAATACAAAGAAAAACCAGAAGTAAAGAAGATAGAGACAGAATAAACAATAACATAACATTGAAAGTAATGAACAGTTTTTCCAAAAAAATAAAATTGACAACACTGTAAAAAAAAAGTCTCAAAAACCAAAATGATAAATCAAAGAGGAAACAATACAATAACCACAGAAAAAGCTGCAGCCAAGAATACCCTATCTAGCGAGGCTATCATTCGGAATATAAGGAAAGATAGTTTCCCAGATTAAAACTAAATAGGTATGTGACTACTAAACGAACCCTGCAAGAAATATTTTTTTTTAAATATTCTTTTATTTTTTATTTATTTTTTTTTAATTTTTTAAAATTTATTTATGATAGTCACAGAGAGAGGGAGAGAAAGAGAGACAGGCAGAGGCAGAAGCAGGCTCCATGCACCGGGAGCCCGATGTGGGATTCGATCCCGGGTCTCCAGGATCGCGCCCTGGGCCAAAGGCAGGCACCAAACCGCTGCGCCACCCAGGGATCCCCCTGCAAGAAATATTAAAGGAAATTCTTTGAGGGCAAAGGAGAGACCAAAAGTGACAAATACTAGAAAGGATCAGAGAAAATCTCCATAAACAATGATGAAACAAGTGATAAAATGGCAGTAAATACATATCTAAGAATTACTTTGAAGGTACATGGACCAAGTTTAGCTTCAATCAAAAGGCATTGGGAGTGGGGATCCCTGGGTGGCTCAGCAGTTTAGCGCCGCCTTCAGCTCAGGGCATGATCCTGGAGTCCTGGGATCGAGTCCCACCTCAGGCTCCCTGCATGGAGCCTGCTTCTCCCTCTGCCTGTGTCTCTGCATCTCTCTCTCTCTCTCTCTGTCTCTCATGAATAAATAAAATCTTTTAAAAAAAGGCATAGGGTGTCAGAATGGATAAAAAAGACAAAACCCATTTATATGTTGCCTATAAGAAACTCATTTTAGACCTAAAGACACCTGTAGACTGAAAGTGAGGAGATGGAGAAACATCATGCAAATTGATATCAAAAGAAAGTTGGAGTAACCATACTCCATATAATATTGGACAAAGTAGATTTTTTGTTCAGATTGTACTGGCCTCATGGGATGATTTTGAATGTGTTCCCTCTATTATTTGCAAGATTTTGATAAAGACTGTCATTAAAATTTTTAAAAATGTATTGGTAGAATTCAGCAACGAAACCATATGATCTTAGGCTTTTCTGTGGAGATTTTTGATTCCTAATTCAACTTTCATTCTTTGTTATTGGTGTAAGAAGATTTCCTATTTCTTGCATTCAAGGCTCATCATTCAATCTTGGTAACTTGTACATTTTTAGGGATTATCTTTTTTTATTTGATATGTTAGTATAATTGTTTACAGTAATCTTATGTTTTACATTAATTTTTACACTTATTTTACAGTATATTCCTAATGAGAAATTAAAAAAATCTTTGACCTTTAAGACTGCTGAGTATAGCAAAATGAGTGCCACTGTATTTTAAATAATGTTTAAAGGATTGGAACAAAGTTCTATTTGTCACAGTTGAAAATACTCCAATGTAATCTCTTTTGATTTATAGACCCAAAACTCCCTCAAGATTTTGTAAATCAAAGGAATGCTTAGAGTGTTCAAGTTTGCTTTCGGATTTCTGATTCAGATGAAGATTTGTAATGTCAGAATTTGACAATTTTTATTTAGACCTATCACAGAAGATACTCTGACTTGGTATATGCCTTTTTATATGTGTCCATTCTAATAAGTAGGCAATGTATATAATCTTTGAAGCAAAGGAAAATTAAAGCATGAAAGGAAGAAAAGAGGATATTTATTATTATATTTTAAAAGATTTTATTTATTTGACAGAGCACAAAGCAAGAGAGGGAAAGTGAGAGAGAAAGAGAAGGAGTGAGGGCATCGGGGTAGAGGAAGAAGCAGACTCTCCTCTAAGTGGGGAGCTCAATGTCTACTCGATCCCAGGACCCTGGAATCATGATCTGAGTCAAAGGCAGATGCTTTTTTTTTTTTTTTTAAATGTATTTATTCACGAGAAACATAGAGAGAGAGGCAGAGACACAGGCAGAGGGAGAAGCAGGCTCCCTGCAAGGAGCCCAGTGCAGGACTTGATCTCAGACCCCAGGATCAAGTCCAGAGCCCAAGGCAGACACTTAACCGCTGAGCCACCCGACAGGTGCCACAGAAAAAAGGATATTTAAAAATTATATCCTAATACTCTGACAACAGAATTTTGATCATAAAAATGCCTACTTATAAATTACATTTCAATGAACTTAACAATTTCATAATAAATCTCCAATATGTCTTTCAGGATTTTTTTTTTTTTTTTTTAGATAGTTGATACTTTCCCATTGCAGACCCTTGATAAGGACACTAACTTCTAATGACTTCTGCATTGTTTAACTGTAGTCAGGTTTCACTTAAACTAGAGATTTGGTGAAGTTCTTGTTGTAGTATTTACTTTTTCTGTTTTATAGTCAACACGGTTAGAGATCTCTTAGAACTTTTATATTAATCCTCCTCCAGGCAGCAGAGCGTGATGAATATGAAAGCCAGTTTAGTGCAAAGAAGGATGCATTGTACTTGGGAAAATGTGCATGAATTTAGATATGCAAGAAGCAGCTCTAACCAAAACATTAGCAACTTGGGTGACTTCTTTGAGACATTTTATCTTCAGAGGGAAGTAAATTTCATCAGTAAATTGGATAATATGCAAATGCAAATAACATTCACATATATGGCATGTGGATCCTGGGTTGGAAATGAGATAATATTTTTTTACAGCGACAAGGTTTAATTTCATTATGACTTTCCCAAACCTGCGAATTTTTCTACGAAAAGGAGCACATGAATTCTTTGGCTATTTAGAAAAATTTTCTGATTTGTATCAAAAGGCCGAACCTTATTTTAGGTTTTCCTCTCATGTGGTGCTATTCCTTCTGGTGAAGTCACTTCTTCAACATGGTGTCTGCTCTTCCCTTCCCACCTTATGGGAGTAGGAGGTACAGAGAGAGCTGGACCTTCGCAGATGTCACCCCCTAGTATTCTCAGTGAAGTCTCATTCTATGGTCCTCTGCCCAGAATGTCTCTCCTGTGCTAGGCTTGAAACTTCCATATCAGTTACTGGAGGAATTAAAGCTTTCAAGGACTGTGTGCAACTTGTAAAGAGTGTTACACTCAAAACAGTAACATGAAAATTGCTCTGAGCCATTAACACTTTATAGAAACTTTGTCAGATCGGCTGCTATAACTAGCAAGTCTTTGGGCAAATGATGCGAGGAATGAAATATTTTAATGGAAAAGGAGACCATTTATAACCAGAAGACTCTCCTTACCCCTTTTTAAAACTAGGCTTCCAAGTTCTTCTATTTTTTTTCTTACTCTGCTATGAATCTCCCCCCAAAGAGTAGAAAATACCGTTAACTCCTTCACTCTCTGGCTCTGGCATTTTATCCAAATTGGAAAATTTTATTCTTAGTATCTACCCTCTGCCACTTCATTTGGATTCCTCTGAACTTTTTTGAGAGTATCCCCAAAGAGCCCACGTTTGTGTATGATTTCCAGTCTTAATCTGAACACTCAGACCTACTCAGCAATCCTCATTAATTTTGTGGCTAGTTTGCTCTGCTACGGTCTATGGAGAACATTCCAGCTTTCATTACTTTTCTCATGGTCCCTATCCCAACTGTTCTATCAGTGCACGTTTTTGTACTAAGAAATTCTTCAGTCACCTTAATTTACTTTAACCTCCAAATGTATCTATATTTGCTTTCATCCTTACCTCCTCTATTTAGCTTTTAGAGTAGAGAGTCTCGTACTAAACAGGAACAATCTCTTTACTCACATTTTAGTTCATATGCCCATCTAAATCCTCAGACATTTTTGTTCTGTGAATTATCTGGTCTTGCCTACATTTAAAAATTTTATTTATTGGCTTTTCTTTTGGAGAGACTAGAGTAGCTGCCATCCAAATACAGCTCTTCTCAAAGCTGACCAGCTGTAGCCATCAAACTATTGCTGTTTTACCTTCACAATTAACTACTTGAAAAGAGAGTCTATCTCATTGTCTGCATTTTTCAACATCCATTTCAATTACTGTAATTTGCCTTCTGCTTTTATTACTGCATTAAAATTGCCCTTGCAGTGTCAATAGTGACTTACTCATAGCTACTTCTTGGTCCTTATCTTAATTGACCTTTTCATAGCATTTGGCCTATGGTCATTCTCTTCTCACTACAATAAATTTCATTTTATAAGCCATTGTGATTCTTCGGTTACTGCTCCAACCATCCAGCCACTGAAGAACCTGGGGGAAATGCTCAATTCTTTTCTCTCCATTACCACCATAATTCAAGTGGACCCTAGTATTGTTGGTTATACACCGATACAAAACCTTTCACATACACCTCCTGTTCGCTACCAATATTACTTTTTTTAGGTAAAAATATTACCATCTTTTTATTAGGCTACTAAAATATTCTAGAAACTATTCTTCTACTTTATTTTTATTTTTTTAAAGATTTTATTTATTCATGAGAGACACACAGAGAGAGGCAGAGACACAGGCAGAGGGAGAAGCAGACTCCATGCAAGGAGCCCGATGTGGGACTCAATCCAGAATCCCAGGATCATGCCTTGAGCCAAAGGCAGACGCTCAACCGCTGAGCCACCCAGGTGCCCTCTTCTTCTACTTTAAAAGTAGAAAGGATCTGACTTCTAGTCGTATCATTCTCAAAATGCTCACTAATTTTCTGAAAATGTCAACCTAATCATGTTTATCTCTACATCATTAGTATAACTTCTGCAGTAGTTCCCAAATATTGGTCTCCTGACCTTCTTTATGATAGATGCTGTTGACTGCCCAACAGCAATATCTTATATTTCTATTCTCAGAACTCTGATAATATTCATTTATATTATTTAGATATTGGGTGCTTATGCATTTCATGGTAGCCCATATATCTTTTTAGAAATAAGGAATGAGTATTGATTAACAGTCCGAATAAGTCCATCACCCTTGACAGTGGCTGGCTTAAAAGTAGCTATATAATGACATTTTGGATAGTAAAACCTGAGGAAGTATCTGTTGGCAGGGGCACCTCTGTGATAGTTTTCCTTATTCACGAGAAGAGAGATAGAGAAAAGATTTTCCCCCCCCCCACTGGGTTTTGTTGTATGAAGGTTAAAAGGCCTAAGTTTAGTGAACCCACCTCAGAACAGAGAGGTGCAGTAAGCGACACACTATAACATACAAAGAAGAAAAACAGAAGTAATCTGAGTCATTGTTGGTATCATTGAGTTACTAAATTATTCAGTAGTGGAGCTATTTTATCCCGAGACTACCTAATATGTATATAACAGATCTTTTTAAGCTGTTACTTGGGAAGTTTTCTGTTGCCTGTAGCTCTAAGCATCCTAAATGATAAAATTAATATCAGTTATCTGAAAGCTTGTTAAAATTGTTTGCCTTAAGGTGATTCTGATTCAGTAAATTTGGAGATTAGGCTCAGCAATCTATATATGTAACAGTGTCCACAAGAAATTTGATGAGCAGTCAGGCTTGCAAACCACTATTGGAAAAACTTCTTCCTAAACTTTTTGTGTGGTTAATATCCTCTAAGATATGATCCTTGCCTGTTGGTTGCCCTATCCTTTCTCACTGCATTGTTTACTACCCCATAAAATGTAATGTGTCTTCAAGTTATGTTGGGTTACTTGGAATTCATCCTTTTTCCTGGAATGTGATTTTCTTTTTCTCCCATTTGGGAAATTTTATACATTTTTAAAGTCTTTTCCATTACACTCAAGTAGAGTAGGTAACCGATTTTGTGTTACTATTCTATTCAGTAACTATGTCTTATTATTGTCTCTATGACACCATAACCTAATTACAGTTATAGGCTGTATTTTCTGTTAGGTTCAGAGTTCATTGGGGGTACAGATAATGTTCTATTTAATTTAACTTTCTTTTAGTTCTAGTAGATTAATTGCACAGGTAAATATTTTTTAAAAGTTTGTGGAGTGAAAATAAATTGAAGAAGAAACCAGAGCCCCTTCTACATGTCAAGGAGTATGTCAGGAAATGGTGCTTATGTGGTACTTGAGCAAATCCTGGCAACAGGGAAATGACTGGAAGACACTTCATCCTTTGATTTACCTATGCTAATGAAAAATCAAAGTTGAAAAATATTCTTAGATGAAACAAGAAAATTTACTATGATTAATATATATACAAACATATATAAAATTAGTAAAGATTTATTTGGTTATTAAATTCCATTTTTAACTGAAATTAACAGGTAAGAACCTTTAGGAAATCACTGCTGTGTCATCCATTTGCTGTAGTATAGTGAGCAAGTTATTCTGGTCAACTTTTCTTTCAAAACACATACAATTATAGAGAAACTATTAAAAAATACATTATTAAAATGTATGAGTGGGCTGCCAAGAACGTAAGAAAGAGGTAGAATCCAGGCAAACGTTAAGTCAGCCAGGGGATGTAAGGTGGTAAGCAGATCTGGTTTAAGCCTTGAAGGCATGTAACAGATCTGGTGAAATTGAACTTTACTCTTCTTTATTTTCAGGGCTTGCAGGACAAGAGAGAAAATCAGGGGTGCCTGGGTGGCTCAGTGGTTGAGCGTCTGCCTTCGGCTCAGGGGGTGACCCCAGGGTTTGGAATCAAGTCCCACATCAGGCTCCCTGCGTGGAGCCTGCTTCTCCCTCTGCCTGTCTCTGCCTCTCTCTATGTCTCTCATGAATAAATAAACTCTTTAAAAAAAGAGAAAAGCAAGTCCACTCAAGGATAGAACCCTAAGACTCCTTCTGTGATGGTCAGAATAATGACCACACTCAAAGATATCCATGTCCTCATTCCTGGTACCTGTAAATATGTTATATAGTAAAGGCAAACTAAGGTTGCTTATTAGCTGATGTTAAGATGGGCTCAGTGCAATCAAAATATCCTTCAAAGTGGAGGAGAGAGGCAGAAGACTCAGTATCAGAGTAATGCAATGTGAGGAAGAGTTGGCCGGCAATTGCTGACTTTCAGATGGAGGTAGAAGGCCAGTAGCTGAAGAATCTGGACAACTGGAAAGGACAGAGAAATATATTTTACCAGAGATTCCCAAAAGAAACCTGGCATTTGTGACACTTGATTCTAGCTAGATAAAATCCATTTCAGACTTTAAAACTACTGAACTGTATGATAATAAATTTGTGTTGTTTTAAGCCCTTACATTTACAGTAATTTGTTACAGTTGCCATAGGAAACTAATATACCCTCCTTGACCCTAACCCCAATTAGAGCTTGAATATAAAGCATCTCTTCAAAGTAAGAGTGAGCTGGAATTACGCCGGCCCACTTAATGTTGGCAGTCAATGAATGAGAATAATTATCTTCCCACTTATTTGGTAGCCAGCTTCCCCACCCTCAATAATGAATTGATGCTACCTGGGTAGCAAGCCCTAAAATCTTGAAACCAGAAAGTTAATTTTAATTGGATGTGCTATTGCCTGGCAGAAGCAAATTCATATCCACTTGGGGAGAACCTTCCTTTTAACTAAATCTTGAAGAATCTTAAGAGTAATGTTCCAAGAAATAGGAGCCCACTATCAAATATCACAAAATAAACAGACAAAAGCAATGTTACCACACACACAGGAGCACGCAGAAGAATTAGAGACAGGACACTGGAACTGTAGGCTACAGAATACAAAATAAGTAAGTTAAAATGTTAGAAGACATAGAAGAGACTGGATTCTGAGGAATGAGCAATCTGATATAAAATTAGATTTGAAGGAAAAATGAATTATAAAAGATATATTGAAAAATGTAATTAAAAAATCAGTTAAGAGTAACTCATGAGAGAATTGGTGAACAGAAAGAAAGATTTAAGGAACATGTCCATTATTCAGCACAGAGAGATCGTGAAATACTAAAGACGTGTGAAAAAGAAGAGAGAATATGAAGATTTAATTACATGGGCAGCATGGTGATGTAGTACAAAAAACTATTGACACCTTACTATATTCAAGGGAGTGTGCTAGATTGTGCGGTAGGCACAAAGCCATGCAAGACTTGGTCTCAGCTCTTAGAGAACTTCCCAGAGGACCACAGTACAAACTGACATAACAGCTGAGAGCTCCATTCATTACCTAGAAATAGACTTGGGATTCAGGTAGCAATATCTTTAGCCCATTCAACACAAAACTTTATGTTGGTTTTACAAAATATTTATCAATACATCGTTTTGGGTACATGCCAAGTAATAGTCTCATCTCTTACTTCTTTGCAGTGTTTTGGCCACTTTGCTGTAACTTTCACACTTTCAAAAATTGGGAAGGACAAAGGGAAGAAGTAAAACTCTAATAGCCATTACAGTGCTTAATTGCATCAGATACTGAATTTATTGACCGAAGTGAGTATTTTGAATTATACACTGATTTATGCTATCAATGTAGTTTCACTATTTTCCTATTACATGTGAAAGTGGGCTATTAAAATTTTTGTTCTGATTATCGCTTTTGATATATTCTTAGGGCCGTTGATACAGTTAAAAAGAAAATATGAATATAGCACATGTAACTAGTTCAAGATAAATATGATTTATACAGTTTGGTTTTCATAGTAATTTGCAGGTATGAGGATAAATTGTCATACAGAGAATGATAAAGTATACATTCAGAGTGTACATTTAGCAAGCTAAATAGAATTTTAGTGGATTGTATTTCATATTGATCAAAATCTCTTTGCATGATATTGCTGCATATTGAGTTCAGACCAGATATTTAAATTTGTCCCTCACTTAATTAAAAATAATTGTAAGCTACTTGCAGGATAACACAGAGAAGATTGGTTGTTGTTGATGGTCCTGAAGCTTACCATGCATTGCACAGGGCACCCTCAAACATTGTGTATTCCCTGACCACCCTTCCTCTCAGAATCTCAAATGCATTAGATGTTTTGCATGTACTCCCCCAGCTTCTCCTGAGCAATCCTTGCATACCTTTCATAAAACATTGCAATTACTCACTTATTTGTCTGCAGCTAAACTGTGGGCTGCTCAGTGACAGGAGTTATTTATCTTTGAACTCCCTAGGGCTTAGTCATTTAAGTGGTATATCAAATGACTTATTAATATTTAAATCAGCTTTATTTACAAAAGATTATCCTGAGATTTAAAATTCAGTAGACATTTAATTTGGGAAAAAAGCATAAGTACTGGATAAAAATGGTTTCTCATGTAAAAAAAAAATGATAGAGAATTAAGTTACTTTTGAAGACAGCTAAAAATATCTTTGATTTCTTGCTGTGGTCCTGGATAGTCAGTAGCAGATTTCTTTGAAGATTGAAGCAACCCTGAAGCTCAGAATAAAAATGTGATGTGGGACAGTCCAGGACAGTCTTTTCCTCAAGAGGAAAAGAGGCAGATGCTTCCTAATTACCTGACTGCTGTATTGTTATGAAATATCCCTCTTCATCTGTGCAGTGTCTCTTGTATTGATGTTTACTTTGTGTTATTTACGTAGGCATACCATACTTCTTGTGATTAGTACTTGTATGGTTTTTTTGTTATTTTCATCTAGGGCCTTAGACTGAAGTATGGCTCATCAATAGCCTGTAAGTATAACTACAATCTAATGATCTCCATATTTTCATTGGAGTGTTTATTTAGCCTGTTTATATTTAATATGCTTAATGATACATTTAAGTCCACTGTCTCTGTTTGTTCTCTGCTTGTGTCACTTATTCTGTTTCTCTATGCCTCTTTTTCTCCTTTCCTTTGGCTTTATTGGAATGGTTTGCATTCCACTTTATCCCTCCATTGGCTCTTTTGCTGTTCATCTTTGTATTCCTGGTTATTATGCAGGAGATTAAGTACCTACCGTAGCTTTTAACACTTTTGTGTTAGTATTATTCTCCTTCACAACATAGAAACTGAGCTGCGCTACCATTGCTATTGATTGAGCTTTTGTTGGCATATAATTTACTCCTGCATATGTTGTACATACCACAATATATTATTATTATTATATATGCTTAATGTGGTCAATATTCTTCTAAATAAATTTTTATTTTTATTTTATTTTAAAGATTTTTATTTATTTATTCATGAGAGACACACAGAGAGAGGCAGAGACATAAGCATGTGGGACTCGATCCTGCAGCCCAGCGATCACGCCCTGAGCAGAAGGAAGATGCTCAACCGCTGAGCCACCCGTGTCTCCTTCTAAATAAATTTTTAAAGTAGTACTCTACATTTAGCCATTTATTTTCCCTTTCTGATTCTTTGTTTTTTTGCCATCTGGGCTGTCATCCTGTATCATTTCTCTTTGACAGAAAAATATTTAGAATTTCTAACAAGTACTTTCTGGAAGCAAATTATCTCAGCTTTGATTTGTCTGAAAATTTCTTCAACTACTCTCTTATTTCAAGGATATTTTCATTGGGTATAGAATTCAAGATGAAGAACTTTTTCTTTCAGCATTTTATATAAAAATTATATTTATTTATTTGACAGAGAGCACATAAGCAGGGAAAGCGGCAGGCAGCGGCAGAGCGAGAAGCAGGCTTCCCATTGAGCAGGGAGCCCAATGTGGGACTGGATCCTGGGCCCTGGGATCATGACCTGAGCTGAAGGCAGAGGCTTAATCTACTGAGACACCCAGGTGCCCTTTCTTTGAGCATTTTAAAGTTGTAAATTTCTTATCTTTTGACTTTATCCTTGTTACTTCAAACATAATGTGACTCCCTCCTAGCTATTCTTCAATGCTTCTATTTTGGGTTTTTAAATTGTAATATGACCATGGGTTGTTTTTGGTTTTATCATACAAAGAGTTCACTTAGCTTATTGAACATTTATGGGTTAATGAATTTCTTTAATTTTGGAAAATTGGAAAAATCATGGCCAGTCTTTTTTTTTTTTTTTTTTAATTTTCCTCATGCTCTGTTTCTCCTCTAAATCTGGGGCTCCATTATAAACATAGGTCTTGTTCCATAAGTCTCTGAGGCTCTGTTTTTGTTTTGTTTTGTTCTGTTTTCCTGTGCTTCCATTTGAATTTTTTCTATTAGCCTCTCTTTGAGTTGACTACTCTTTTCTTCCACTCTATCTGGTCTATTGTAAGCTTATACAATGATTTTTTTTATTTCAAATATGCATTTTTTTTAGTTCTATAATTTCTTTTCGGTGTTTTTTTATTTTCTAGTTTTAGAAGTTGTGTGATTCTTATATTTTTAAATCTATTTTGAAAACTATTCTCTCTCTATATAAACACACACACCAATTGCCTGCTAACTCCATTATCTGGGTCATTGTTGAATCTGCTTCTGTTAACAGTTTTTTTTTTTTTCTCAACAAAACAAAACTTTTTTTTTCCCCTCTTGATTATAAATTATGCTTTTCTATTCCTTCTTTGGTCCCATAAATTTTTATTGTGTGCTCTTGATTGTGTATAAAAGAATAGTAGACTGAGGCAGATATTTTTCTTTCAGAAAGATCTTGAACTTCCGTTTGTCAGAAAGTAGAGTGAAGGTTTGACTTTTTTTTTTTTTTTTTTTTGATCTAATGAATTGAACTGAGTCTGAGTTGGATTAGTGACTATCAATTCACCTTGGGTTTCAAATATCTTAGGGGAGAGATCAGCTTGCTTCCACTTATATGATTAAATTGTAAGATTTCCCTGTGTCCAGCCTTTTCTTGGAATACAAAAATGTCGGTTATTCTACAAATGTTCTATGAAATAAAATGGACAGAAAGGACAAACTCTGTATTTGGGATTCCTTCAGATTCCTATCCACCTTAGCAGCAAATGCATGACTATTAATATTCCACTAGTTCCTCCTTTGACTAGAAAAATTTTTCTTAAAGAAGGTTGACCCATTATCAATGTGCCCTTGGAAGTTGCTGGTACTCCATGCTTAAAGGCTCTCTTTTAAGGAAGAGCTCATCCATCTCTGGGGTTCTTTGTAGCCACAATTCTTTAATGGCTTTAAAGAAACATAAGATATTTTATATTATGTAGTGTTCTTTCAGAATTAAGGCAGAAGTGATATTTTCTTGTGAATTTCTACATTCTCAGTAACAGCAGAGCTCTCAGTGTGGCATTTTTAAAATTAGCCTAAATTAGAAGAACACTGACATTTCTATTAATTCAATAAACTTTAATGATCACTGACTGACTCTGTACCAAGTATTTTTCTAGATTCAGGGAATATATCAATGAACAAAATATATAATTATTGATTTTCTAATATATGATTCACACATTCTAGTGGACCAAAACATTGATTATTGAAATAGCCACTTAAATAGTATATTTAAATTGGCCCTAAGGAAGAACTATTTTCTTTATATGACTTTCAGTGGATCTGCAATATTCCCTTATTTGCGTTTTTTTTTTCTTCAGTGCTGATTTAACCAGGAATTGTATAATATTGGAATTAACTATGTTAGTTCTGATCAAAATTCCTAAGCTATGAATTCTCTGAAATAATATTCTGTTGCTTAGAAGTAAAATATAAAAAGATATAAAGGCTTAGCTGTCCTGGTTATAGTGGATTTGGGGGATCTAAAATCTCACCTGCTTAGCTTCCCATTCCTGCCCTCCAGTTTTTCCTTTTTTTTTTTTTTTTTTCCTCCAGTTTTTCCTACCTAAAGGCTGCTCTAAAGTAGCTCCAAGGTTTCCCTCTTTTCCCAAGAATCTGAAGAGCCCAATTTAAAAACCATTTATGTAGATCATCCATGCAGGTAAGGGATTTGTCTGTTTCCTTTTTTATGACCATTTTCTTCAAATTTCTGAGACAGATTAAATGCTTAGATGAAGTTAATGGTTGGTTTGAAATTAACTGCTGATATATATGTATATATATTGAGTACACAGAGTTAGTTAATAGTTCTTTGGGGTTTTTCTTCAAGCTCTACTTCATTGAGTTATAGAATCTCAGGAGTTGGAAATAGCCTTAGAGATAATTTAGCATAACCTCCTGCTCAATGAAAGTCTCCTTTCTACAATATCCCTAACAGATGGTCATTTAGCTTCTGCTTGAGCAGCTTCCTGTCATTGAAGTTCATTACTTTTTGAGATGATTTCATCTTGATTTGCTTTAAATCTTGGTAGTTCTTCCTTATATTGAACCCACACATGCGTCATGGTGATTGCCAATAATTGATAAAATTATTCTCCCAATTTTCTTAATCCCTTCCCCACCTGACCTGACTTCTAGATCTTTCCTCTTGATATACCTATATTCTTCCATGTGCATTCTACAGTTGAAACATTTTTTTTTTATTCTCAATGAGGAATTATGAAGAATACATCAGATTCAACAAAAATACCTGAGGAATGTACATGAGTAGGTACTGTGAGAGCCAACCATAAGAATGTTTCTTGAAAGCTCAGAACCCAGCAGATCTGATAGCCAAGACCTAAAAGAGGTTCCCAACTGAGATTCTTTCAGTGGTTTTCCTTTTAGACCTGTCTTATTATGTTTTTCTTTTTATTTTTTTCCTTGTATGTGTGTGTGTGTGTGTGTGTGTGTATGTATGGAAGAGGGGAGAACCTACTGTGTACAATAGTTAAATAATACAATATTCACTAAATTATGTTTATATAAGTTGTCAACTACTATGTTAACCTTTCTCATTCATATTTTTAATAGGAAGGTAGGGAGAGATATGAAAAACATCATGCCAAATTTCCAGTTGTGCTTACTATATTGTAAATTGGGAAAATAAATCCTCTGACTCTTTGAAAAAGTTTTCTTTAGCTTACATAGTCTTTTTTTATTGTAGTTGACACACAATATTACTTTCGTTTTAGACATATTCTATACTCACCAAAAGTATAAGTACCATCTGTTATCATACAACACTATTACAATACCAGTGACTATATTTCCTATGCTGTACTTTATATATGCTTATATAGTTTTTTAAAGGTTAATATCCAAAGTATAAATAGTTATCCATGCCACTGATAGCTAAAGATGGAAAATTCCATAGAAAGTCCAGACATCTGACCATTTTTGAAATTATTTCTTCATGTTGAGTGCCTTCATTCACTTCTAATTATCTAAAATCTAAGGGTACTTATGAATCTGTGCAAGCCCTAATATTTCCTTAATGTTTTTCCTAAATATTGTAATTTCCAATGAGTTCAGCTTTCCAAACTCCCATATTTGGAGTCTTAAACATTTATTGAGTAATTAATGGTTGGCCAGGCTTTGTGTCATATACTACAAATAAAGTGTTGAAAACACAGTAAACTGCTTGTGTTTGGAAGGGTACACTAATGAAGCAATCGAACATTACAAAACAGTGTGGAAAGTGCTATGGTAAAATAAGCACAGAGCCATTTGTGAAGAGGCAAAGAACTCTTAATTTTCTCTGTGTGTGTTTTTGGCAGATACGGAGTGACATAGTGTAGTGGTGCCAGGAAGAAGTCTCACCTCCTGAAGGGCAAGTGGGTGTTTGCTCATTCTATTGTGATAATTTATTTATATATCTATTTTAATGTTATTGCTAGCACTAGAATAGTGATAGTAAGTAGAGTCCCCACCTCCCAGCGAGTATAATATGCAGATTATCTTTTTTATCTTTGGAGATTTTCAAGCTCTGTTTGCAAACATAGTAAACAGTGGATATGACATTGAAAAGGTAACCTTCCAAGTCTTTTCCAAAAATAAGCAGCTGTAATTTTTCCATTCTCTATTAAACTAGAATTATGTATTAATCTTTCTAGTGTTAGAATCACATTATTCTGCTCAGAAATTTTTATAAAGTTGTATTGAAGGATTGTTATTTGGTCTAGTTTTTCCTAGTTTTTGCTAAAGTTCAGTTGCTTTATCTTTAAATGGTTTACATTTTATGCCCATAACAATTTTCCTTTTCTTGTTGCTGTTTATAGTTCTCAAGTATTTGTAATAGGTGATCATAATTTTTAGCTTTCACTTAAGCCATACATAAAGAGTTTAATCTAATTTATAAATCACTCATTCCTCATAAAGTCATTTTGCTGTGCCTCTCTGAAATCCCTCCAGATATTTTCCAACATCCTGGTTTTGATGTGCCCAGTTGAATGTATTTCAGCTCATTTGCATATAACATGTGTTTTGTGTATTACTTCCTGTCCTGTGTTTGGTTGGTTTGGTTCTATGGGATCCTATTATATAGAGAGTGTTATGTAGCTTCCCAGTTAATATCCACAGATAGATTGGCATTTTTAACTCAGATGGTGCCAAATAAACCCTTTACATACATTGAACTCCAGATTAATATTATAAAACCAAGTAATATCCAATATAAGAAATTTAAAAATTAATTTATAGCTGCTAGCTAACTCATGCATAATCAAATGATTGTAAAGAAATACTTTATATTGTATTCACTGGAGCCCTCAAGCAAGCTTTATTTGAAATCAAACGATAGTTCCACAAATGTTTGTTGTGCCCATCTGACCAAATAAAAAGTGCAAGTTAAGCTTCAACATCTTTTTTTTTTTCCCCATAGCATGACCTCTACTCAGGAATGCCCCTTCAAACAACAGATTTAAAATTTAAAACATGTTTGCCAACTTTGGAAATTCCCCAAAGCTCAGATTAATTACCAAAAGCTCCTGCAAGCTCAGCAGCGACGGCACCCTCAGCTCCACAGACTTTATTTTGTACAAAATTGGCATGTTTTTGAACTTTGTGAACCCTCTGTAGACTTCTTATTCACAGCATTCAGGCTACTTTATGAAAAGTTCATTTTGCAGTAATTAAATGTTAGTCTTGGTCTATAATCAACAAACTTTAAGGAAGCGTTAGAAAATATCAAGCAAATTTGACCAATATAGATGAATTGCATAATTAATTTATATGACTTTCTTTAAAAGGGAATCTAATTTGTAATTGGAGTTGTTCATTCACTCAGTCTCATAATGTCTATTAATTCACCACAATAAACATTTCTTACTTTTTAAGAATTTAGTAGTGTATCTCTCACAGAGGTTATGGTTATGATTAAGGCTTAGTTCTAGTACTCATGAAGCTCATATCTGTACAGTACAATTGAGTGTTAGATGGCTGGAATAGTGGTTTTTACAAGTTGCTAAGTGGGCATTGAGGAGGGACACAACATTTCCCGAATAGCAGGGATAGATCAAGGAACACTTAACAGAGAGGTGAAGATTGGAGCTGATGTTGAAGAATAATTGTTAGGTCTAGGAGGTTAGAAAAGGGATTATGAAAAAGGGAGAGAGGGAGAAAAAAAAGGAAAGACCAAACAGCAAGCGTGCAGTGGTCTGAGAAAGGTTGGGAGAGTCATCAGTTGAGGCTAATTGGGTATAGTTAGAGTTGAAGGTTTATATTGGAACGTGCTAAGAGTTGAGGGCAAAAAATGAGCAGGAGGATAATTATGAGATTTTTAATTTTATGCTAAGAAGATTGAAACTTTTACTTGATGTATATCACAGTTATGATATATTTTATTTTTATTTATTTATTTAATAATAGGAAGAGACTTTATTTTTTTATTTTTTAGTTCTATTTTATTTATTTATTTATTTTTATAAATTTATTTTTTATTAGTGTTCAATTTGCCGACATATAGAATAACACCCAGTGCTCATCCCATCAAGTGCCCCCGTCAGTACCCATCACCCAGTCACCTCCACCCCCCCGCCCACATCCCCTTCCACCACTCCTAGTTCTTTTCTCAGAGTTAGGAGTCTTTCATGTTCTGTCTCCGTCCCTGATATTTCCCACTCATTTTTTCTCCTTTCCCCTTTATTCCCTTTCACTATTTTTTATATTCCCCAAATGAATGAGACCATATAATGTTTGTCCTCCGATTGACTTATTTCACTCAGCATAATACCTTCCAGTTCCATCCATGTCGCATAATTACCTCTTCAGTGGATAGTGCTCAGGTCATCCCAGTGAGCTACCTCCTTTTCACTCCTTTCTTCTCCATTCTGCCATCCAGGCTACTTCTTCTCTTTCCTTGCCCTCCTGTCTCTCTTCCTTCACCTCACCCTCTTCCTTTGCTCCTTTCTTATACTTTTACACTTTCTCTCTTGTCCCTTCTCTCTCTCCTAAATTTTTTCCTGCTTTAATGGATTTATATGGCTTTGATTTTTTTCTATGAAATTCTATATTTAAAAATATTTTAAACATTTAACATTATGCCAATATACCTTTTGAATTTGACAATTTCAAGTTTTTTTGAAGCTATTAAGTTTAAACACTCTTATCTAGCCATTGTAAAATGTGAGTTCTTCCACCTGTAGCCAAAACAGAATGGAAAGCAAGTCATCCATCCAAACTAATCATTTGAAAGTACAGAAATAAGAATTAAATATTCTCTTCTTAAAGTGTTTTTCCCCCTGACTTTAAGTGAAGGACTTAAAAAAATGCTTCAAATACAATATATGGCTTTTATATTTTTTTAGCATACTCTATTTTCAACTGCTTATTTTGATGATAAATATTGTTTTCTAATGGTTCTTTGGGATTCAAATATTTAAATGTACTACTTATTCACTAAATATTTTATAAACTATCAAGAAATATACCTGAAAATAATTATATTTATTACATAAAATTTTCACAGGTATTTGTATATATTTCGGGCAGATGATTATTCCAATAAAGAGTTAAAGAGAAAGGAAAGTGATTTCTGTTAGAATTAAATCAATATGGCTTAAAGACTGTCTCAAGTACTCTGAGGATTTAGTGGGAAGTTTGGAAAGGAAAATTTCAAGGTTGGAGAAGGTGACTATCACTGGGAAACTAAATTGTTATTTTTGAAAGATTGTGTGAATTTCAATGATTAATTATGGAGTCATTTATTTAATGCTGCCCTCTTATTCAACCTGATATCAGATTTTATACATAAAAATGCCACTGTGCTTTTATTATTCAGCATTTATTTATATGGTACCTTTCCTCCAATTATTATTTCTGAGTCTTATAGCAAGTTCCTTGGCAAGTTCAATCCCAGATATTTGATTTCCAAAGCCTCTAATGAAGTTGCCTGTTAATGAGACAACAGTGCATGATAGGAACTGGATAATGTCTAAATATTGATTGTGATGTCTGTCACAGCTTTTGAAGTACTTCTATTTAATACAGTTTAAAGAAATAAGGAATTAGAAACTGGCAAATAAAGACTACATTTAATTTTTTAAACATAATTCATCATTATGTGATATTAAAAATGAGAGCTTATAAAAATCAGTTACACTAAGGCTATTGAATTATAAAGCCATTGCTATTATACCTGTGATATATGTGCTTCTGAGTGTTCTAAATTTTTTATAATAGGTATTTTTAGTGATGTAGCAAGGTGGTAGAATAGGAGTTTTCCACTGTTATCCCACCACAGACATTGATTTTGTCAACCACTTATAGACAAGAGTACTTTTGTGGGAGTCCGAGAGTCTAGCAGAGAAGTCATAGCACAGTTTTGGAGCAAAATCCAAAGAAAAGACACCTTAAGGAGTCTAAGAATAGTTGTATTTATCTGCATCATTCCTCCTGAGACAGCTGAACTCAGTGCCAAGACACCCCCTTAACCTATGGTTTCTCCTTCAGAGGAAATTGAGAGCACGGTGAATGAGCACCCGCTTTCCCCAGATGTGCAGAGTTCTCACCAAGAGGCCCACTTCTTTCTCTCCTCACCAAGAAAACTTGGATGATCAGCAAAGCTGAGAGGTTGGGAGAGGCTGGGAACATAGTAACCAGAACTTTGGAACTCAATAGGAGATGGTGGAAGTGTTACAGTCTCCATCAAGAATTGCTCCCATGAGTTGTTTGGGACACCTTTCCTGTGAAACCCTCAAGTGGCCCATGAGCACCCCCAATGCTCCATGTGCTTTATCCAGTCCTACCTCACGGCTGACTCCCCATGCATCTCCACGGACTGTAAGAGAAAACCTTTGCAGATGTATTGTGTACATGTGCAGAGGCCTACCCAAATTTATAGGCTTGGGAGAAAACACAAAAACTAGAGGAAAACAAATAAGAGGCTCTCAATATTTAGCCTGGCTTTGTAGGATTGGGAGAAGGCATGCAATCTTAAGAATTCCCCTGCAAGGGGGAAGAAGAAGTATGGAGCAGGCACATCCATAAACAAGGCCTGAGAAAGCCTCAGAGCCCTAGTTGGGCTGCCCCTGAAGAAGATATTTCTCTCCTGACGCTATTCTGTCAAGACTGGAGGAGGTGACTGCTTTTTCAAATGCAAAGACAGTAATGCAAAACTTCAAGGTATACTAAAAATCAAGGAAATTTGATACCACCAACGGAACACAATTTTCCAGTGACTAATCCCAAAGAAATGGAGATATCTGCCTTCTAAAGAATTAAAAATAATAGTTTTGAAGAAGCTAAAGAGCTATAAGAGAACATAGATATATTATTTTCCAGATTTTGTTGTCTGTGAACAAAATGAGAGGTTCAACAAATATAGAAATTATTAAAACAAATTCTAGAATTGAAGAATACAATGAACGTATGTAACAACATAAAAACATATGGAAGTGTAAAGGTAAGTGGTAAACTAAAGCATACACACTTTGGTATGTAAATCATATTTAACTGTAGTATAAGGTTCAAAGGCCAAAGTCTTAAAAATAACTATAGCTATAATAACTTTTTAATGGATATATAATATAAAAAGATGCAAATTTTGATATAAAAAAATAGGGAGAAGGTGAAAGAGAGAGTTTTTGTATGTGGCCAAAATATCAACTTGAACTGTTATAACTGTTTTACGTAAGCTTCATGACAATCCCAAAGCAAAAATCTATAGTAGCTGACCTGAAAGAGAGAAAGACAAAAACATACCACTAAAGAAAATCATCAAATCACAAGGAAATCACAAGAAGACAGAAAGAAAGAAATATATAGAACAGCCAGAAAATAATGGCAGTATTAATCATTACCTATAAACAAGTACTTTTTCTGACTATAATGGCTGACCAGAAATCTGTACCAGGAAGGAACTAGAAAATTCACAAATATGTGGAAGTTAAACAATACATACCTGAATAGTCAATGAATCAAAGAAGATCATGTTTCAAAGAGATCAGCAAAATATAAGTGTCTTGAAACAAATGAAATTGAAAACACAGCATATCAAAATGTAGGAATGGGGAAAAGCAGTTCTAAGAGGAAAGTTTATAGTATTGGGCCTATTCAACTAAGAGAAAGATCTCAAATAGTCTAGTTTTATACCTCATGGAATTAGAAAAAAGAATAAGCCTAGCCAAAGTTATGTGAAGGAAAGTAAAAGAACAGATTAGAGCAGAAATAAATGAAATAGAGACCAGAAAAAAAACAACACAAAAGATCAGTGAAATAAGGGTTTTTTAAAAAAGATAAAAAGCTGATGAACTTCTGGCTGAACTATACAAGAAACAAAAGGGATGGTATTCAATAAATATAATTGAAAGAAGAGACACTATACTGATAGCAAAGAAATACAGTGTATCATAAGAGACTACTATGGGCAATTACATGTTAACAGTTGGAATAACCTAGAAGAAATGAATAAATCATTAGAAACACATAATCTTCCAAGACTGAATCATGATGGAATAGAAAATCTGGAAGTCTAATAACAAGTAAGGAGATTGAATTGGTAATCAAAAATCTCCCAAAAAAAAAAAAAAAAAATCTCCCAACAAAGAAAAGTCCAGGATCAGATGGTGTCACTGGTGAATGCTATCAAATATTTAAGGAAGACTTAATACCAATCTTTCTCAACCTCTTCCAAAAAATTGAAGAGGAAGAATTGTTTGCCAACTCATTTTACAAGTCCAGCATTACCCTGTTTATCAAAGCCAGATAAGGATGCTACAAGAAAAAAAAAATTACAGGCCCATATCCTTGATGAACGTAGTACTGGCAACCAAATTCAACAGATTATTAAAAGGATCATATACGGCAATCAAATGGGATTTATCCCTGGATTAGAAGGATGGTTCAACATAATGCAAATCAACAAAAGTGATACATCATATTAATAGGATGAAAGATAAAAATCATTTGGTTATTTCAATAGATACCAAAATAGCATAGACAAAATCCAACATCCTTTCATGATAGGCTCAAAAGAAATTAGGAATAGGAGGTATGTACCTCAATGTAATAAAGGCCACATATTACAGACTTGTAGCTTACATCATTCTCAGTGGTACAAAGCAAAAATTTCTTCCTCTAAAATCAGGAACAGGATGAGGGTGCCCACGGTTGTCACTTATGTTGAACTTAGTACTGGAAGTCCTAGCCATCGCAGTTAGACAAGAGAAAGAAATAAAAGGCATGAAAATCATATAGGAAGAAGTAAAACTGTCTTGTTTACAGATGACATGACCTTATATAAAGAAAATCTAAAGATTATTAAAAAATGATACTAATGAATGAATTCAGTAAAGTTTCATGATATAAGTTAACATATAAGATCTGTTGTGTTTCTGTTCACTAACAATGAACTGATAAAGTAATTAAGAAAACAATCCCATTTATAATAGCATCAAAACAAATAATGTATATAGGAATAAATTTAACCAGAAAGTGATAGACCTGTATAATGAAAATTATAAAATGTTGATGAAAAAAATGTAGAAGATGCCCATAAATGGAAAGGTACATCCTGTTCATGGACTGGAAGAATTAACATTAAAATGTCCATACTGCTCAAAGCAATCTACAGATTCAGTGGAATCCCTAACAAAATTCTAATAAAGCTGGGGAAAAGAACGAGAAGGGCAGAGAGATGGCACACACAGTAGAAAAAGTGTGAAGATGGAGGCAGAGATTTGAGTGTGTTGGTTACAGCCCAAGAATGTGGGAAACAATAAGCTCGAAGAGCGAAGGAACAGATTCTTCCCTATCGCTTCCTACAGGAATGTGGCCCTGACAACGTTCAAGAGAGATGGTGGTTCTTGATTTTGGTTCAGTGAAACTGATTTTGAACTTCTTGCCTGTAGACTTTGAGAGAATAAATTTCTGTTGTTTAAGCCAAAAACTATTTTTTTTCTTCTTCTAAGAATTGATGTCGAGTGAATAGAGAAAGTTGTAGTAGCAAAGTTCTTCTGATGTCCCTATTCATAAGCCTATTTCTGTTAGCAATTGTGAGTTCTGTCCTCAAATTTCTAGATTTGTGTAATTTATAATGGCTGATTGGCCTAAATGAAGTTAAAGTGCATCGATACACTGATACCAAAAGCTTCACTTTATGAAAGACATCATCAGAAATTAAAAACAAGTCATATAATATGGTCATATACCAAAATTGTTAATAATTATTAAAAAATTCATTAAGAAAAACATTCTTCCATAGACTCACACAAAACTTAGTACTACGTTTTGAGTGTTGTTGAAACAGAATGAAAATATAGGTCCTTAGCTTACCCGAAGGACAGTATGCATGAGAGGCTTGATTGATATTTACTCATGTTATTCATTGGCAAATCATGCGTTAAAGTAGTTATCTCTGGAAATAAAGGAGGCAGGTCATGTATGAAATGAATTCCAGGCTTTGGGGGGAAGGTTAAAGAACAATATTGTTTGTTCATCTTGTTTGCTGTTGGATGTGTTTAACATAGCATAGAAGGAGATGGAATTAGAAAGAATTGGCCAATTTGCAAGTAAGAATGAACAAGATCTAGAACATTCAGCAGTGGGGATTGGAAAAGGCAACTCCTTCTTAAACTACCAACTAGGAAGAGAACCACATGAGAAAACTTTGAGTGACCTCTTAGTAAATAAAGTTCACCTTTTTGTCAAAGACCATATTAAGAATATGGTTTAAATACCTATTGTTAATTATCTTCAGTGGACTATCGTGCCTCAGGCAAAATCTGAGTTAAGACAATGGGGCCAAATAAAAGTTATTAATTAGATAAAATGACTGAAGGGCAAAAATTCAAGGTTGTGGTTCTACTGAAGCCTAGAAATTCCAAGTGCCTAACCATTAATTTCAGAGAGATGTGAAAATAAGAGACCAAAGAAATATCATTGTTTGAGTGTCTATATAAAAGAAAAACAGGATTCTTAGTGTGTTTATAAGCATATGGATAATATTGATATATAGTAGAAATGAAACCTGTTAAATTTCTGAAAGAGTTGTACTTCCAAAAAGAACTAGGAGTCTGTGAGTCAGACTTCAAGTGGTTGTTGGACCACCAAATATTTCCTACACAATTTCTTTTTTTTTAATATACAAGAAAGCTTACTGCAGATGCTCATTAGTTACTGCATGTAAGAAAATGAGGAGGTGAGTGGTGGGGCCGGCTGATGGTAATAGGGCCTGAGCAGCTGTTCACAGAGCAAGTGAAGATGAATGCCCGAGGACTTGGATCTCAGCTGAAGGACAGTATTCCAGTTACTGAGCTTTCAGCAAGTGGACCTTTTGAACAGCATGATCTTCTTCGAAAGGTGTGAAAAATGAACTTTTGCCCAGTCATCTTCTTGAATTATCAGAAAAAAAATTTCCAGCCCAACCAAAATAAAATGAATTTTTCTACACTAAGAAACATTCAGGGTCTGTTTGCTTCACTATAATTACAAATGGAATTCAAGTCAGTGCAGCAGGTTCAGTGTCTTCCATTTCTTCCAAGCTCAAACTTTTCACTGGATATTTTGAGGGATAATGATGAGACTATTGGATTTGAAGATATTTTTAATGACCTGTCACAAAGTGAACTAATGGGAGACCCATACTTGATGGTGGAATATAAACTTGGTTTACTGTAACCTGTTGTGCTGTTCATGAAAATAGAGGGCTGCATGTTGTTTATGGTCATCTTTTTACTATAATTTGGTGTATACAACATTAAAAGTACTGACACGTGAAAAAAAAAAAGAAAATGAAGTGCAAGTTGTTAACCAGAGAGTCTGAAAAAATTTAAAACAGTTATGGGATCGGGCACTCAAGAAGAGGTGTGAAAAATAGGGATGTTGTATAAGAACTAGACTAGAAATCTGTAACGTTGGGGCACCTAGTTGGCTCAGTTGGTGGAATGTGTGACTCTTGATCTTGGAGCTCTGAGTTTGAGCCCCATGTTGGGTATAGAGATTCCTTAAAAATAAAATCTTAAAATCTGTAATATTGCCTTTATGCTCCAATATGGAGCTCTGTGTTCTTGTCAAGAAATCTAGTCTTTCTTGTAAAAATTTAGTTAGTAGCTATCAATTAGCCATTTCAGAATTTTGTTCTGAGAATAAAATGAAAGGGAACATTCTTTGGAAATGTTAGAGTGATACAAAGGAAAACTGAGTCACCCAGGTAATCAGAGGACTGTAGTATCTATTAAACTGATACATGATGTAGCTGCCACCTAATTTGTTTAGCTCATTAGAATAGCCAGTCACCTTGTTTTGATCCTATAAGATACATGCATCTGATTATTTTACAACTTAGTTACTGAACATTAATTTTCTAAAAGATTTATTTATTTATTAAAGGGAGATGGCATGAGTGGGAGGGATGGGGGAGACACAGCCTCCCACTCAGTGTGGAGTCCAACGCGGGTCTCCATCTCATGACCCTGAGGTCAGGACCTGAGCTGAAACCAAGAATCAGACTCAACTGCACCACCTAGGTGCTCCTCATCACTAAGTATTTTAACAAAAAAAAAAAAAAAAAAAAAAAACCACATCTTTTTAGATAGCTTAGTATGGTTTCTATCACCTACAGTAGACAAGAAAACAAGAGACTATTGTCTTTCCAGATTTTTAAAAATTTTAATTATGGTAGGTCAAATAATTTATTAAGAATAAAAGTGCAATTGTAAAAATTAGAGGATTTGATGATAGAAATCTAAGGAAAGCCCAGTGGAAAACATTGTCATTTAAAGTGAATTTACATTCTGGGCACAGCAAATTGTAATTTTTTTTTTAAACCAGAGACTAAGTGAAGCATAAAATGTGAATGTCTGTATTTCCCCTAGTGCTTCATGAATGTTTTCTAGGCCTCTCTCAAAGGTCACAACCACTCTAAGTGGTGCCATGTCAATTAAAACTGTCTACAAATTGAAGTGCATTTTGGCATTCATTCAATTACTCTGAATAATGTGGAATGCCTGAAAGGGTCAGTCATCTTCAGGAGTCTGAATTAGGACCAATTTTCCAAGTTTGGCTTATTATTCAAAATAGAGGCTCTGCTGTCTTGACAAATTTAAAACAACAACTAAGTGTGTTTCTTGCCCATGCCATATGCATGTATGATGAGCTGGCCTGAGGCTTCTGCTCGGTTTCATCATAGGCTCACTCTGGAATCCAGAATAATGTAGCAACTACAATCTGAACATTGGCAGTAACTATAGTTGAGGGAGAAAATAAATTGTCAAAACATGCTCTGGCTATTATAGTGTGTGCTAGGAAGAGACATAGCCATTTCTGTCCTCCTTTCTTTGACCAAAGCAACTTACACAGCCATGTCTGAGGTACATAGCGCACAGAGCTGAGGACTCCTGTGGGTAGAACTGATGGAGTACATAATATGTCCAACACGTTTGGTATTTTACAGTACAGATTTATTGCTTATATTCCAAATGACTACTGTAAATAGAATATTTTTATTTAAACATAAAGACCTAAGACTACTCAAGTCATAAACAGCATTTACCAAATTGTTGACATGAGATTTAAAAAAAAAACAAAGCATTCCAACAGTCTGTGAACTAAAATTTTTGTTCCTAAATAATTTTTATGCTTTTCTGTTCATTCTTATGGCTACCTTATAGTTCACATGGGGAATTGATTAGGTAATTAGAAAATGCTACATGAAAAAAAAAAAAAAAGAAAATGCTACATGTAGTAAGGGGGCCCTCTCATCTCTGCCAGAAACTGGTACCATTAAAAATGCTCACCTATCAACACTCAGGCTATCTTGGCAAGGACTAGAACCCCTATAGCATTGGCTGGCAGGCAATGCCACTTTGGGATAGCTCAAAATTATCATTAGAGAACTGCTAAATGAAAGATGAAAATAAAAAAAGGGACTTAGGATATCAGTGTGAAAATAATTATGGGTTTTGTAAGTCCAACATCTGATAATCAAAGACAATTTTTATACATTTTTGCTATATAAAATGTTCTCAATATTATATAATTACTGTAGATTGAACTGTATCAACAGAAAATGATCTCTTTAAATTTGATATTTAAAAAAATTTAGGGATCCCTGGGTGGCGCAGCGGTTTGGCGCCTGCCTTTGGCCCTGGGCACGATCCTGGAGACCTGGGATCGAATCCCACGTCGGGCTCCCGGTGCACGGAGCCTGCTTCTCCCTCTGCCTATGTCTCTGCCTCTCTCTCTCTCTCTCTCTCTCTGACTAGCAAAATAAATTAGAAAAAATTAAAAAAAATAAAAAAATTTAGTTCAGTTGTTTTAATCTTGAATCTCACTTTGCTATTCTATTCATATCCTGCTTTCTTTGTATTTATATTTGGGCATACGGTCTGTAGTGTCATTTTATACCTTTTTTGCTGTTGTTTTAAATTTCTAAAGTAGTTTCTTTTTTCTTTAAAGTTTTTAATTCCAGTTAATGGACAGTATTATATTAGTTTCAGGTGTATAGTATAATAACTTAACATTTCCATACATCACCCTGTGCTCATCACCCTGTGCTCATCACAGGTGCACTCCTTAATCCCCATCACCTATTTCACCCATTTCCTGTCCACTTCCCCTCTAGTAACCATCAGTTTCTTATCTTACTGAGTCTGTTTCTTGGTTTGCCTTTCTTTTTGTTTTCTTTCTCTTTCTTCTTTCTTTCTTTCTTTCTTTCTTTCTTTCTTTCTTTCTTTCTTTCTTTCTTCTCTCTCTCTCTCTCTCTCTCTCTCTCTCTCTCTCTCTCTCTTCATTTTGCTTGTTTTTCTTTTGTTTACTTTGGTCAGGAAATACCTGACATGTGTTCAGTTAGATTTACTTCAAGGAATTTTGTATTTCTAATGCCATTTTAGGCTATATTGATTTTTATGATTTTTTTTTCCCTAAAAGGTGAGTTGCTTGAATGTAGGGAAAAAATTTATTTTGATAGATTTTTTTGGAAAAAATCCAGCTTTGTAACTGAATTATCATATTAATTCTAAAAATTAATCTGTGTGTGTGTTTAATTTTATTACATGATCTATTATATCATTTGTGATAAATAAAAAAGAAAAAGTAGTACAGGTAAGGAGGAGTGCCTGGATTTGGAAAAGGGGAGGGGATATAGAACAGGTTGCATTTTTAAATAGATTGGCAAATTGAAGCGTAACTAACAAAGTGGCAAGCAATCAATCAATCGAAGGCCTTAAGGTGTGAACCATAAAAATTCCAGGAGGAAGAATACTACAGGCAGAGGAACAGCAAGAGCATAGGCCCAGTTGGAGTGAAGTGACCACAAGAGAGAATAGTACATAAGAAAAGCACAGAGGGGGAATGGGAGGCACACAGATCATGTGAGGTTTTGTAGGACATTGTAAGTTTTGAACTTTAAGGGAATGGAGAGTCTTTGGAGATTTGAGCAAAAAAGTGAGGTAAATTAATATATATGAGAAAGATCCTCTTAACAGTTACTTTATATCTTTTTAATTTGAATTATTTTCTATTAAGACATAAACTTATTCATTAAAATTATTGATATTATTTATGGAAGTTTGGCTTATTGATAGTGCTCTATTCTTTCAAGTAGAGAATAATAGAATCATTATTGGTAGGTCAGAATAAATCAATACACATAAAGATCTTAGGGGATTGTTTTTCTTTTCTTTTTCTTTCCTTTCAAAATGCCTTATTGCTTTTTATTGTGAAATATGTACATAAGAATGTACATATGTAATGTAAATCTAGATACAATTAATAATAGTGCAAAGTGATATACCCACATCCAACACAATATATTATTTAGATTTGCCAGTTTTGTGAAATCATACTTATACTATTTCTTATATCTTGCTTGCTAACAATTTTTTTGTTGATAGTCATCTGGGGTTCTCCATATGCCATAATTCCTTCTTTGCTCTTTGTTTTGTTCTTTGTTTCTTTGTATCTCTCTGTTTATTTATTTATTTATTTATTTATTTATTTATTTATTTATTTATTTATTCTCTCGGTCTCTTTTAAACTCAGATGCATTTTAATACCAGATATTAAGCTTTATCTCTGAGTGGGGATTAAAGGTGATTGTTTATTTTCTTCCTTTAATCCTAACTAATAATTCTAATGTCTTAGGCTAATGCTATTTTCACTTTTTGCCTTTTTTATGAAAGTGAAAATGGTTTTTAGATTTAAGTTAGTGAAAACAGGTACTAACATAGATCTCTGGTAAAACTGAAAGACCTTTGTGATGTAACACAAGCTTTTGAAAAGCAGGTGATGCATATGTACACACATATATGTATACATATCTCACATTTTAGTCATTCATCCATTGATGGACGTTTGGTTGTTTCTATAACTTGGCTATTGTGAATAATACTACAGTGACCACAGGGGTGCAGCTACCTTTTCAAGATACAAATTTCAATTATTTTGGATATATACCCAGAAGTGGAGTTCCTGGGGGCACCTAGGTGGCTCACTGAGTTAAATGTCTGACTCTTGGTTTCAGCTCATGTCATGATCTTCAGGTTGTGAAATCAAGATCTGGGTCAGGCTACTTGCTAAGCATGGAGCAGCTTAAGATTCTCTCCTTCCCCTTTGCCTCCCTGTACCCCCTTCCCCTGCTCATGTGCTTGTACATGCAGGCTCTCTCTCTCTCTCTTAAAAAAAAGGTGGAGTTGCTGGATCATATGGTATTTCTAGTTTTAATTTTTTTTTGCAGAATCTCCATACTGTTTTCCATAATGGCTGTACCAATTTACACCACTGGTGTATAAGGGTTCCCTTTTCTCCACATCCTTGTCAATGTTTGATAACTTTTTCCATTTTGATAAGAGCCATCCTAACTGGTATGAGGTGGTCTCTCAGTGTGACTTTAGTTTGCATTTTCTCTGATGAATAGAGATGTGGAGCACCTTTACATGTACTTGTTAGTTATTTGAATTTCTTCCTTTGAGGAGTGTTTTTTAGGTCCTTTGCCCATTTGTTTTTTATTAAGACTTTATTTTTTTAAGATTATTTATTTATTTATTCATGAGAGACACAGAGAGAAAGAGAGAGAGAGAGAGAAAGAGGCAGAGACACAGGCAGAGGGAGAAGCAGGCTCCATGCAGGGAACCCAATGTGGAACTCAATCCTGGGACTCCAGGATCACACCTTGGGCCGAAGGCAGTCACTAAACTGCTGAGTCACCCAGGGATCCCCAAGACTTTATTTTTTAGAGCAGTTTTAGGTTCACAACATAATAAAGTGGAAGACATAATGATTGTCATATACTCTCTGCCCTACAGGGGCATCACCCCCATTATCAACATCCCCCAGAGTGATACATTTGACACATGATAATCACTGAAATCTATTGTACACGTTTTGGTTCACTAATGGTGCTGTACATTCTGTGGATTTGGAAAATTTGTATAATTACATGTGTCCATCATTATTGTATCATACAGAATATTTTCACTGCCTTAAAAATCCTTTGTACTCTTCCTGTTAATTCCTCCTGCCCTCACAAAACTCCTGGCAACTACTGATCTTGTTACTGTCTTCATAGTTTTGTCTTTTCCAGAATGTCATATAGTTGGAACCATACAGTACATAACCTTTTTAGATTGTCTTCTTTCACTTAGTAATATGCATTTTAGTTTTCTTCATGTCTTTCCATGGCTTGATTGCTCATTTCTTTTTAGATCTGAATAATATTCCATTGTCTAGATGTATCACAGTTTATCCATTTATCTTCAGACTGACATCTTGGTTGCTTCCAAATTTTGGCAATTACAAATAAAACTGCTATACATGGGATCCCTGGGTGGCGCAGCGGTTTGGCGCCTGCCTTTGGCCCAGGGCACGATCCTGGAGACCCGGGATCGAATCCCACATCAGGCTCCCGGTGCATGGAGCCTGCTTCTCCCTCTGCCTATGTCTCTGCCTCTCTCTCTCTGTCTCTCTCTGTGACTATCATAAATAAATAAAAATTAAAAAAAAAACTGCTATACATATCCATGTGCAGGTTTTTATGTGGACATAAGCTTCCAACTCTTTTAGGTAAATAGGAAGGAGTGTGATTGCTGGATGGTATTGTAAGAGTACGTTTAGAGAGCCGATTAGGGTTTGCAGTTGGGGCCAATTGTACCTGCACTGGATCTCAGGGCTGAGGTTCTTGTGATGGTACCTGTTGGGGGTTTTCTGGCCCAGACAGGGAGGTAGTACCAGCTTAGGCAGCTGAAATCTCTAAAGGCAAATATGATGGCACCGTTGGTGGTGAAAGCTTTAGGGAAACTCCAGTAGATGTGCTGGCTATTGGTTTTCTCCATGTGAAAGCTGCTGGATTTCTCTGCAAGCAGGCAGCTGGTGTCCACAGCTGTGAACACTGATGTCCTTTGTGGTGAAAGTCTCCGGGCATCCATGGTGGCTGCTTTTCAGGCCCACATGGGGAAGGCTGCTGGGGTTTTTTGTAGATCAGGCCATTGTGGCCTGTGGTGTCACTTGCCATGTGGTTAATACTAATAGCCTTGCTATTCTATGTTTCTACCTATCTCAGTTTTGCTGAACTCTCCAGTGATCTGAATAGGGTGAAATGAAGCAGGTCCTTCAGGCAGCACCCAGAAAGGCTGGGAGAGTCTGATTTTTTTTGAGGGCTTTTTATTTCTGATGTAACTTAAAATTTCTTCAGCTTATTAAAAATTAATACTATGCTTGTTATGATCTCAGTAACATTCACTATCCAACATTATATTTAACTGCATCTTACTTAAAATTAAACATTTGCAATCTAGTGTTCATGTACTTAAAAACAAGTAGTTACAAATTGACACAAGTAGTGATGCCTGGGTGGCTCAGTTGGTTGAATGTATAACTCAATTTCTCCTCAGGCTGTGATCTCAGGGTCGTGAGATGGAGCTCTGCACAGTGCAAAAGCCTGCTTGGGAGTCTCTCTCTGCCCCTCCTCCATGCCTCATATGCACCCATGCAAACTTTGATACTGGCTCTGCTTTACTTTTCCTCTCCTAGGATAACTTATGGGTTGCTATTTCTCTTGGCACTGATCTGTGCTTGCCTAGGGGATAGGATGATGTAGGTGAAAATAAATTTTTCTTTCTACCCTTTCGTGTGTGTGTGTGTTTTTCCTTTTTTTTTCACCCTTACTTTGTTGCTGTAGTTTCTTAAATAGACTCCAGGACTTCCCCAGAGCTACTTTCGTTCGTGTGTAGTTGTCTTTTTTTTTTTTTTTTTTTTTTATGTGGAACAATGAGCGTGAGATCTCAGACTCTACCATTTTGCCGGCATCACCTAGTAGAACTTTTTTATTCATTTTCATGCTGTAGAGTGAATCAAATGCCAGCATTCATTTATAAATACAATTATCCATTCCACTGTGACAGACATCTCCCCTATGCTTTATGAGCATTTAGCTTTTGCTTTTATGAACAATACAGCTAGGAATATACTCTTGTCTGTCTTTTGGTACTCATATACAAAATTTTCTTTCGGGGATTCTTCTACTATATTAGCTTTGGAACTCTCCTGTCCTTGCAGTCATTTCACAGGTCAACTGGGTCTACAGGGCCCAGGATGATCTCGCTTCATCTGTTTGGCAGTTGATGTTGGCCTTGGTTAAGATAATTCAGTTATCCTCCATAGGGCTGCACCTCTTCCAATAGGATAGATTGGGTTTTTTTACACAGCAAGGTAATCTCAGGGTTCTAAGAAAGTGAAAGCAAAAGATAGAAAATCTCCTAAATTCTATGCTCTGTAATACCCACACATTCTATTGGTCAAGGTAAGGCAAACATCCATTTTGGATTTAAGAGGTGAACATGTAGATATCATCTCTTTGTAACCATGTTTTCAGTCTAGCACAGTTCATTCTCCAGCCAAAACAAATATTTTAGTTACTTACTGCTACATAATAGACTACCTCAAACTTAATAAAAGAACAGTGATTTATTATTTCCTGTGATTCTTGTGGTTGGCAACCTGTTCAGGTTTTCTGTTTTTCTAGCTTGGAAGTACTTATGAGGTTTGAGTCATCTGATGACTTGAGTGGGTCTGGAGGATCCATAAAGTCCTTCACAACCTGTCTGGTAGTTGGAGCAGGCTGTTGACTGGAGCAGTGTGGATCTTCTCTAGGTATAGCACTTTATCCTTCAGTAAACTGGATTAGAATTTTTCGCACCATTGTCGTTTTGGAGTTTAGTGAGTGAGGACAGAATCCACAAAGGCTATAACATCATCCTAAACTCTGCAGCCCACCCAACATCACTTCCAGTAGACTTTTGGTCAAAGCAAGACACACAACCAGTCCAGTTTCAAGGAGTGGGGAAATAAGTTTCTACTGATGGAACAAGTTGCAACCTATCATGGAGATGTTTTCAATCTACCATAGCTTGAGAGGATTTTTCTTTGAAGTCTACTTTGAAGTCACACACATACACACACACACACACACACATGCACACACAATGTTTAGTTAGTTTTTCCTGGTTTTGTTTTGGTCATTTAAATTTTATTCTTTCCTTTTCCTTTTCCCTTAAATAACATATGGTTTAGTTTTTAAAATCCATTCAAAAATATGTTTATTTTTAAACTTTCCTTTGTTATATTTTTAAAAATAATATTTTAAAGATTCTATTATTTCTTTCCTGTGAATTAGTTTGAGTGTTGGAACATTAACTGTATTCTCATGTCGTGTAATGTACTTTGTTTCTATTGCTTGGATTCACTGGTATTTCTAATCTGGCACTTGATTGGACAGAATTTCAGAGTTAATGCCAATTGTGCTCTGGGATTTAGCCAACACACTTATTGGTAGAAAGTACAGAAAAATGGAGGTAAGTATAGTTTCAGGTAGTACTATAGAATTTCTCTTTTATCTAGGAAATAGTACAAATCAAATTTTTGTTTGATATTTACTGGCAGTTATTTATTTCCAGAAAGACTATCATGATTTTTAATACTATTTTCAATACTCCCTTTAACAGAAAATATTATCTTCAACAGAAATTTCTGAGCCTCTGAAATTTAATTTCATTATATTGTATTAGTAGACATCAAATTTTCTCATACTAAAACTTTTCAACAACATAAAATACCTTTATTTAAAAAGTAATTTTCTTTGATTTCTTTAAAGTAATTTTACCAGAAATGCCTCTTGAATATTTGACATTTAAAATAAAGTCTTATGTTTGAGGTTGAACTATTTGTACCCCTATTTCCTTCTATATTTTACATTTTGACAGGAATTTTTAGTAACTATTTTCTTACATATAAGATATTGGGCAACATATTATTTTCATGATCCCCAAACTATTTCCAAATTTTTAACTTAATTTTCTTAACCCTATGCTTCTTAGTTCATAAGCAGTGAGTACACTAAAGTAAACAATTGTGGTTGCAAAGCCAAATCTGTGAGCACATGAACCATGACACAGTTGTCTCATTTAGCAGAGAAATTAACTGTATAACAATTGTGTAATACACACTAGCAAAATACCAGAGAAAGAGCAGCACACTGGAGATTATAAATCAGTATTTTTCTCTTGAATACTACTGAAAAAACATTGCCTTGAATGTTTTTCTCAAAGTACACTTGAATATACTTGTTTGGTAGATATTGGTCAGTAATAACTCTGTGAAGTCTTATTAAATCATGGACCTGAGAAGATTACATGTCATGGAAGATTGGCCTAAAATAAAGTCAAAGCTTTGTTTTCAGAGGATGTAGGTGGAGTGGATTAACAAATTTCTGCTTTTACTTTGCATGAAGCACAGCAGATAGCAGGAGTTTATATTTTCTGGAGATGTTCAGAATTAGTAGGGACAAACTGAGATCAGGCACGTCACTCATTTCCTTTTCCTTCTAGACACTTAATAGGTATTGAAGCCAAGCCTATGGCATTGAGAGGGACAGAGGGAGAGAGGGACCATATGGAGAATAAAGCATCTAGGAAGTCCAGTCTTGCCAGCATCAGCCATAGGGCTCCTTAAGTGGCTCCACCCCTTTTCTGTTTTCCCACCTGGTGTTTCAAGTGTCATCCATCAGCCTCTGTCTGACTATTATGCAGCAGGGGAAAGGTAAAGAGGCCCCTGCCCAAGTAATTGAGAGTTAATAGTATTTATACACCTCTATTATTCTGTTAGGCTCACAAATAGTCTTATTAAAATGATGCTTTAATAAACCCCACCCCAGCTTGCTTCAAAAAAACATACACAAGCGCCAACTTCATTATCAGCACAGTGCAGACATTGCCTGGATCTGTGGAGCAGGTGACAATTTGATTTTTAAGTGGCTTACTGATACTTTGCATTGATGTAGCACCATTCAAATGAAATCTCAGTGTACTCTACGAAACATTAATTAATGACGGCTCATAATATTCCATGGAGGATGGTACATTTTGCAGCAACCCTTTTAGAGATGAAGTTTCCAGGGGTTAAGAGACTTGAAAGAAGTCACACTTCAAAAGCAGTTGTGAAGCTATGAACTGAGTTCAGAATTGAAAACTATCAATTTCTAGCACTATCAACCAGGATTCATTTCTTCCTATTGTGTGTTAATAACCAAAATGATCAACATGTTATTTTTGAGGTTTTCATTTAAAGAAAAATTAGCATAATCCAGAAAGTAAAAGGGTCAGTGTTTCAGAAAGGCCTTCTCAATAGTCCTGATAATGGCTCTAACTTTCTACTTGATGCAGAAATAGCTACATTTAAAAATGGGGGTGTTGGTTATAAGACACTAAATTATTGGATAACAGTGCATTGTTGGTAAATGTAAGGTTAAATTTGGCAATTTTGGGACACCTGGGAGGCTCATTCGGTTAAGCATCTGCCTTCTGCTCAAGTCATGATCTCAGGGTCCTGGGATGGAGCCCCACCTGGGGCTCCCTGCTCAGCGGGGAGCCTGCTTATCCTTCTCCCTCTGCTCCTCTCCCTGCTTATGCTCCCTCTCTCTCTGTGTCAAATAAATAAATGAAATGTTTTTTTAAAAATTTGGCACTGCATATCAATTTAAAAGTTCAAAATTAATATTGATACCTAGTTGTAACTAATCTCTAAAGAGCATGTGCAGTATCATGGTTAAGCCCACAAGCCTTGGAGCTAAATGGAGTTGAGCACAACTTTTGGTGCTGTCATTTATTATTTTTTAGTTTTTTTAAGATTTTATTTATTTATTCATGAGAGACAGAGAGAGAGAGAGAGAGAGAGAGGCAGAGACAGGCAGAGGGAGAAGCAGGCGCCATGAAGGGAGCCCGACATGGGACTCGATCCTGGGTCTCCAGGATCACGCCCCGGGCTGAAGGTGGCACTAAATCGCTGGGCCACCGGGGCTGCCCAGTGCTGCCATTTATTTGCTGGGCCACAATTGTTAATTACTGAATCCTTCTGAACTTGTGTTTTCAGAGACACAGACACAATTGTTAAGAATGAATCCTGTTTTCTCATCTGGAAAAATGGAGGATCTAACATAGTTAAACCATGCAGAAATACACACACAAATGTATGAAGAATGCCAAGTTTGAGGGGGTAGAAGAGGGAAACAAACCGTAAGATTTAATGACAGAGAAAATGAAGATTGATGGAGGGAGGTGGGCGGGGGATGGGCTGTTTAGGTAATAAGGAGGACACTAGTAATAATGAGCACTATATAAGTGATGAATCATTAAATTCTCTTCCCGAGAGCAATATTATACTATATCTTAGCTAACCAGAATTTAAATTAAAATTTGAAAAATAATAGTGTATTTCTGAAGAAAAAAAAGAATGCCAGGTTCTTATCACAAATGTATTCCATTTCTCTAGTGGCTCTGGAAAAATCAACTGGGGTTTTCTGCTTTTCTAAACTTAATTAAGTATATAATCAGATGAATGGCATAAAATTTAAAAATTATCTGGGGGATCCCTGGGTGGCTCAGCGGTTTAGGGCCTGCCTTCGGCCCAGGGCCTGATCCTGGAGACCTCAGATCAAGTCCCGCATCAGGCTCCCTGTATGGAGCCTGCTTCTTCCTCTGTCTGTGTCTCTGCCTCTCTCTCTCTATGTCTCTCATGAATAAATAAAGAAAATCTTAAAAAAAAAATTAAAAATCACCATGAGTATAAAATTGAAAAGGTGTCTACCTCTTTCACTAGTTCCCACACCAACTAGCTATCTCCCAAAAAGAACCTAAAAAATGTCTTAGGTATATTTCCAAATTGAGCTAAGAATTTACAGACATATTTTTTAATGCATTTGCTTATACAATCAAAATTTTTACATCTAATACATCTTGTTTTAACATTTGTTCAATTGTTCATATTATATAGTAGAAATTATTTTATATTAGTACATTTAATAAATATGTATTATTTCTTTTTACTGAATAAATTATTAACCAGTAGTGTATTAAGGGGCAGGGTTCCCTCTCCACTGCTCTGTCCTATCATGACTAGTTTAGAGTGAATATCCTTGTACATATTTTGTATTGTACATATGCAAATATATATATATATATATATATCACAGGATAAGTAACTATAGCAAAATTATGTCCAAGTTGGGATCCCTGGGTGGCGCAGCGGTTTGGCGCCTGCCTTTGGCCCAGGGCGCGATCCTGGAGACCCGGGATCGAATCCCACATTGGGCTCCCAGTGCATGGAGCCTGTTTCTCCCTCTGCCTATGTCTCTGCCTCTCTCTCTCTCTCTCTCTCTGTGTGTGCATGACTATCATAAATAAATAAAAATTAAAAAAAAATTATGTCCAAGTGGGCATATTTCAATTTTGACAGATATGCTGAATTGTGTAATATAGAAATTGTCATATTTGACAGGACTACCTGTTTTTTCTAATCTGTCAGTATTGTATACATCACATTTTTTTACTTTTGCCAATCTTATAAGTATATATCACTAATTATCATGGAGAAAAGAAAACATTAAGATTAGAGACAGGTAGATTAACAATAATATTACCAACAACAAAAGCAATAGCTTCTTTTGATGCTTAATTTTGATTATTTTGTGTATAATCCTTAATAACTTGAGTATACCAGTTGCCCAATATCATCACGTGAATTTGGAGCCATGTTGGTTTATATTGTTTAGGTAAATACAGTTCTCAAAAACAATTTAACATCATCAGTTGTATATTTTTATTAGTTTTAGGTGCTATTTGTATAAGATCAGACTGTTTAATCATACCTCAACTATTACAATGTTCTTAATTTTACTAGAGAAAGTTAAATACTAATCTAATGTACATTATTGGGTTTTATATTTGAGATATTTGGTGCAACATTTTGACTACTTCGTTGAATTGTAGCAGGCATGAAAGTTTGGTTCTCGTGAGTTTGGTTCATTAGTATGTGACTATTTGCTGAAAAGCAAGTTATTTTTTTACTTGGTCACAAATACAGTTGAAGCACAGTATGTGAATGTGTGTCTGTGTACTTGTGTGGAGTAAGCACTGTTTACAGTATTCTTGGCTTTCAAACTGAAATGGTAACAAATATGTTTGCCAGTGTCACCTATGTTTTCATGAGACAGCATTTTAATTTAACATTGCTATTCTACTAATAGATTGGAGTTGACATTCATGAAATCAATGTTTATTTTACATGCATATGAGTTAAAAGTTTTAAGCAATTATTACTATAATTCTTTGACCTCAATTATTGCTGATAGTTCAAACATAGTATTTTTTATAGCCTGGATGAGCTCTGTAATTGAATTACTCCCCAACTTCATTTTCTTTTTTTTTTTTTTTTTAATACAGTGTTCACATTTTTCTACCTTTATGCTACTATTGATAAAAGAAGCTTAATATGAACACACCAAGGTGGGGGTAGCATGTGCAAAATGGGTTGGTGGTAAAGCTACAGTGGCTTACACAAGCAGAATCCTTCTCTAATTCATTTAAATCTTGCATTACTTGTAATATTCCATATTACTTTCTTGTTTTAAATGTGTTTCTTTTCATATCATTGTGTAAAATTGATGCTCCATTATTATGTGCCATGTTTGCTGGGTGACTTCTCAGATCCTTGACACATATAAGCCCACGGTTTGAGAAGGGTGAGTTAGGTGAGCTAAAGGGACAACTCACTGGATCATTTAACAGAGTTAGTCAAAAGCCTTTTTAGATAAAGAGCTACCACTTTTTTTCCTGAATAATTACATAAAACACAATTGATTTGATTTAAAAATTGATTTGAAACCCATATGACATTGTCTGTTCAATTATGGTTTGGGTCAAATTTTGCACGTTTAAGTGGAAAACAAAAATAAAATAACCAATTTCTCTTAAATATTTGCTTTAATCTAGTGTACCCTACACTCATATTTCAAGCTAATTTATTGCAATGATAACAGGTGGTTACTGTTCCCAGGCTTTATACTTCTTTGATAAGAGGAGTTTTATCCCTTAGGACTTATACCATATATACCATATATATGATATATATAGAGATAGATAATATAATATATATATCCCATAACAAATAGATACCCCTTGAAGACCACAACTACTTACTTTTGAGGTCTCAAACCTAAGTTCCTAAAGAGTAGGGCGGGCAGCTATGGAGAGAAGAATTCAATTTGCTTCAGTGATTCTGAGTCAGTGGTAAATTTCATGGGGAAGGAGGTAGAAGCTGTGCAGTGTCCTCAAACTATGGTAGGTACCTGCCACCCCCACAACCCAGTCCATGGTTTCATTTTCTGGGCCTATGTTATCTAGACGGTTGCTGTCGGGACACAGATGGTCTTCCTTTGGAGGAATCATCAAAAGGTTAGTAGTCACTTAATACTATATCACAATGCTTGTGTTATTCCTCTTACTTCATCTCAGCACGTAGGCATTTTCTCATCTCACAGTGCAAGAAGGGTGAATTCAGTACTATGAGATACTTCCCAAGACCACATTCATGTAACTTACTACAGCATATTGTTATAATTGTTTTATTAGTAGTTTATTGTTAATCTCTTACTGTGCTTAATTTATGAACTAAACCTTATCATAAATGTGTATGTATAAGAAAAATCCTAGGACATATAGGGTTTGGTATTATCTGCAATTTCAGGTATCCACTGAGAATCTTGGAACATATCCCCTGTGTTGAAGGGGGACTAGCATACCATACTCTTGGCTCCTCGGACTCATGCATTTCTCTGGTTAGTTTGGCAGAGAAATACTGAAGACCTAGAAATTCCAGGGGACCCATGACGTTGGACAATGGTAATTGTAACCATTGAAGGTAACTTAGAGTGAACCCCCAGGTGCTTTGGCCACCTATAACATCTTTGGAAATAAATTAGCACTACCTGAATTAAATTACTGTGATCTTTGTCCCCCCAAGGGGATTGTACTTCAAGAGACTGATTTAATTAGCTTGGGTGAGAGTGTATGTGGGCTAGTATGTGTATGCACACACACATGTATATATGTGCATATATATCACAGGTGATTCTGATTATCCTCACAACAGCTTTTGAGATTGGTGTTGTTTCTGTTGTTTAATGGCTCTTAGACTTTAAGATATCTTAAAATCACTTGGAGGACTTGTTAAAATACCCCTGGAATTTCTGATTCAGGAGGCCTAGGGTAGGGCATTTTTAACAAATTCCCAGATGATACTGATGCTGTATGTTAGGAACCATACTTTGAAAACTTTAAGTATGAAAATCAAAGAAGCTGATAGGCTTGAAGGGAAATAATGACCTTTCCAAGTTCACACAGCAGCCAAAATAGCTGGGACTTGAAACTGTCATTCTAATTTTAAGTCCACTGATTTTTTTGTTTTTTAACTAGACTAGTGTGTTACACTTTGTAAATTACTTTTGTATCTATTATCTCAAATGATGCTTGAAAGAATAGGGCTGACAGGGGCTATTATTGTGTAATCATGAAGAAATTTAAGCTCATATAACTGAAGTGACTTCCACATGACTACATAGCCGGTAAATAAAAGAGAGTGGAAATTCATCAAGATACCTATCTTTAAGGTCCATGTTTTTCCATTATTAGAGTTATTCTAATAATCAAATAAAATTGTCTCATACCTTAGGTACTTTCTTATTTTATTTCTATAATACATAACTATTTTGTATTAATCTAGTTCTGATTGATAGAATGACATGATATTAGAACTATTTATTTGACTAAAAAGTGCAACAGTATTTAGTAATAAATATTATTTTCATCTTAATTTCAGATTCTTTATTAGAATAAATTATGCAGAATCATCCTATATCCTGATAAAATGTTTATTTGGAAGATTTCCAACTTTTAAAATGCTGCCTATGATGAGTTGATTGGAAATATAAAAATCGCCTAATTTGCTTTAAACAAACAAATGGATTCTATCTTGGAAATGCCAGTATATAAACTACGTGTTGTTTCCTTTCTGGCTATTGTACAGTTTCTTCTTAAAACATTCAAGGTATGCATATCATAGAGGACAGATGTCAGTTCAGGAGGTAAATTTTTATTTACTGGGTGTTTTTTCGCTTTTTCTTTGGATTTGGCAGAACAAATAGAACTGTGATTCTTTTGAAAGCCTTTAGGTGCTATGCCTGCCTGAGGCCTCATCTTTCTATGTGCACTTTAAAATGCGCATTTGCCCCTTTTAGAGGATGCTTTCTTTTTGACAGCTCTGCAGAACATCTTAGTGAAAAATATCCAATGGTTATTCAGACTTCTTCATCTGTATAGAAACTGTCAGGAACTCAGCCAGACAGACTGACAGCTGCTGCTTAAACATCATCGAATGTGAGTCACATTAGTGTATATTTTCTCACACACACACACACATACACACACACATACACACTTAAGGATCCAGAAAGGTATTTATGTGTTGATGACCCAGAAGAAACATTTCTGCAAATAAATTTTGAGCTAGTGATGTAGTTTATACAAATCTGTTTTAATATTTACAATTATGAATAGGTATTACCTTGCCCCAAACTGAAGAGAACTATGACAAAATAGAAACACAAGGAAACAAAAGTATCAGCAAAAGTTTTGAAAACTGTAAGCACAGGCTTTTGAGAAGGAGGTAGCAAATACTTTGACAATATAGAAACACAAACATATTTAATTTGAACTAGATAAGGATCATTTTTAATACTGAATGGTCATTTGCAACCACAAAGAAGAGCTGAATGTTAAGATCTGACTGTACTTCTTTTTTTAAAAGACTCTATGTTATTTATGTATTTATGTATGTATGTATGTATGTATGTATTTATTTATTTTAGTGTGTATGTGTGTGCTCGTGCAAGTATGAGGGGGGTGAGAGGAGAGGAGAAAGAGAATCTCAAGTAGACTATGTGCTGTGCATGGAATCCGATGTGGGGCTAGATCTCAAAACCCTGAGATCATGACCTGAGCTGAAAACAAGAGTCAGACACTCAACCAACTGAGCCACCCAGGCACCCAGATCTGACTGTATTTCTAATGTGCATTCACTTCTATGCGGAGCTTAAATAATTTTTTCTACTATTAATATCTTAGCCTGAACAAATCCAGAGAATAATATTCATATCTATAATGAGATACCAAAACCATGGCTCTAACTGTTGTAATGGTAATGTGGACTCGCTCCCCAGTTGAGCCTTCCTACCAGCTGAGCAGGATGCTTTCTTGCCTGAACACTCCTCATTCTCTGCCAGCTATGTCCATGAGGTTCATTCTCTCAAATTAAAGTCAAAGGTTTTTTTTCTTACTGCAGAAACCAGCTTTTTCCACTTCCATTTTTTTTTTTTTTAATGACATGTAGACTCCTGATTTCAGGTAGTTATCTTGTCTTCTCCCTAGATTGTCTTCTTCTTCAGTGCCATACTTAATCTTACTTTCTTTGCGCTATGCCAAATCTAGGACATGCTGGGCACATGATAAGCAGCCAACAGGAGGCTGAGACAGCAATCCATTTTATTACTCTGGTCTGAAAAACTTCTCGGGGTTGGAAAAGAGATTAGTAATATCAAGAGTCTGGTATCTGTGGCAATCTGATTTAAATGTCTACATATTTTCAATAATACCGGAAATAAAATTTTAAGGTGAGAGTACTAAATCTTTGCAACAGGCAATTATTATTTGTAGTAACTAGAGTGCCTTTGTTTTAATTGTTCTTCCAGAAAGGAAACAAAATTAGTGATAAGGAAAGTGTCCTGTAAAATGTTTTAAACTTAACAAATATTCTATTTAAATTGATTAGCTTCATAATCATTCATTGATTGGAACATTCATTTGAAATAGGATTTTTAGAATTTCTTATTTCAATCAATTAGGAATGCAAACAGAGGCCCCCAAATGAAATTACTAATGAACCTATCAACAAATTATCCTAATTGATGACCCAACTGTGGCAGCTAAGAATTTAAAGAAAAAAGTATTTGAGGACAATGGATATGATTTGTAAAATTACTGGAATTGGCAGATTCTGTGGCTTTCTTCCTCTTTTTAGGTAAAATGCATGTATTTTGCTATCATTATTATTTGAGAAATCTTTTTCTCGATAGCCCTTGAAATTAATTTCTTTCTTCTTTTACTTCAGTCTCCCTTCCTTCCCTCCTTTTTTTATTTCCTCCCTCCCTGGCCTAAACAATACCAGGTTTTGAATAATCCGTCATACGTACAGTGAGGTGCCTAGTGAGAAAAGCAAAGTATGACCCTAACTTTTGTAATGATAAGATGGACTGGCTTTCTAGAACTAATGATAATAGGCTGATTTCATCCTTCCATCCTTCCTCCTGCCCTTCCTTTCTTCTTTTTTTCCTTCTATCCATCCATTCTTTTAAAAATTATTCTGATCTTCTGTCAGGAAAAGAGAATTATCTCTTTCCTAACGCTGAGCTCTTGAATGAATAAAACCAAAATTTTAATTTTTCAGCTTACTTTGGAGTCCTTTTAAGGGGAGAAAAAGTAGGGATAGTGATTAAAATGATCTAACTAGTAACTTGGAATGAGGGATGATGGAGTTTAGGTCAGGTCACCCCAAAGTATGCCATTTTGAATCAATCAAAATATTATTTTGAATTAAAGTTACTTAAAAAACAGCCAGTGCAAGAACACTCTGACTCTCTTTTATCCCCCTGGAAGCAGGAAATAAATCTCCCATGTGAAAGCCACCCTTCTCATAGCAGGAGGCAAAGACACATCCTTATCACCAGAGATAAGGAGGTCAGGACCAAGCAGGCTGCATGAACAAACCCTGTTACTTCCTCACTAATAAACTACCCCAATCCAAACTTCTTTGTCTTATCAGTTCTTCACAGTTTTATTGTTCCTTTGTCTTAAAAGTATAAAAACTTCTGACTTTGGTCACATCTTTGACTGTCATATTTTTATGAATTTAATTTTTCTCCTGTTAATCGGCTTTATGTCAGTTTAATTATTAGATCAGTTAAAGAATCTAGAGGGAAGAAGAGAAAGGTTTTTCTCCCCTACAAGAAATTAGTCAAACCGTTTTTGGGAAGAGTCCAGTTCTCTGCACAGAATTCCTCTCATTCTGTTCTCTCAAAGTATGGTTCCCCAGACCAGCATTGTCATCACCTGGAACTTATGAGATCTACAGACTCTGGGGCCCTGAGCCAGAGCTACTGATCTGGAAACTCTGAGAACAGAACTGAGGAATCTGTTTTTATAAGTCTTCTAAGTGATGCTAAATGCATCTCAAGTTTTAAAACCTACTAATTTCTTCTTGGTAGAATAAAGGACCTAGTAGGCCTTATTCTAAGATTTCTACCATGTTTTTCAACATCACAAAAAAAAAAATAGCAAAAATATGGTGAAAATGAAATTAGCATGGCTTATCAGAGAGGGAAACTCAATAATGCGATTTTGTTAGTTCAGATTAGGTTCTTCTGTATTGTTCCCCAAGATACTTAGGGGTGACTCTACTTATCCCTTGACAAGACTAGAATGTTACTGTATTAATTGGAATCTGATGGCAGTCAGCATTTATTAAAGTGCACAAAACAGTATTCAAATAATCCATGCTTCTGTAAGCTATCTTTGAACTCTAGTGTGGAAAAGTTTGAGAAGAAATGAGACATGGCAGAAATTTTTCTAATCCTTAGGTAATTGTTGCTACAGGGAAATGTATACAAGTGTACAATATACAAATATATGTATATTATATATCCATAATATTTTAAATTATGTTGAAATATGAACACAATGTCTTTTTCCCCCCAGTAAATTTCCATAGTCATTTTTTTTTTAATTCTTTCTGTCATGGAATGCTTTTATTTGAGGACATGTATTATGTATAGCCAAGAATCAAGGCTTTCAGAAATTGTTGATTCTCACAAACTTCAAAGTTTTTAACATATGGTTGTTGTTGATTGAATTTATCTAGCACAACAAGAAACTAAGATAAGATTTCATTTGGCAAAGAACACTATGCAGTATCGCTTTATGGAAATCCATTAGCTAGAACTCTAACGTATGAAGTAACATGAGAAATGCAAATAACAACAATATAATTAAACTGTCAAATGTGATAGAGAAATTTATGTGAAAATGCATGGTAGCCCCAGTTTTCTTTACTTTTTTCCCCCGGTTTTGTAGGCAACATCAAAACAGTTACTTCTGAGAATATTTATAACCTGTCAAGAGAAAAGACTAGAGACTATGTGGCTATGAATCCCTGAGGGAAAATGTTAGTTTCAAAGCACCATTGATGTAAATATTGCCTCTTTTCTATTTTGTGGAATTGGTTGTTATGCTGATAAATTTGTGTTAGAAACGTAATTATCTAAAAGCCACTGGCATTAAAAACACCAGTGTGTTTTTTAAATAGAATTATAGATCTGGGATCATCTGTAATATAGGAGAGTCTTCATTCTTAATACAATGGTTGTTTTTTTATGTGAAGAAAAAAAATAGCACAGTAACAACACAAAGATGTTTAAGAGGAAGTTTGATAGGGTTGTTGGGAGAGAGTATTAAAAGAAAAGACATTCTTACAGAGAAATAATATTGTTTCTGCTAAGCTGTGCAAAAATTGGAACATGTCCAAATTTTCACTCTAATAGCTACACATATTTTCTTATACACATCTCCCTTATCCCCAAACATTTCCTCTCTTCCTCTCATTAGTTTTCATTTGGTTTTATATATACACTGAGATTATTTTATGTATCCAGTAGCAAGATATCTCTGCAAACAAACCAATTACAATAAAATAACTAAGTCATATCATTCATAACTGAACTAATAGGAAATATTAATGTTCTAAAAAGAGGGACTTCCTCCTAATTAATGGGAATTAAATATTGTTTGTCCAAGGAAAGAATTTAGTGTCAAAGATGAAGGAGACAGTTTGAATAACAGTAGATGTAGGAGGGATCCCTGGGTGGCACAGCGGTTTGGTGCCTGCCTTTGGCCCAGGGCGCAATCCTGGAGACCCGGGATCGAATCCCACGTTGGGCTCCCGGTGCATGGAGCCTGCTTCTCCCTCTGCCCGTGTCTCTGCCTCTCTCTCTCTTTCTCTCTGTGACTATCATAAATAAATAAAGAAAAAAATATTAAAAAAAAACAGTAGATGTAGGAGAAAAGAGATGTATCTATCTGTGCCTATGTTTTTCCATTCTAAATTAGAAAATTATTTTACAGACCTAAGAGAAAAAAAATTTTTTTTGAAGATTTTATTTATTTATTCATGAGACACAGAGAGACAGAGAGAGAGACAGAGAGAGAGAGAGAGAGGCAGAGGAAGAAGCAGGCTCCATGCAGGGAGCCCGACACAGGACTCGATTCCAGGTCTCCAGGATAGTGCCCTGGGCTGGAAGGCAGGCGCCAAACTGCTGAGCCACCCAGGGATTCCTGAGAAAAAAATTTTTGAAAATATTTTAGTTATTTGTTTGAGAGAGAGACAGTATGTACAAGCAGAGGGAGAGGGATAAGTGGGCTCTCTGCTGAGCAGGGAGCTTGATGGGGGGCAAAATCCCAAGACCCTGGGATCATGACCTGAGCTGAAGGCGGATGCTTAATCGGATGAGCAACCCAGATGCCCCCAGACCTAAGAGAAAATTTCATTTTAGCAAACTGTCAACTGTTTTTTTTTGGAATGAATATAGCATTTGTCATTTCAATCTGTTCAGTAATAGAAGCTCTAAATAGTAACTATTTTTTATAATAAAAGGTCATTGTAAAGAAGAAGTGAGTTATTGCATAATGACATATGTTATGATTTCATATGATGTATGAAAGTGCATGTTCATATATCTTCAGGCTTTAGAAGAGAACATTTCTCAGGGATCCTAGGTATACAGAGTATCCCTAATGCAACAGTATGTCGAGTGCCTAGTAGATGGACTTATTTTAGTTTTGTGCCTGTTACATGTCAAAGGTATTGACCTAGATCACATATATGCATTGATTCTATTTAGGTGATCAATGATATAGCACAGTTTCCAGAAGTAATACATGATTATTTTTCACAATGAAAACTGATGATGTTAAAAAGGAGGGAAGGAAGAGATTTCATTATGCCATCATGATTAAAAAACAAACCTACAAAACAAACAAAAAAAAACCAGTCATAATCTCCAGAAGTTGGTCCTATTTAACTTATCTAAACCCAGGAGTCATTCTCATCTTTATTTTCTGTGTGCTCACCTCCATTTTATTTCCATCACACTCCAAATCTATTCCATCATAATCCTGCCTAAAAAAAAAAAAAAACCCTGAAATCCAGAGGTTTCATATAGCCTGCTTGTTTGTAAGTGAGTTTGTGAAAGCAATTTATTGTGGTTCTAACTGGGTTATCTTTTATTTGTTTCTTCTAGGAGATTTGCCACCAGTTGTCTCTTATTTCTTTTGGAGAAGGGATCACTGGACCCTAGTTTACTATAAAGGAGAGAATAAGAATTTTTCCCATATTTTTCACCACATTTGGGCAGCTAAGTAATTCATGTCCTGCTAATTCACTCATACAGTTTAAAGATACGTAGCTTCTCCTCTCTACACTAGGAAGTAAAGGCGAGACTCATATCCTCTTAATAAAGTATGGAGCTGCATGCATATACAGATGTTCCATTGTCACCCTTTCTAGTAAATGCATCAATGTAGAGAGAAACTATGTTAACTTACACAAATAAGTCTTACAATAACTCTGTAATATTTACATGATTTATATGAGTCTGTGGCTGAGAACTTTAGATAAATAGTAGAGTTACTTTTGGGCATTTGTACTATTCTGGATCCTCACCACTTATATAAATACTTTCAGTGTCAATAGGAAAGACACAAGAATTTTTCTTAAATGCTGCTTGGAAAAGATCTGTTGACTTAGATTTGTTTATTCTGAAATCTTGTTAGAAACTGAAATTTAAGTATAGAACATACTGCTTTTTCCCATGCACTTGGGTGGCACAGTAGGTTAAGTGTCTGACTCTTGGTTTTGGCTCAGGTCCTGAACTCAGGGTGGTGAGGTCAAGCACCACCTCAGGCTCTGTTCTTAGGCTGGAGTCTGCTTAGGATTGTCTTTCCCTCTCTCTCTCTGTTTCTCCCTCACACACACACATGTTCTTCTCTCTGTCAAATAAATAAATAGATCTTAAAAAACAAAACAAAACAACAACATACTGCTTTTCTCTTCAGAGTGTTACAAAATCAGTAAGGCCCAGGTAATAAGCCTCCAGCAATTAATGGTTAACTTCTACAAAGAAGTTCTTTGAAATATATATTGGGTTATAATATTGCATCTCCAACTGCTAAAGTATTATTATAAGCCTAAAACTAGTAATGCAGACAAAGTGAAATCCACAAGAAATAGCAGGATTTTTAGAACTTTTGGATAGTGTATTTGACATTTTAGTGAGAAATGCTAAGTTGACTTACAAAAAGTCAATCCAATTTCTGTGCTCTCTGCTCATTTTGTTTGTCTTCTAAGTGAGTCCAGATCAATACGATCACCATGTTCCTCTAATTCAAATCCAAGATATTGACCTGCAAACAGATAACTCCACTATCCTCATGGGCATGGTTTTACTATTGGTGTCATTGGCACTCACTGAACCTCCTTGAGATTTCTACTGTAAAGTTGTGGTAGCCTGTGTTCAACTCAATCAGGGTTTGCTCAATTTCTCCAATCATATCTATGTGGATTGTGTAGGAATGCATGGAAAAAAATCAGTATTATAGATCAATGTGAGAGAAAGGGTTACAAAAGGAACTCCATCCAGGATTGCATCCGAACTATGCAAAACACGCCCTACAGCAGACAAGATCGGATGACAGTCCTTGTTTGGAGTTCTTACACAATTTTCAAAACAGCAGGCCTTTGTTCTCAGCCCCTCAGTTCCTGCAGGCCTGTGAACTCTTCATCAGATGGGAAGGAAGATGTTTTTGCTCTTTCGGAAAATGTGAAAATCTTTCGAAGTTGAGTTTGCTGGTAGTCAGTGTAGATGGTAAGGAAAAGAAATGAAAGAATTCAGTCAATTTTTTTGCAAAATGTTATGTAAAGAGTTTTTTTTTAAATATTTAAATCCAGTTAATTATCATATAATGTATTATTGGTTTCAGAGGTAGAGTTCAGTGATTCTTCAGTCTTACATGACACCCAGTGCTCATTATATCACATGCCCTACTTAGTGTTCATCACCCAGTTACCTTATACCCACCCCCTCCAGGACCCTCAGTTTATTTCCTATGATTAGGAGTCTCTTACGGTTTGTCTCCCTCTCTGATTTCATCTTGTTTTAGTTTTTCCTCTTTTCCCCTATGATCCTCTGTTTCGTTTCTTAAATTCCACGTATGAGTGAGGTCATACGATAATTGTCTTTCTCTGATTGAGTTACTTCATTTAGCATAATACCTTTTAGTTCTATCCATGCCATTGCAAATGGCAGGATTTCATTTTTTTAAATGGCTGATTAGTAATCCATTGTATATATGCATATATATATTTATATATTTATAATATATATATATATACACACATACCACACATACCACATCTTTTTCTTTATCCATCCGTCAATGGACATCTGGGCTCTTTTCATAGTTTGGCTATTATGGACATTGTTGCTATAAACATTGGGGTGCAGGTGCCCCTTCATTTTTTTATTTTTTTTATTTTTTTATTTTTTTATTTTTTTGCAGGTGCCCCTTCAGATCAACATTTGTTTCTTTAGGGTAAATACCCAGTAGTGCAGTTGCTGGATATATGGTAGCTCTATTTTCAACTTCTTCAGGAACCTCCATACTGTTTTTCAGAGTGGCTGCACCAGCTTGCATTCCCACCAATGGTGTAAGAGGGTTCCCCTTTCTCCACATCCTCACCAACACCTCTCATTTCCTGACTTGTTCAATTCAGCCATTGTGACTGTTATGAGGTGGTATCTCATTGTGGTTTTGATTTGTATTTCCCTGAATGTAAAGAGTTATTTAACAGATTGGTTTACAAGTTTATGGGCCTTTAGGAGGGTCATTGGAGGGTTTTGTAAAAATTACCAAAGGAATCTTGAGGAAGTACAGCAATAAACCATTAGGTAAATAATAATTGTATTAAAAAACTGTATAACAAGGGAAACATTCGTGTTTCTGTTCTAGAAGATCACTCTGATATTGTTTTTTAGAGAAGTTTCAAGGGATATCTATCTAAAGATCATACTCCTGGACAACAGCAGCAACAAATCATGTCTTCTTGGATTTTTCAGTTCTTACTTCTGTGTGGTTTGTTTTGGCATCCTCCAAATCACAATCTACTCACATCAAATTCAAAATTATGAAAGTGGTCAATGTAGTCCTCTTACACATTTCTCAACATTAAGTCTATTGTGTATTAATCATTTGTTTTCTTTTTGCAGATATACTGAAATTTTATATTTTAGGTAACAGATTTAGAAACAATATATTTACTGATTTGTCCCCTTAATGAATGACAGTTATTTTTATTTGTATAATTTGGTACTTTCGAGGAAATAGAGCTGACTATAAGAAGGTTTTTTTTTTTAAATTTTAAGAGTATATTAAATTTTTATATATTTTAAATTCACAGTTATCCTCACCTCAAAATTTGAATATACTATTTTTTTTTTCAGAAATATTTTTCTGGGGTCAAGTTTTCTGGGGCTTCCTGCTATTGATTAATTGGCAACTATTATTGTTTATGTTGTCTTGATATAGTTCTGAATTCCTCTGTAAAATTAGGGTTGTAAAAGTACTTAATTGATCTGCATTATTGTGAGCATTGGTAAAATAAGTTATGTAAAATGTATTTGCAAAGGTATTCAGTGTGTTATTGAGAATTCAGCCTTTGCTAACATTTGTTTTGTTCTTTATACTTTTATAAGTTCACATGTTTTTTGACCTTTGTAATAGCTTTATGAAGTGGACAAGATTGAATATATCTATCCTAACTTGAGAGTGTAAGAACTGTTTAATTTCTTTCTTTCTAGAGGATATGAATAATCTTATAAAAGCAGATTCAATAAAATGAGAGTCATAGCAACATTATATAATTTCCAAGGTTAGAAAATTAATTAGTGACAAACCTTAGGGCAAGGCTTCAGGTGCCTTGAGTTTCGCTTTAACTTTTTACTCTACCATTATCCTTTCCAAATAGATGTTTCTCAAAGGAAGGTAACAGTACTTTATCCTAAAACAAGAAAAGTTGTATAGCTCTAAGTGAATTGTGATAAAAATTTTTGACTGATACATTCTCATTTTATCCTTTAATCCTAATAAAGACTTGAAACATATTTTTGATCCAAATCTCCTTCATTGAGCATTAATGATTATCTTTTAGGTGAAACATAAAAAAAAAAAAAAAAAAAAACATAAAAGTTACTTGGTTGGCTATAAATTAGTCAAGATCATATGCCCAACTTACTTATAAACATTTTTCTGCTAAAAAAATTTAACCTATTGACTCAAAGGAACTCAGTTACTTTTTTCAATGAATACAGTAATTTCTAGTGACAAATCATATCTTACTATGGTTCCTGTATTTTTAGGTAGAATACCACTTGATGGTGCACAGGCAAGGATTTGGCGCTAATGTCACAAGTAATGACAAACCTAATATAAGGCTCATAAAATGCAGATTCTTTTTAATTTCTTTTTTGATTGCAGAGCAGGGGTTTTCCTCCATTTTCTGGCAGTTCCTTCCATATAACATAGAAGCTCTGCAGATATCTAATTAGAAGAACAAGATCAGTAGTAGCAGAGTTAATTGGTGTTACCTGTTTTGCTAACTACTCTTCTATTTAGCAGTTATAGCACCTGGGGTATATGAAATAGGAAAAGACAAAGATACAAGACAGGATGAAGTCCCATTTTAAAATAAGCATCTCACTGTAGGCAGAAAGTCCCCCAAATGTGAAGATGACTGCTGTGTGAAAGAGGATTCAAGAAAAAGTAGAATATAAAGTGTTTTAAGAATGTCCTCAAGGGATTTCAATAATTATAAATATAAACAACAAGACATGTAGTATAGAGATAGAAAAATACTTTCTTTTCTTTTCTTTTTTTTTTTTTTTTTGGTCCATTTTAACTCATTTAACTGTGGCTATTTCTTTTTCTGCTCTTGGGGATACCCAGTGCTTGTGTTGTGGGGTGGCTTCAGTGGTGGTGGTAGTTGGGGTTTACTCCCAGATAGTCAACAATTCTGTGATTATTTGTAGTTCCATTAAAAATTCCCAGTTTATTTTAGAGAGTGAGAAAGTGTGAGTGAGCATGCGCAAGTAGGGGGAGGGGCAGAAAGAAAGGGGGAGAGAGAATGAATCTCAAGGAGACTCTGCCCTGAGCACAGAGCCTGACATGGAACTCATGACCCTGAGATCATGATCTGAGTGAAAATCAAGAATTAGATGCATAACTGATTAAGTCACCCAGATGCCCCAAGATGAATTTTGACTTTTTCCTTTTCAGCAAACGCCAATAAAGTAAAAAATAAGGAGCCTGGAAGAAGATGTATAACATGCCCAATAACAGGTTTATGGACATCTGTAGGTAGGTCTGGGTTTAAATTCTGGCTTAGCCATATATAAACCAAGTAATACATTTAAGCTATTTGAGCCTTCACTATCTTGTTTATAAGTGGAATAAGATTAATTCATTAGATGGTGATTAAAATGCATTAGGACAAATACAGATTCTTGGAATATGGTAAACATTTAAAAAATGGCAGTTATCATCATCATTATCATCATTTGAAATGTTCACCAATAAGATTCTGAATTGTCTGTTATTCTATTTTCACCAATACTGAAGATAATTAATATTCAATTCTAAAGGTACAAATATTTAGAGAATATAAGTTAAGCAGTAGTTGTATAAACTCAGGCAATAAGCTAAGAGATACTTGAGATTTGAACAGTAGTTTAAATAATTGTGATTTTGGAAGGGAAAAGAATAACAGAAAGAATATTTGTATTAGGATCTACGAGGACTTGAAAATTGTAAATGCAGCAAGTAAATTGACATTTCAAAGTTAAAAACGATTCCTTCCTTGAACTAGTGTCAATTTTTATGTCCAGAAAACTCACTCTTTATTATCTTATGCTTTTTAGAGATTTTAGTGACCAAAAATAAACTGGTCATTAACTACATTCCTGTTCTGTTGATTTCCCCGAAAGAGCAGCTTCAATAAAATGAGACAGGTCTAAGATTTCAGTGACAGTTAACCATATTTTAACTAATTCTGATTAGACTTTATAAACATTTCTTTTCATTGCACAAAGGTTTTTGAGCTCGAGTCACATAATGTTCAGAAAAATTTGTTTCTTTTAAAATAATAGTGGTAGTCTTAAATATTAAAAACAAATACAAAAAAGCCTGGTCTATTTATAAAGTATCTTTTGTGGCACATTGGCCTCTTTAACCAAACACACTCCATTCATAATCACCATCAGTAATGTGTTTGGGGGAAACAGAATTAATTTTTTGAGGACTTGATAATGATTCAGCAGAACAAAAGCAAAAATTAATGATCCTAGCCCTAGACATGAAGAACTTGTATTTAACCTTTTTGGAATTGGTTGTGAAATAATTCTGTACAGAAGAAATTTGTTGAACTATTTGGATATAATTAGCTTTTGATCATAAAAAATATTGGGTACATTTGCTTCCTGAAACATATTTCTTTAATATAGGAAAGAACACACATATGTGCTGTGATTACACTGAAACTATATGAATTCATTTGTCCAATTTATTTTAGGAAATGTTTTACTTGAGGATTATCTGCCAAAAGGGTAAAACCCAAATAGTTGAAAACTTTAGAACATAAGTGACATTTTGAAAATGTTTTTACACATCTAAATGGAATGATGCACTGAGAGTTAACACAGTAGAATATTTAATACCTAAGACATCCAGTGATGGATTCTATTTTCAGAATGACTCTCATGTTGACCAATGAAATCAAAAGGTTGGATCATGGATGACTTGTTTAGAAAACACTGCTTGATTGTTTCATGAGTATAAATCTGGGTCAAATTGATCAAATTACCTACTTTGAATATGAGCAGTTTAGTATGCTTGAATTAGAACTCTGTAAAGTTGAGAAAATGTAGACCACCACTAAGTATGAGATTTAAAAAATGGGAATTCTATGAAAAGGAGAAAGCTGCTCTTGCCTACCCAATACAGGATATGATATGACTTAATCTCAGGTTGGAAGATGAGAAGGAATTTAGAGGAGAGTTTATGGAGAAACAAGTTAACTGCTTTCCCTGTCTCCAATTATCTCTGGGATGGGAGGCAGGTGACAGAAAGGAGGAAGTAGAAAAGAGAAGTTATTTATGTTGGGGAGCCTGAGGAGGGTGTATTACCATCCTGGAACTTTGCTGCCTGAAAACTGAAGCCTTAAGATAGGAGCCTTGTAGACATATCCAGCAGCTCTGACATGAAGGAAGAACAACTAGGGTGGAAGCATAATGTTCCTAAGGAATTTCTCTTGGGCCATACCAGGTTAGATATGAATGTTTCTGGGGAGCCTGGATTAGCTCAGTTGGTTAAACATCTGCCTTTGGCTCAGATCATGATTTTGGGTCCTAGGACGGAGCCCTGCATCTGGGTTCCCTGCTTGGTGGGGAGTCTGCCCCACCCCCCCGGGGTGTGCTTGCATGCGTGTTCTCTCTCTCTCTCTCTCTCATGTAAATAAATACAATCTTTAAAACAACAACAAACAAATACATGAATGTTTCTATGTGCCCAAATGAGGAGTTTGGTAGAAGCAAGAGGATGGATAAGTCAGATGTGTGCTCTTTAGGTGTAAACACAGCTGAAACATTAAAGTGATGGTTGTTTTGAGGGATCTGTGAAAAATGAGAAGGTATGACTATAGAAATGATTGCCATTTATCAGAGTCAGTACCAGATACCAAGAGAATGGTCTACAAATGTTAGCTACCAGGGGTTTCAGGAGGGAACAACTACAGACCTTATGAGCCTGATAGTCACCCATACCTCCATCATGCCTGATGATCAATAAGCCTCACCTCCTAACTTCCAAGAGGAAGGACAATAGTCCTTAAGTTGAGCAATATTGAAACTTAGATTTTCAAAATGGTCTTAAATGGGATTTTTACTTAAAAAAGAAAACAGAACAAAAAAACACTTGAATTTTCATTACTGCCTTGGATTCCATATAGAGAGATGAAGACAGAATTATTCCTGAATTCTGTGGACAATTGTAATTCAGAAAGCATGCTTACTATCAATATTTTGATCACAGAATTGGAGAATAGACAAAGAAAAAAATAGAAAAGAAAACAAAATAAGTAAAAGTAATCCCTGCTGTTATAGATAGTAAAAGTGTTATTTTGTTAGCTGCATCTGTATTATGCTATATTGTCTTAACACTTAATTTTCAGTGCAGTCTGTCTTTTCTTGCTATGTTATAGTTGCAGTTATGTGAAACTATATCTGAAAGTGAATCTTTTATCTTAATTTGCTTGCAACAAAGAAATGAAAGAATAATGTATATTTGCTTTTTTTTTTTTACAAAAAATATCAGTAATAAAATTAGGAAGGAAACGAGCAAATGTAGTGAATGAATTTACTTAGGAAATATGCTTTTCATACCCCCAAATTCCATTGGAATATTAAATATTTTTGAAAGTAATATTTTGATAATCTTTTAAATTTTTGTATTTATGTGTATATGCTACATAGATTCATATATATGGTCCTATATATGTATAGCTTTATGTGAAGAGAAATTATTTTTTTAAAAGTCTCACAATGTACTACATTTAAGTTTTGCCTTATAGTCTTCACTCAGTATTTACTGATATTCTTTTGAGGTCTTATTTTTTTAAAATGAGCTCTGAATCTAATATATACTAATACAATGAAGTTAACATAATCCTTTAATAAATCTATACAAGAGTTTGAATTCTACGGTAATCTTTTCTTTAAATCAAAGAGGATAAATTAGCTACTTATGTATCCTTTTATGCTAAAATTTTCTTCACATGACACTGGATTAGTTCCCTTAAGATTCACAGCTCTGATATTTTGCTGTTACTCAGTTTATGAAGCTTTAAAGTAGCTTCGTATTCTCCTAAATCATTCTGTCACTTGGGATCCATCCCTAATTTCTCACATCTATGCATTAATGTGCAGCCTTCATACTATAGTAAGTCCTTGGGAAATTCATGCTAAATGTTTGCTTTCCTGTATTTCTCTCACTTAATATAACAGCTTTCTGAAATTTGCTGATTAAATGGGTAGCTAAATTAAAGTCCAGAGCTGTTGAGATGTTGATGATCAAAAAAAAAAAAAAAAAAAACCAAACCAAAACACAAAAACCCAAAACCAAACCAAAAACCCAGATATTTATACCCAGAATTCTTCATTCTTGTGCCCTATGCATAACAAATTAGTGAAATCAGTATATCTTTCTAACTTCAGCAAGTTTGCAGAATTTAAATTTGTGGAATTAACATACGGTCTTAAAGCACATTATCAGTGTTAATGCTTCTTTTTTTTTCCTGTCAGACATTTTTCCTTCTTTCTGATAACAGAAGAAAACATGTAATGACTGTCACTATCAGTCATTTAAATATTATTATGAATTTTCTCTATCTGCATTATTATTTTGCTCAATGGCGTCCAAACAGATTTTCCTAATAGCAGAAATATGTCCCTATGGCTAAAATAGGACCTGACATATACTGAAAATTCCCTAAAAGTATAAAGAAATACAGGCTGGAGAGTTGTTTGTCATGAAGGGGTATTAGAAAAGTAGATCAGAAAAGGTTTGAGTTTTTATGGGTCTTGTCATACTCTAATGTCATGCCCGAGAAATCTTCTGGTTTTGATTTAACTCTCCTCAGCCTAGAACATTTAGGTACCTGTCTGCTTTTATTGGGACATGTTAAGGGCAGGGGTATTTTGGTCATTTTTGTGCTTGGCTCATAATAGGTGTTCCATAAATGTTGAGTGATGACCAAGCAGGCTCTTGAACACAGGGAGACAGAGGGATTAATGAAGGGTTAGGATCCAGGAGTGGTATCACAGGCTGTTCACCCATAGTGGAAAGAGATTTGGGTCACTGAAGGTGAAGTACTTCATTTTGCTCGAGTTCAGTGCTGGTTGTAGAAATGAACAGTAAAATGGGAGCACTGTGTGAGAATGTTTGTTCTTAGCTGGCCTGTTAGAAGTGGTATTTGACTTAAAACCTGTGGTGTTAATAAACCTCCACACTGTTCTCCAGTGTGGCTGCGCCAGTTTGCACTCCTACCAGCAGTGCAAGAGAGTTCCCCTTTCTCCAACATCTGTTGTTTCTTGTCTTGTTAATTTTAGCCATCCTGACAGATGTGAGGCGGTGAGTAATGATGATGATCTCTGATTTACAAATGAGAAAATGAAATTATGAGGCTTGCCCATAGCAGTGGTGGAAGCATCTTTCAAACTGGGTTCACTCTTCTTGCCTTGTGTGGTGCTTTCACTTGTGGAAATTTACTCCAGTGTCGGGAGGTCTCTCCGTCTTTCCCATGGACAAGATCTTCAACATCACCAATACCAGTAACATAACTACTTAGAGTTATGTACTGCCTAATGCTTATAACTTATCTTCACACAACTTTCACATACATCATCTTAAATTATGTAATGACTCTATGAGGTTTACAGGACAGGTAATTATTACCCGTTTAAAATATCTGACAAAAATTAGGTGACAAAATATTAAGAGAACAGACCAAATTTGTATGGTGATAGTAGAAGACATTGGACTCCAACTAATCTTCTAGGTGTTAACCTAGTGCTCTTTTCCTAATACCAATATCAGTAACTTCTAATTGTAGACTGCATGTTGCAGTGTTTTCATCCTACAGACAGTCCCCTATGATAATCATATGCACAATTCCTGACTTTGCTTGATTTTCTTCCTTACTTTCCCTTCTTCCTCAGTTATATCATCTAATGTGGCTCAATAGCTTGGCTAATGTCCATTAATAGGGAGAAAATATTAGGATATTTATCGTATTACTATTTTTTGTTGTTTAAATGAAGATTTATACTTTCAACAGTCAAATGGCACTCTGTGAATCTAGTCAGCTGCCAAAGTTTACAAAAGCGTAAGCACTATACTTTTAAGACCTAAGCTAATTGACAGAAATGAGTGACTATAATTCACCTGAGAACTCTTAGGAGAAAAGATTAAAGATGACACAAAGCATAACTAGGGTCCTGTTTGTAGTTGTTTCTTACATACAGCTATTAACCTTAGGTGCACTAGTACATAGCATATTACTGAAATAGAAAGGAAGAAAAATGAAATAAAATCAGAAAGGATTGGAAGTGAAATACTCATAACTTAAGTGAGTACTATGTTCTAGGCTGTGGTACTTAGATAATCATTGAAGCTTTATATTATCTTTAAGATACAGATACATTAATATTTTACAAATAGTGAAACTGAATCCCACTAAAGTTATATGATGTTCTCAAGACCCTCAAGATGGTGTTGGAGCTTCTGTTCAACCTAAGGTTTTTGATTTGCAAGACTATTTTGTTACGTTGTATTTTATTATATTATGGGAGGATATAATAGGTTGATTGTTTTTCTGTTTTTCATCCGACCAGCTGTCCCCATTTTTCTGTTATTTACCCAACAATTTGGGACAGTTTGTGAATTTGTGTATTTTCTCTTTTACCCTCTTCTTGAATATAAACTCTTGTTCTTCATTTTGTGTGAGAGTTAATATGTTCGAGTAGGGAAAGGTTTACTTTCTTTTGTACTTTTTGCTGTTAAACTGTTCTGAATTATTTCATAAGATGGCATTCTTTTAAAACTAAATTATAGTGAATGAGGAAACAAATTTATTTTGTCTCTTGCAGAAGAGTATACAGTAAATACTGATTAAATTACTAGACCTGTCAACTGGCTGCTGAGTAAATATGTGAAATATTCAGGCCATTTTCTTTCTGAAAGTAGCATTTCTCCATTGATTTATGGTTAAGTATATCACTAATAAGAAACTGCCAAATAAAAACACCTGAAAATATTCAAAGCAAACATAAAGTCACTGAAGCTTCACAATTAATGTAGTCATGGCTGGATACATTTAAAATAGGGAACATGCACACATTTTATTGTTTTACTTGAGGTGATGTGGGGTGCCTGATACTGAGTTCTGCACCACTGAAATAGAAGCTTCTGGGAGAAAGACACATTTCACACCTGAGTGGCTTCTTGCAAATTGAAATTGGTGCTTCTTTCTGCCAGAGAATCGTGGTCCTGAAGAATTCCCCTTGCCAAAAATATCCCCTAAATAATTTCATGTCTTGGTTTTGAGTTCAGCTTCCTACAGAGGTTTGAAGGCTGTGTTTGCCTCAAATTGTTTACTTTCTGATTTTTATTCTTTTAATTTTTAGAACTTTCAGAAGCCAATACCTTGGAACATTTTTTTTTTTTTTAACTGAGGAGAAAATGCTTGTACCTGCTGGTGATCGGGAAGTAGAAGCCTTTCCCATGTGATTCTCAGCTTAAAGAATTTTAGTATTTCTTCTTCTGTCCTTTAGGAAATATTTGTAACTCACACTTAATAGCACTTTGCGTAGCTAATTGCTGATGTTACATAAAAGCTAACATTAAATTTGAAACAGTAAATTAATCACTTTTTATGTTTTATCATTCTATTGTATTTTTTTCATGATGATAAGTTTACTCTTTAATCCTCATCCCCAATTTTCCCCATCCCCCCACCTCTCCCCTCTGGTGACCATCAGTTTGTCCTCTATAATTAAGAGTCTGTTTCTTAGTTTGACTCTCTCTCTCTCTTTTTTTTCCCTTTGCTTGTTTGTTTCTTAAATTCCACACATGCATGAAATCATATGGTATTTGATCATATAATATGATCATTTCTTTATCCATTTATTTGTCAATGGGCACTTGGACAGTTTCCATAGTTTGGCAATTGTAAATAATGTTGCAATAAACATAGAGGTGCATATATCCCTTTGAATTAGTGTCTATGTATTTTTTGAGTAAATACCCAGCAGTGCGATTCCTGGATTGTAGAGTAGT